>NC_080410.1:16643533-16967169 GCF_030265065.1 Corythoichthys intestinalis
CAAGTACAAGGTGAGACAAAACAAAGAGGTGGAGGTATTTTATGCACTTTCTGGCACATTCTCACAAAGGCAGCATTTGTCATTTCCACATTATTTGCCATGGGCAGTTGGACCAACAAGCACGACGGTAGTTGCGTCAAGTAGAAAAGTGGTGTCAACGTGGACTAGAGCATTCAGTCTTTTTGAGGGATGGCAATAGAGGGGCACCATGGCACTGTGGCCGTCATCATACTTTCACTCTTAGTGGGCTTATAACAGAGTCTAAATTAAAAATAAAAAAACAAAAAAACATTTTTTAAATGCTAAAAAGTAACCAAACAATCCAGAAATATAACGGCTTTGCTAAAAGAAAAAAATATATCAACATTTTATACTCTGCAACACTCCCGGAAAAAGCGGAAGAGGAAGTACTGTAAACAGTAAAGCACTGCAACATGTTTGGAACTTTTGTTAAAATAGAGGGGGAAAAATTTCAGGTATTGGATCAGGACTATCGTCAGATTCTCAAAATCAGGTGACTGACTCAGGTGGAAAAATATGCGATCAAGACATCCCTACTTCTTTCGTTATAGTAAAATGTTGTTTATTCACCACCCTGGAGGCAAAAATAGTGACTAATTAGAACAGGGCTTCTGGATTGTTTAGCCACACCAGGTAGCCAGCTACATTTGTGATTCTGCCCTTCCTTGCCCGCATTGTAGTCAGGAGTGCTTCAACATTGAGGTAAATGCAATGGTCCATGACAATCATTAAAAATCTTGAAAGAGATTACTGGTAATAGCCACGCATGCGTCAAAACTGAAGGCCATCCACCTGCTTTACTGGCTTCTCAAAAACTTAACACTACAATGTTGCTGTTCAAGCTAGAACTGATTTAGCTACTTCAAGCAAATTAAGTAATAGATCTGTACCAAAGAGCTAAATCATGCATATGAGGAAAGAGTCATTCTAAGAAAACCTTATGCAACAACTGAAGCTAAGGTTGTTTCCCCCCCCCCAATTTTTTTCACTCAAAGACTAGATTTACACACATGTTCAAAGGTTTTTGTATCCTTTTGTTAATGAAAGAAACCATAGATGATTGGTAATTAAAAAAAAAAAAAAAAAAAAGAACTATAACAACAACAAAAAATCTCACTAAAATAGTCACAAAAACATTGTACACTAAGAAAAAAAATTACAAATGTCCTTAACAAAAACAAAGTGAGTGACCTTTGAGCGCACCCCCGGGGTGGCCTAAAAATTGAAAAAAGTGTGACTTATAGTTCAGTAAATTCAGTAAATTGGATGTAAATGTGGAATAAAATGTCACTATTTTACCATTACATATTCTGAATATTCGATGCCAAATTGTATATCAAATATTTTTCCTAAAAATATATATTTCATGTCTCTCTTTAAAAAAAAAAAGATTAGAAAATCCCTTTGCAGTCCAACAAAATACGACAAACTACACAATAAGCAACCAGACAGGGATTTATTAACCTCTCAGTTCTCTATTTGAAGGCACACCAGCAACCAAGAAATCTACAGAAAGCTACAACTGTTTTTTATAGTCCACTCTAAAAGTGCTGAACTCATTGGCTGTCATTGAAAGCGCTAGATGTCCAATCCATTTTGACTCGCAGCCGAAATGAATTGGACGTCTAATGCCGCGAATGCCACTGAAACATGAACATTCAAGGTCAGTCCCTCACAGTTTAAATGAATTGAGCATTTATTGTTGTCAAGGGCAGGCAATGAGTTTATAAAAGCATTGATTTGGATTTGTCTATAAAATAACAAGTTGTATTCTCCTGGCAGTGAAGTTATCAAACATCAGCACTGATATGAGACTTTCTTCATGGACCATTATCAATAATATAGAAGAATAAGGAATTTGGGAATCAATAAACAGAGATGGGTGGCGTGGCTTCATAAAAAGTAACAAGGCAACAGGCTTAAAAGGGTCTTAGACAATTTTCTTTGGGGTTTTGAGGAGAAAATATACGTAGTTAGAAACAGAACAGCCTGGAGATAAAAAAACATTTGAGATTTGACTGAAGGGTAAAAGTCTAAATCCAACTCGTGAGTCTTTGCATCGTCAGTACAACATTGTGGTAGATGAAGACAAGGGTTGCTGGAGTTGGTTGAGGAGATACAGGAAGTTGCAGAGGGGTTTGGACGACACAAACAGGATGTGAGAAACGTTAAACTGTGCTGTTAAAGAAATGCACACAAATGCAATCAAAGAGAAACTATATAGATTATTTAATTTTGGGAGAGTTAAGACACTGTCGGTTTTAAATCATTCTCAAAGAAAAAAAATCTGGTTAACAACAATGTCAATATTTTTAGCACAGCATTTTGTAAAAGCAAAAACAAGCTGAATAACTGCTGACTGTACGACAAATGCGTTGGATTTGAGAAAAGATTATACAATAATCATTTTAGTGCTGCAAATATTAATCGATTAAGTTGAGTAATTCGATTAGGAAATGGGCTTTGAATTAAATTTTGCTGCTTCAAGTATTCGTTTAATTAAAGTGGCGCTGTAATGGTTTGTTTTGAAAGCGTTTGCATTTGTTTTTATTGATTTGGGTGGATACACTGCCCTCTAGAGGCAACAATGAATATGACATAACTTATCCAACACAGTTGAATCCAGCTGCTCCCTGTTAAGACCAACATAAAGTTTTTGTTTGAACTAATGTGTTTTTTTAAATGCATTTGTAATTTAGTTTATAGGTATATTTAGCCATTTTTTGTAGGAATATGTGTTTGAATGACTTGTTAAGAGCATTGTAAAAGAAAAAAAAAAGTGAGCATACGACAGCATTTAAGGTAGTGAACTTTTGCTATGCAAGTTAGCCAACTGTTCTTTTGTTGTACTGAGATCCTCGTTTATTATTATTTTTTTTTATATACCTTTTGAAGCTAAAATCAGGTATTTAATTTTTTTATGTTCTTAATCTGATTATTCGATTATTCTACGAACGAACTAGTTCATAGAGTAATTGACTACTAAAATAATCGATAGCTGCAGCCCTAAAGCATTTACTGAATGCCAAGATTTGATGGTTAACTTCTGGTACTTTACCCAGGTGCAACATATTCTGTAGGTAGTGAACACAATGAGCACAGTGAGTTTTAATTACAACTGTTGACACAGAGCTCTTAGATTTGTTGACAGGAGCTTGTATGTATGACTGTCTGTTAATCTTCATTTATTTAAAGAGGAAATGAGAACAGTGCTTAGGGCAGTGAACAGGCTTTAGATATCTTGCTTCGCCTCTCAATCATTAGAAGTAAAAATGAAAGGCAACAGTATATATGCAGCATTCAGCAAAAAGTCAGTACAGTCCAGACACCGACCTATTTAATCATTGTCAACACATTTTTATTTATGTTATCACATAATAGTCTTCCTAATTGTTATCTTTCGCACAACAACAATTGTATTCGACTGTTGGCTTCATGACTCATGAGACTGCAAATGACAGAACTAAATGTTGTCGAATGACTCAAGGCTGCAAATTAGAGGGGAGCTTGGTCAAGGCGGCCAGCTGTTGTTAAACAGTGACGCAGTGATCGCTCGCTGAAGGCAAGTTGTGGAACCTGATTACTAAATATCCAAGTGACCACTGGACAATGAGGGCTTTCTTTAATCTTACAAACGTTCACAGAAAGACCTTGAATAAAATGTATGGCTCTATTGGAGTGTTTGTTATCTGTGAGCATAAAAGCTACAAAATAAAATGTGCAGATGCACAGTAGATACAACTCTGTGATTTGACTGCAATCACCTTCTAGGGTGCAATGTCAAATAATTCAATCTATGATGCAGTGTAACATTAGGCCTAGGTAGGAAAGCTACAGAAGTGTGATGTCTGGATTAACTTGAATCAGTGTCGGAAAAACTTTTTTGTATTTGCGACTAAGGATTTATTCATTCACATTGTTAATGAATATGGAAAATTTTTGCTACCATCACCCTAACAGTTAACTCATTTGCTCCCAGAAACGTATAAATACGTTCTATTTTTAAATGCTTCATTGTCCCAAAAACGTATTTATGCGTCTTTGATGTTTTTTTTTTTTTTTTACAAGAAGCAACTATAACTTGCAATCTATCTCAGAAACAAAAAACAAGGCTCCAATGGCGTAGCTCAGTGGTGGAGTAGTTGTCCCCCAACCCAGAGGTTGTGGGTTCGATTCTCCACCCTGATGAACTCGCCTAAGTATCCTTGAGCAAGATACTGAACTCCGCATTGCTCCTGGTGCTGTGTCACCAGTAGGTAGATGGCAATGTAGTGTAAAGCGCTCTGAGTACCTTGAGAGGTAGAAAAGCGCTATACAAGTATAATACCAAACCCATTTTAAAGCAATAAAACTGGCCACTGGAGGGCAGTAGCGCATTTTGTAAGACCCGCAACCCGATTCAACACCAATGAACGGCCGGGCAGCACGGTCAGAGCGGTGGCTGCATGATGCCAGGCGGCGCTCGGACCGAACAAAACAACCAAGACGACGCCTGGGAGGCTAGGCGCTGGACGACCAAGCAAAACAGGTGGGACCCCCAGTGTAGCGGCTCGCCGAGCAGACCCCGCAGAGACGCAAAAATAATCCATCTTTGTGAGACAGACAACGATGAGGGAAAAGTTTACACGGCTGACGTGGTGACAACGGCGTCATCTCGGCGACAAAGCGTCATCTCTCAGTAGTCATATGTAAATAGTTACTTTGCTATCAAAAGCTTTATTTGTCTGGTTGTTCATGGTATTTTGTAAAAGGAAAACATTCAGATGTTTGGCATGTAACTAATGCAAAAATAGCTTTGTTAAAATCCAGTGTTGTTAATTTTACTTTAAAAAAGTAATTAGTTACAAATTACTTCTCCCAAAAAGTAATTGCGTTAGTAACTCAGTTACCTGACTGTAAGAGTAATTAGTTACTTGGCAAAGTAACTAGTGATAATTTTCATGTTTTTTTTTCCCTTAAAGAAAAAAAACAGGTCACACAATGTGAAGTTTCAAGGGTTTTTGGGACAATTGGCCCGAGCCCAATTCTTTACCCTCCACTTAACTAGACACAAGGGTATTGCGATAACTAGATAGTAACCTTTGCTATGTGTAGAAGTTAAAGTTGTGAATCAACCGCTAAAGTTGTTAAAATGCTCTCGTTTTGCATTAGTTCCCTTCTGTCTACTTTCAACATGTGTAAGTTTTTAAAACTGTTTCATCATTTAAAGATAGATTTAAGTCAAGATTTTGCCGATTTAGGAGCATTTTAGATTTAAAAAAAGTTACTTAGGTTCGCTAGAAAGGATCTCTACAACAAAGCCTTCCTGAGAGGTCTACTGCTTTAAGATGGCGGCTGTTTACTAACGCATGTAGTCCTTAAAACATGTTGCCAATGCAGCCGTGTCTGTCATTTGCATCTAGTTCTATAATATGTGATATCTACCGTATCATGTGGGCGTAGTTTGTAGGCTATCGGCTACAGTCAGGTATTATTGGAGCCACCTAGCATTGCGTTAGCAAGGGCGTCTTCCCCACTCCTGCTCTGCTCTCTCGTCTCCGTGAGTCCGTCTCTCTCAGCCTTTTTTTTCATTCAACCAATTTAGTAACACATAGTAACGCACGTCTTTCCCGCCTCGGTAACGGCGTTGCCAAGATGAGAAAAGTAATTAATTAGATTAACGCCGTTAGTAACGCAGGTATATTCTAACGCCGTTATTAACAATACTGTTCAAATCAAAGTTATGTTTGAAATGTATGCGTTTGCAAAAAGCTAATTTTCTCCGTTTTTTCATCAGAAATTGGAAAATTGTTCAAACTAAGCTATATTCTAATCCTGATTTCTAACGAATGGAAAAAGATATGAACTTTTTTTCTGCTGAAAGAAGAGAGTCTAATCTTTCTTTTGGTGGGTTCAATGTTTATATAGCAATATAACTGAATTTTCTGTGGGACTTGCAAAATCAGTCAAAATCCAGAAAAACGGCCGGGAGCGAAGGGCCTTGCTCTGGTGAAAATGGCTGGGAGTGAATGAGTTAAAAGGGTACATGTAGATGCACTCTCATGAGAGATGTTCTGTCTTTAGAGCAGGGAAGTTCAACATCAATATTGGCAGTTGGCTTGCTTCAAATACAAGGGCAGTCAACCACAGTATTGGCAAAGTTTTTTTTTTTTTTTTCTCCGTCATTCGGGATGCATGATAATGATTAGACCGATAATTATAGTGTCGATGCTATGAATTACTACGACATAACGAAAACATCAAAACTTGCCCAGATTGTTTCATTCCCCTAAATTCAAGTTTCGTAGTTTGCTCTGCATGTGTACAGACGGACAAATTGGGCGCTCCTTTGTTTAGTATCTACCCTGTCGCAACCCCCTCCCACCGCCAGCCAAATCAAAACAAACACAGCATGGGTCTTCTTGCGCGTCTAATTCGGGATTGGTCATATTGAGCATTGTGTGACAGGCGAGCTGCAAAAATACTGGGATTTATTTCATGTGTTGTCACAGTTGATGTCACGCACAATCTTAGTCGATTCCAAATTACTTGTCATCGTGTGTGAGGGAGCTCGAGTGGGATTATCTTTTCATTATGAATTTAACCGCCTGAAGTTTACATCTAAAAGCCAGAACTAAGTTTTTCCTTTATCATTTTCAGTGCCAATGACGATAGATGTCCAATCATGCGGCTCTTCATCGATTTGCTGGGAATTCAAATCACTAGTTGACGTCCAATCCATTTGAACTAGGAGGGACAAACGAATGCTGTAGCGGTGCAACAATTAATCGAAAAGTAATCGATTAGCAAATTAATCGACAATCCTTTTGATAAGCGATAAATTGTTTAGGACCTTTTTCGACTTAAACTTGTCAAAATTCTTGAAATTATAACATACCTGTATATATAACTTTTCGATTGTAAATATGATCAGATTTCTTCATTATATTTTTGTTAAATCAAAGTAGAACATGAACAAAAATCTGCTTTTACTTTGGAGAACAACAATTCACCTTTTTGCCAATTTTCTGACATCTTACGGTCTAAACTAGCTTCTCAATAAGCCTCCAACAACCAATCGATTAATAAGTTAACAGTTCAAGATAATAGTCATCCATTTTGTCTTCATTGCTACTTACAATGAAGGTAATTGAAAGAATTGACATTTATCAGATTAACCGTTTAATTAATCGTCCGATTAAGTGATTATGAAAAGTAATCGTTAGTTGCAGCCCCAGAATGCTCATTCCCTGTCAGCCCTCCCAGTTCAAATGGATAGGACGTATATCTCCGTCAATGGCAGCAGATGAGTTGGAGGGAGCAATTCTAGAAGAACTGCTCAATTTTGCAATACTGGTATGTTAGTTGTTAAATTTCTTATTTTGAATGCTATACAGTGTTCTTGTGTTGAGTTATGAGGTCGAGTAGTGTGGCTGGTAGTACTGTACTATCGGCGCTGATGGTACGCAGAAGCCTGCTTGAACACAGAAATGAATTCATTTGCTAGGAAAAAATATTCGCACTTTACCTCCAGCATTATCTATCCATAATCTGCTACAAAATCATATTTCCTTTGAAAAGGAAAATCCTAAAAATGCAATTTATAGGCACAAGTTATGTAACAGTTCTCTCTCTATACCAGCATGCATTTGTGGATTATACACAAATAGTAAGCAGTCACTCAAACATGGTTATAAAGGATGGATGCAGTTGGAAGGGGAGGAAACGAGGAAAACAGGATAAAGATGAATGAGCGAGAGAAAGGGGATTGAATCGGGCAGAGGAAGGAACATCGTTCCTGCTTCAAAAAGCAAATTAGTCTTATGGGGAAAGCAGCCAACAAATGTTTCAGAAGAATTGTGGAGGCTGCCAGGGGCAGTATCATGGCAGTCTATTTTAGATTTATCTTCTCTCGAGAAATAACTTGAAAAGAATAAAGAAGAGGAACACCTCAATAGACCAGGGACACACAAAACATGGACTTCAGCTCTGCGTTCAATAGCATTATCCCTGAACTCATCTCTTCTGACCCTGTCTCTCTCCTACCATCTGTCAGTGCAGTAACAGCTTCCTAATGGGCAAGACACAGCAGGTGAAGATAGGTAAAGCCAGCTCATCTCCCCGCACCATCAGTACCAGGCCTGCTTCAAAGAGGTGTCATTTCCCACCGCTCTTTTCTCGCAACATGGACGACTGCAGATCACCCTGCACAGCTCACAACCTCCTCCTCAACGATGACGAAGAGTCTGCACTTCCTCAGCAATTCGAGCGACTGGTGCTCTGCCGTGGCCGACACAATTTGGACCTGAAAACGTTCAGGGCAGTAGAGACGACGGGTACTTCAAGGAAAATCCTTCACCACAGTTGCCCCTAACGCTATCCAACTGCTGTGTGTTAACTGTTGAGACCTTCAAGTTCCTGGGAATGAACAGTCTCTCAGGACCTCAAGTGGGAGGCCAACATCAACTTCATCCTCAAAAAGGCCCAGCAGAGGATGTACTTCCTGCGGCTGTTGAAGTTGCATGTCTGGCTACGAGAGCTGTGTAATCTTCAGTGACTAGTGTTCAGTTTTGTCCTGCGATATAAATGATTAAGTTTTGTAGACCTTTTAAGGGCTTCATTCCCAATTTAATGTTTTTTTCCAGCGTAAACACTATTCAGTCATAATTCAGTCATCCCAAGGTTGGACGATATAAAAATATATTGATATATTTATGATTAGGGTTGGGCATCGTTTGAAATTGAACAATTCCGGTTCCAATTCAGATTCCACGTTTCGATTCCGGTTCCGAACGATTCCCGATTCAGATTCTTTTAAGAGGCCCAAAAAAATGCAGGGTCCAAAAAATTGCATAGTTTTAATTAAAGTCTTAACTTTTTGAGGTTTTTTTAAATTAAGTGGCATCGAAACAAGGAATCGAAATTTAAAAGTGCGAACAAGTGTTAGAACCGGTTCCCATCGTTGCTCGATGCCCAACCCTATTTATGATAACTTCAAATGTGCACCTTATGGAGCTTTAATTTCAAATAAGATAAGCCTGTTCTTATCCACTATTTATGGTTCCATGTTATTGACTGAAATGAGATTTTTTTCCCCTCATGGACCAGATGAAGAAAACTGTTTATTACTCGTTTGATTTTGCTACAGTTCGCTAAAATAGCCGGTTTCAGAAATTGTGACGTCATAGTTAAATTTTACATGGACTGAACATTTGCCCTTATTTTGCATGATAAATATTAGGGATACTGTATATAGCGCATATCGACTTTCAGCCCAAATATATCAGGATTTGACTTTTGATCTATATTGCCTAGCCGCACATCATTTCTAAAAATCCTTACAATACGAAAAGGCAAGCCTTTTCGGACAAATATTGTTTTATGATAAACAATTCCAAAGCCTGTAATTGATTTTCTTTTAATCGAGTCCCACACCAAATATAGGGGAATTAACCCATGGAATATGATGATTAATGGTTTGGCCTCCCTTATTTGATAGTTTGGGGGTTTTAACACTTTGTTGCGCATTAGCAATGGCCGTTAGTTATTGGCGGATTCCTCTGTGTTTAAAACGTGGGCTATTACAGGAAATAACAGTATAGTTTTTTTTTTGTGTTAAATTCTGAATGCCTAACTAATACCTACTAACACCTGTGGCCAGAAATGTAAAAGAATCAAATGAGAATAAGTACGGCAGTATCTGAGGGTGGTGCATGAGCACATAATGTGCAAACTAGTTAATTGTGCAACCATCGAAACGTCTGAAAACGTGTAGGCGTGAAAAAGCCACAGTTTGTGGCATTCAGACTGCTTACATAAAGCCATACAGACAGGCATACAGGCATTCCCTCAGTTTAAAAAAAAAAAAAAAGCTTTCCACTTACCTTAAGGACATCTCCTCGCTGAAAGCTAAGCTCATCTTCAGCAGTAGCTTTAAAATCGTATTTGGCAATGGCCTCCATGGCGTGCGTGCAAGATAGCGTCTTGGCTCAAGTCGGTATTCAGGGACTGAATAAAAAATAAAAACAGTGCTTCTGCTGCTTCTACCACCAGATGATTTTCTCCGAGTCGCTCCTCCCCGTCGGTGACCCGTTGCTTTAGGGCTTTGACCTTACATTAAGGTCGCTGCGAGGTTCCTGTAAAAGCAAAGCGAACAGGTTTGTGATAAATGTCTTCAAAACAACCTGAGGTATGTGCATCATCATGTAGCCCTATTAATTAGGATTAAGAGTGTGACAATATCTCGATACAGCGATATATCGCGATATTTTGCAACCCGATCTGTTATCGATATGCTCCCGCCAAGTATCGATACTTTTATTTAACATATTGGCCATACAATGGAGTATGGATGCTAAAACTGGGAATCTTTGGACACCTAACGATTTGATTAAGATTACGATTCAGAGGCTCCGATTCGATTATAAAACGATTATTGATGCCCCTCCTTTTTTTGGGTTTTTTTTTGTTTTGTTTTGTACATTAGTTCCAAAATTGTTCAAAAATCCTCTCAGGCTAAACCAAACTACTATTTCAGTATCAAGTTAACATATAACAGTAAAGAAATATACAAAAATAACAGTAAATAAAAAACTCCAGTCCCCATTCTGTATCAGCAGCTTTAAACTACATTCAATTACTACATTTAATGTTGTGAATCAACTGTTACAGTTGTTAAAATTGCTCCTGTTATTCCACAATTTCCCTTCTGTCTACTTTTGTCAAAGTTTTAAAACTATTTCATCATTTAAAGGTAGATTCAAGACAGGATTCTGCCGATTTAGGAGTATTTTAGATAAAAAGTTAATTAGGTTCGCTACAACAGAGCCTTCTAGAGAGGTCAACTGCTTTAAGATGGCGGCTGTTTACTTACGCCGGAAAGTCTGTCATTTTGCATCTCTGTTCAATAATACATGTCCTAACACCGACGACGTCTGTCATTTTGCATCTAGTTCTACATATATATGATATCTACTGTATCATGTAGCAACTAGCAACTGGGCGTTGTTTGTAGCGGCTGTCAGCCGCAGTCAGGTTTGATTGTTTTTTTATCTAGCGGCATGAGTTGAACATGATATATACTCTCGGTCCGTTCCTCATTGTGTCCCAAAGACTGCGCTGACTGTGTTTTACTGGTATAATTCAATAAATCGGAATTTGGATATTTGTGAATCGTTCTCGAATCTTCCACGGCCAAATCGTGAATAATCTAAGAATCGGAAATTTCACACGCCTCTAATGGATGCTGTAAACTGCTCATTGTTTGTTGAGCAATTCCTTGGCGGTCCACTAGGGGGCGCTCGGGAGTGGCAGTGAAGGTAAAGTGCGCACAAGCAGTCTAGAGAAGAAGAGAGGAAGCTCCAAGTGGGTTGAAAAAATAAAAAAGCTTTGTGACAACGGTGGAGGAAAAAATTAGAAAAATGTTGCTACAAATCACACATGGGGACACACTTTAGATTTTACACCAACAAATAAGTAAGTAAGGTGAACAAGGACTTTGCTGTATGCAAGAATTGTCTAACAAAAATAAGGTTCACTGGCAGCTGGTGACGAAGTGCACACCGAATTTCGTTCACTGCTTCGCTTTCATCACTTGAGGTAAGAAAGCTTTGCAATGTAATTGATTTTTAATTTACATGTATTATTTTCATGACATTTGGTGTTGAATGATACAAAATAAACCAGGACCCTAAACTGGATGAAAATGAATATTGAACAAGCCTACATTAATTTACCCATTTATTTGATATTATTTGAGAACCACTTTCCATCTAGTTTACTACACAAACTGTTATTACTGCCATTTTGATACAATAAGCTATAAATATGGTTTGAATAGCTTCCAAGATATATAAAGTGATGTGCATGATAATTAATGTAGCCTACATATTAAAAATAGGTAATTATTGCATTTTGAATTTTTATAATTCAATTCATATTTTTTTAATTCACCCAATACTTCCAACACAAAAAAAAAAAAAAATCTGGATTTCAACTCAAAAGCTATGAAGTAGCTAATATTTTTTTGTTTTATTTTGTTGTTTTTAGGGCGAGGAAGACTGTGACTGACCAAGTCTGACATCTCAAATGCTGAAGCAGATAGTGGAAGTGCTCAAACCAACGCTTTTGGCAACAAAGGTCATATACGAAGAAAAGACCCACCAATTTTATCATTGCCCCACTCCAAGCTCAACTGCTGACAAACACCTACAGCTCTGTTAATTATTTTTTTTAAAGATTTAAAACTTTAAAGAAATTAAGGGTGCCATTCATCATGATCTCTCCAAGAGATATCAGTGGTTGTGGTTTGTTTCCTCTACATGTGCAGGTGCACAATTTGCAGTAGATTTATATTTTACAGCAATGTTGCACAGAAAAGGTGTCACTGTTTAATAAATGACTTAAACAGTATTTTTTCTATTTTGAAATATCTTTTTTTTTTGTTTCAACAGTGGTATCGTAGAATATCATGTATCCAATTTCTTACCAATATATCGATAATTGCCGTATCATAATATCGTGAGACAATCGTTATCGTGAGCCTTGTATCGCGAATCATATCGTATCATGAGGTGCCCTGAGGTTCCCACTCCTAGTTAGGATAGCCATTACTTACAACTTGGATATATATACATAGACACGTGTGTTTATAAAACTGGTAGTGCCAGGATTAGTGATCACACAGCTAAAATTAGGATGTTGACTCATTAATACGCGTGGGGATTTGTCTTAATATTCAGTTCCCCACTACACATTACTAATTTTGCTTGCACTCACCTTACACAATCACACTCCTGTCTAACCTACCTCTTAACCTTTAGTATTCCCTCGCTACATGGTGTCCCCTTTGTAAGAGCAGCCCTATTGAGAGAGCATGTATTTGTATATACATGTATTATGTATAGAGATAGACAAATTATCGGCGACGATATTTGGAAATTTGACGTATATAGGTATCGGCCTTATTTTTAAATCCGAGCGGCCGATATGAAAAAAATTATCTTTAAAACTTGGCTATTTCGGCTCAGATGGATACTCTAAGAACTCCTCCACTTTTTGATTTTGTTTGAAGTTCAACACAGTTAAAATTTACATATAACAAAAAAATGTGTTTTATTTATTTTGTAGAAATTCAGGACCTATTATCCAAGTTTTTATTTATCTTGACAAGAGGTGTTGCTGAGCCTGATAACTCCCTGTATTTTCATGGTATTTTCTGTGGAAAAAATTCAGAGCTATTTATTTCACCTTTTATTCAACTTTATAAGAGATGTATTTGAGTCTAGGAAATTCAGGCACTTCTGGAGCTATTAATTTTAATTTGTATAATATAATAACAAACATGCTTAAGGCATTTCAATTAAGTTCAGTGTTTGAAGTATTAATTTTTTTTTTAACGCCAATTTTTTACACTTGTACTGCAAATGAATATCGGGTCCAAAATTAGTTATCGGCCCCTCTAACTACTAATAATCTGTATCGGTACTGAAAAATCCATCTCTGTTCTTTTTTCTGTCCCCCAAAACACTTTTTTGTCCAGTTGCAGTCTCTCAATAACCAACACAATATAAACAACCACAAAGGGATTACACCAAACTCCCATGTGGCACGTAAAAAATTTTCAGCCTTTAAAGACACTTAGATTTATCATTTTCCTTGTCTAAATAGATGATGGGGAAAAAAGACTGCAGGCATATCTGATTCCAATCGGATTCCTTTTCAAATCTGATTTTTAGGGCTGACTCTTTACACTATATTTAGCAAGTGTCCTAATCAGATCTGGGCCTGTTCAGACTGGGACACGATATTGACACACCTGACAGGTTGCTGTGGCAACAACGGCGTCATCCAGCAAAGAGTGACGTCAAGGACAATCAAAATCCATCTGAGCTGTTCAGACTGAGAAGCATCTATTCCATATCTAATATGAAACTACCTCACGTATGTGGTTTCAATCAGTCTTGCAAAAATCATATTTCTGTGCTTTGTGACTGTTCAGACTACAAAAACCATCCGGATTAAAATCTGATTTCGGCTGCCGGTCTGAACAAGGCTAAAGGATAGCCTCCACTTGTTTTTATGAAGAGAGTTAAATCCTTGTCATCTACTGCTAAACACCTGCACTGACTAGACATTAAGCAGAGCCGTCAATGATACATCAGCTCAACCTACACTTGCTAAACGGATAAAGCAGCGACATCGCATTAAGTTGTTTACAAATACTCGTTAATCTAACACAACTGTACGATCCCTAAACTCATTAAAACTGCCTAGAAGGCTGAAACCGTTCTAAATGTTACAGATGTTACAACAGAGGATGCGGGACAATTCAGGGGAGAAAAAAAAAGTCGTTAGAGCGCGCAAGAAATGCACACAAATATGATTGCAATCCTCGGAAACAGTTGCGTCTAATAGGTGATCCTCAAACAGGTTATCAATAAATCATTTCATCAGTCAATAAAAGAGAAAGGGCTGACGTCCAAGTGCTACAGATATAGTTTTATTGTCAATAACCTGAATGTGTTTTCTCTTCTAGTGTTGGGAAGTCGTATGTTTTCAGAAAGGCTCCGAAACGTCTAATATATATAATTAAAATCTATTTTCAAACATTCACGGACTTCCCCCGTTAGTCTTCCCAAAGACTGCGCCCAGGAGGCTAGGCTTAGCTTGCCGGCTAACGCTCGGATAACAATGCCGAACGATTTTTAAACTCACTTCCACTAATGTAACATAAGCGGCTAAAGAAGGGACGACATTAGTCAACAAGTGAAACGCGCGTTTAACTTCAAGAGATATGCTGTGAAACGGCGGGGAAGCTCGCTGCTGGCTTCGCGCTGGCCAATATGACAAGCGAGAAAACACCTTTTTTTCATAGCGCAAGCTGTTGTTGCTAGCCTAGTGGCACAGTTAGCCCCGCTAGCTTCACTCAACTTGACTAGCCTGCGTCGCGAAGAGGAAACAGTAAACAACTTTGACGAAGAAGTGCTACTCACCACTCGAATATTCCGCGTCAACGTTACCACCGTGACAAAGAAATCCCTACCGCGTTGTAACCCGCTTTTGGTTCTCGGTTTTGGTGGCGGAAAAAAAAATCCCCCGATGTGTGTCATGTATCGCCGCCAGTCCGTCCTCGGAGCCTGACTCGAACTGATAGCATAAGCTTGGCGACGTTTATTTCCGCTTCCTTCCACGGAACTGGGATGGTCAGCCTCGTAGACGTGCGCATGAGAGAGCCTGATTTAGCGCCCATCGAACAGTAGATCCGCCGCCATATTTAATGTGGCAAAGTAAAGTAGATGCATCATTAAAAAAAATACAGTACTGTATATGGCGGAAAACACTCAGGTGACTTGAAGTCCCGCTCTGAGACCCCCAATTTAGCCAACTTTCAAAATTGTCCGATATGCATGTGATGTACATCATTAGAAAGCTTAAAATCTCAATTTTCTGGGGGAAGAATAATTTTGAACAGGAGGGCATTTTTTTGGGAATATTTTTTAAACAGCAAAACCCTATCTGGCGGTGAGAGCACGTGAGAGCAGAAATACAGACGCCATGACTTTAACGAGATATTATCGTGTACTTACCTTCTTTCTATCCAAAAACTCCAGTTGGCACGTATCACTGAGTGTCAGGACACAGCTGTGAGTGGCCACAGCTGGATTTTTGGGGATTTTATGGGTGAAACATGGTAACATAACAAAGGTTGCGATGCAGAAATCCCAGACATGAAGGATTGGTCGATATTTTCTTTTTCATATATTTACCCTTTTAAACGCCCCCCCCCCCCCCCCAATTTTTCTTTGTTTTGATCGATTATCATCTAACATATCGGAGAAAATGCGACAGTAAGAAAAAAATACAATTAAGCGATAGTTATGAGGTAGATATCCGTGACTTTTTTACAGAGGGCATTTTTTTTCATTGTGACATAATTTGTTTAAAAGTAAAATATGTGAGTGAATAATTTTTTCAAGTCGTTTAAAAAAAAAAAAAAATCAAACATCAATCAATGATTCTAATCTAAAAATCAAACAGACATTTTGAATAATAAATATAATTAACTTCGTTTTAAGGCTGGGTTGAAACAAAAGCGGTTGCGCGACGTCTGTAAACAGGGGTTTTCAGGGTAAAACGGAAAAATTAAAAATAGATCGGGGGCTTAATGCGCCATGAATCTGCTATGGCAGCATATGGACATATTGTTCTATCAAACACAACAGTTCTTTTGGCATAACCCTATATTGCCAAACGTATCACATTTGATACACCTAATATTTCAGGATTTTGAGACTAATTCAGAATTTTTACATGAACATTTTGGCTAGGACATTTATCTCTATTATTCGATCAAAAATCAAGTTGCCTGAAAAATATATAGATTTTCAAAAAGAAAAATCACTTCAATCAAAAAAAAAAAGAAAATTTTCAATCATAGAAAAAAGTTTTTGAATGCGAAAAAATATTTGAGATTGAAAAATTTGCATTTGAACACTTAATTTTGCATTGAAAAAGTTTTCTTTGATTGAAGCAATGCTTTTTGTGTTTGGGCCAAGAACAATATTAGATTACTATTGGAGGCCATAACGAGAGAGTATTGTTGTATGTAGTACAGAGTATGTAGAGTATGTTTTCATTTAATTTAATTTTGTTTTATTCAGAAAACCCTAACCCAAACCCTAATCCATATTACAATAACATTAAACTACAATAACAATTAATACTATAATGCAATTCAAATCACCAAAATTAGATGCCTGTCCTATCAACACTTAAGATATAGTTACTGTCTTCTTTTCTTTAGATTATTATTATTATTTAAATATATGTCATAATCCAAGTGACAATATTCTTTTTGTAAAATGATATAAACACTATTGGAATTGTTGAAATAGTATATTCGATGGCTTGAGGCAAACAAAAATCCTAAACTATATCATCAGAAAATTAGAAACTGCAATTTCTGAAGAAATTACGATGAGACTTTGCAGAGGTAGATCTATCAGATCTATCAGGTCACTTCCTGTTGATTTGGGGACATTTGGGAGCCACGTCCTGTTGAACATTATTACTACACTTCTAAACCAGTGTATCAATCTGTCTCTACTCTCTGGAGTGGTGCCTTAAATAGCAAAAATTGCACGAATCACACCAATCTTGAAACCTGAAATATATGATAACCTGAATAAAATGATAAATTTATCTGAGCAATTACCGACCAATATCAATTCTGCCTACCCTCTCCAAGGTTTTAAAAAGTCATCCACAAAAAAATTAAAAATTATTTAGACAAAATAAACATCATTGTCCCATAAAAATATGGATTCGGAAAAGAAAATATGGCAGTACTTGACTTAACGGGAAAAGTCTGCGATGCAATTGACAAAGGTGACTTTGGAGTTGGCATTTTTTTAGGCCTATCCAAAGCATTTGACACCATTAAGACTGAAATACTCATCAATAAACTGCAGCATTATGGGATTAGAGGCCTAGCACTAGACTGGTTCCGTAGTTATCTGTCTGGAAGATATCAGTATGTCAACATTAATAATTCTGAATCATCATACAAACTCATCAACCATGGAGTCCCCCAGGGCTCCATCTTAGGGCCGCTCCTCTTAAACCTGTATATTAATTATTTTGTTAATTCCTCAACCAGTTTTACATAAAGTAATATTTGCTGACGATACAAATTTGTTATTTTCCCATAACAATCCAACTGCTCTTGAGCAAATCGTAAATAGTGAATTAGAGAAAATAGACACATGGTTAAAATATAATAAACGATCGCTAAATATCAATAAAACAAATTACATTGTGTTTCACTCCCATAAAAAACAAGCCACTAAACAAATCTGCCTAAACATAAACGGAGAAAACATTGAAAGAGTCGACTCACTTCATGAGGTCCATATTGATGAGCACCTTAATAATAATTAAAAAAAAAAAACATATTGTTGATCTTACAAATAAACTGTTAAAAAGTTGTTGCTCCTTTTTTAAACTGAGACATTATCTTCCACTCTTTCATTCTGTATAAATCTTTATTTGAACCATATTTACAATACTGTAATAACAAATGGTGCAACACATAGCCGTCTAAAAAAGCTTGAAATACTGCAGGAAAAACTTATATGTGCCCTAACATGATCTGCGTTTAATCCTCCACCTAAAATAATTTTTCATGGACACAACCTTCTGAGGCGTAAAGACCACAACTATTATCAAAATGCGTGTGTAATGTATCAGATCATCTATTTATAGACTAAACCATAAATTAGGTGACCTCATCCCAATCTGTACTCCTCAGCACACATATACTATCAGAAGAAAAAAATCAAATCACGGCAGGAAAAACGAAGGCTAAAGTATACAAGCTTTGGCATTGTGTGCAAAGGACCACAGATTTGGACTGAACTTGACGAAACACTTAAAATGTCACACTCCATCTTTAAAAAAAAACCCTCAAAACTCATCTTCTAACAATGTATGTATAATATGCTGATTTTTGAACAACATTACTGGTGTCTCATATCAAATCCAATGTAACCAGAATTTTGAAATTTTCCACAGTTAATTGTATGTGTGGGTGTGGATGTGTGTGTGTGTGTGTGTATGCTACCTATACTAAAATCTTTGAATAGCCTCTTTGGAGTGTCCTTTTCGCCCATCCTATCATGTGAACTGCTTCCGTATGACCATGTACTGTATCTTGATGTGCGAATAAACTGAACTGAGATATCAGGTCCCTTCCTGTTGATTAGGGGACATTTGGGGGACACGTCCTGTTGATATCAGGCCACTTCCTGTTGACCAGCTTACTTGGGCTCCAGTTGAATGTCAATCAGATGCAATGGTAGGTTTTTGGTCAAAAATCACCGCCGCACAGGTTCTTCTGCCATTGAAATAAATGGGAAATTTGGACGTACATGCCCGTCAATGGCATGGATGTGCATGGCTGTCAATGGCATCGACTTACTTGGGCGCCAGTTGAATGTCAATAGGCTAATGTTAATTTTTTGTTCAAAAATCACTAGGACCAACTGTATCTTTTCCTGCCATTGAAAATGAATGGGAAATTTGGACATACATGGCTGTCAATGGCATGCCAATAGAAATGAATGGGACCGTTTTTGGCGAATTTTGGGGGAACCATAGGTTTCTGGCATATTCTGTATACTTTTATGCTCCTTACCATCCTGGATTTTTTTCTGTGTAAATTATGCGATTTGGTCCATAATTGTAGGCTTAGATATATTAATAAAAAAAAGTCCGCATTTACTTTGTCTTGCAAAGCCCCATCTGAAACAAACCCATCCCATTCCTGTGTTTTCCCCCCTCGCATATATGTAGTAGGAAAAGGTACACCAGTCACCGGACCTGTTTTTTCCCCTTCTTTTTTATAAAACCATAACGAGCAGATCATCCAATATGGCGGAAGTTCTAGCGTATCGCTGTGACGACTCAAGATGCTCACCAAGATGTCTGTGTATTATGTTTGCATCCGTTTATGTCAGTCTGCGCTTGTGGGAACTGAAACTCCGCCCGCCCCAGCTGTTCCGCTTCGACGACCCACCCACCCATCCACACCACCCATCCACACCACAACCACAATAGAACTGTCACCCTCAAATGACATCGTTCGTCGGCGGCGTGATGAACCATTTTCATGTACATCAAGGCAAGCGCTCGTGCTCAACGGCCACATTTAATACATTGAACTGATACAATGGCAAAGTTATTGGTAAACCAGGTTTAAAAAAATGTTTGCTACGTAAATAGTGGTTATCATTTTTGAAGTTGAGGCACATCTGGAACAGACGCAAATACCTTATCAATACTGACACCTGGTGGTGAGGTTTAACACCGAGGGGAAAAGACGTCTTCGAAATAATTTACATTCACTTCAGAAGAGAGGCTACACCACAAATAACACAAGATCTTAAATGAATGGTGTTTGAAGCAAGGCCGTAGGTTTGCATAGGGACGGTAGGAACATAACACTAGCAACTTTTCAGGATGCTGAAATTGTCCCCACCAACTTTTAAGCAACCTTAAATGCATTATACAGTATAATCAGTTTAGTTATATACTGTAGGTCATTTAGATTGTCTTCCCATATGTTGTAAGGATAGATTTGACCCTACAATTACGAGGGGCATTCAAAAAGTAATGCACTCAAGGCATTGCTCGACCAGGATTTTACCAATCTTGTTTATATTTGGCACAAGCATGATAGGACACACCTTTTTTGTGATTGTTATACGTGTTTTCTTATTTTTCGATTTTTAAAGCTTAAACTAGCTTCTAAAATGGCTGCCCCTCTTGAAGCTCGTCAAAAAGTTCAAGGCCCAAAAGTCAGATGGCAAAATTATGGCCACCGTTTTTTGGGATTCTCAAAGTGTAATCCTTGTGGATTTTTTTTGCCAAATGGGGAAACCATTAACCCTGAGGTATACATTGACACTCTTAGGAAGCTCAAAGCAAGAATTCGTGTTTTCGGCCCAATTTGGACATGGCAAATGTGCTCCTCTAGCATGACAATGCACGTCCTCACACAAACATCAGGACCATGGAGGTCATCACTTACTTTTGGATGAACGGTCATACCAAATCCACCATATTCTCCTGATTTGGCACCGTCAGACTACCACCTCTTTAGTCCAATGAAAGAAGGACTCCGGGGCAACCGATATGGCAATGACGACGAAGTGAATACTGTCAAGAATTGGTTTAGAGATCAACCGGCTGAGTTCTACAACACTGGTATACATGCCCTCGTTCATAGGTGGACTGTAGCTCTTGAAACTATGTGGAAAAGTAAAAATGTAATCCTCACACTTGTACCTTTCTTTTGGTGTATAATACATGTTGCTATTATAATTTGTTTGTACATAATAAAGTTGGGTGCATTACTTTTTGAATACCCCTCGTATTAAGTGATTTTTTGTCATTATGTTCAAACTTACATTTACCCCATTTCACTTGCTGAAATTGCCGATCCCCCCCCCCCCCCCCCAAACGCACGTTTGATTGGCTGATGTCTTGACCCACCCCTGACACACACCCCGACAGAAATAAATGTCGACAACATACTGCTGCCTCTGCTCTTTCGAAGAAAGGGATGTTAGAAGTTTTTTTCAGCCAGCAGCAGCCACTTTAGTAATTTAAAAATACACCAATGTTGTGGCGGTGAGAAAAACACTTCTAATTTTGCCACTGAAAGGTCGACCTGCATTAGTTAGCATAACGTTAAACTGTGTGAACTTGCTAATCTGCAAAACCCGAGTGGGAAGCGGATTAGAGAGAAGTGTCCTTCTGTTTGTGTTTTCAACTGTTAACGTGAACTAAACTGTGAGGAATGTAGTGAACTCTCCCGGATACTATAGAACTAGATACTAGAAAAACATGAGCAAGAAAACTGTTTAGAGGGAGAGGGGTGGTGCATAACCTCATTTGTTGCTCACACAACACAATATAATCATAATTAACTATGGACATAAAAAATGTGTTTTTTTTTGGGATGCCGCGAGCTACGCACACTAGCGTTGTGATCGACTGGTCGATCGTGATCGATGTAATGAGCACCTCTGATTCATCGTACTAATTAATCAGGCTCATACAGTGGGGCAAATAAGTATTTAGTCAACCACTAATTGTGCAAGTTCTCCCACTTGAAAATATTAGAAAGGTCTGTCAACATGGGTAAACCTCAACCATGAGAGACAGAATGTGGAAAAAAAACCCTGAAAATCACATTGTTTGATTTTTAAAGAATTAATTTGCAAATCGTGGTGGAAAATAAGTATTTGGTCAGTACTAAAAGTTCATCTCAATACTTTGTTATGTACCCTTTGTTGGCAATAACGGAGGCCAAACGTTTTCTGTAACTCATCAGAAGCTTTTCACACACTGTTGCTGGTATTTTGGCCCATTCCTCCATGCAGATCTCCTCTAAAGCAGTGATGTTTTGGGGCTGTCGTTGGGCAACACGGACTTTCAATTCCCTCCACAGATTTTCTATGGGGTTGAAATCTGGAGACTGGCTAGGCCACTCCAGGACCTTGAAATGCTTCTTACGAAGACACTCCTTTGTTGCCCTGGCTGTGTGTTTGGGATCATTGTCATGCTGAAAGACCCAGCCACGTCTCATCTTCAATGGCCTTGCTGATGGAAGGAGATTTTCACTCAAAATCTCTCGATACATGGCTCCATTTATTCTTTCCTTTACACAGATCAGTCGTCCTGGTCCATTTGCAGAAAAACAGCCCCAAAGCATGATGTTTCCACCCACATGCTTCACAGTGGGTATGGTGTTCTTCGGATGCAATTCAGTATTCTTTCTCCTCCAAACACGAGAACCTGTGTTTCTACCAAAAAGTTCTATTTTGGTTTCATCTTATCATAACACATTCTCCCACTCCTCTTCTGGATCATCCAAATGCTCTCTAGCGAACCGCAGACGGGCCTGGACGTGTACTTTCTTCAGCAGGGGGACACATCTGGTAATGCAGGATTTGAGTCCTTGGCGGCGCATTGTGCTACTGATAGTAGGCTTTGTTACTGTGTTCCCAGCTCTCTGTAGGTCATTCAGTAGGTCCTCCCGTGTGGTTCTGGGATTTTTGCTCACCATTCTTGTTATCATTTTGACGCCACGGGATAAGATCTTGCGTGGAGCCCCAGATTGAGGGGGATTATCAGTGGTCTTGTATGTCTTCCATTTTCTAATAATTGCTCCCACAGTTGATTTCTATACACCAAGCGTTTTACCTATTGCAGATTCAGTTTTCCCATCCTGGTGCAGGTCTACAATTTTGTCTCTGGTGTCCTTCGACAGCTCTTTGGTCTTGGCCATAGCGTTGCCATAGTTTGGAGTGTGACTGACTGAGGTTGTGGACAGGTGTCTTTTACACCAATAATGTGTTAAAACAGGTGCCATTAATACAGGTAACGAGTGGAGCCTCGTTAGACCTCGTTTGAAGAAGTTAGACCTCTTTGACAGCCAGAAATCTTGCTTGTTTGTAGGTGACCACATATTTTCCACTCTAATTTGGAAATAAATTCTCTAAAAATCAAACAATGTGATTTTCTGTCCCCCCCCATTCTGTGTCTCATGGTTGAGGTTTACCCATGTTAACAATTACAGCCCTCTCTAAACTTTTCAAGTAGGAGAACTTGCAACTTGGTGGTTGACTAAATACTTATTTGCCCCACTGTATTTGTGAGAAATGTAGCCCTGACCCTCGTTCACCCAATCTGTTAGGTCTTATTAATGTCCCATCTCCAGCAAAAAGTGTACATGCAGGTTATGCTGTTATATTGTCCCTACCAATGTTGAGACCAAAACTTCGCCCTTGGTTTGAAGTAATTTCAAAATACTATTTGTTTAACTGCATGATGTGATGAAATATTTGAAACAGCTCAGTGTACATTATGATGATACGATGCCAGAGTGGCTGACAGAAAAGCAATAATTGCAGATTCTGGGGTACTAATAAATAGAAAAATTATTGGTGTGTGTGTTTGCAAGTGCCACTTCGAGCATCGTCGTTCGATCCTTTGTCTGACTTTTGCCTAGTAACGAATGACCACATAAACATGTGACACATACCTGTAAAATATGCTCATCAGTATTTTCAATAATCTATGTAGAGGGTTCACATTAAAACCTGAGGGCAATTAAAATACATTCAAATAATAAACATCTACACATTTCATATTTGAACATGTGGAAATTGATGGCATTGTACAACAATAATGTAGATGCAGTATACTGTTTTGTGGATATAACACTTTAAACTGAACTATAAAAGCAGTATTTGACCATGACTTTACAGAAATAGGACACGATAATGTTTGCCATTACTCACCATGAGCTGCCACTATCGAGCCAATATGATGATGTTGAAACCTGTCTTGATTCAAGCAGAGACTCCTACCCTCTGATTTATTTGAATGATAAAATTGTTGACAGTAATGGTCTCCAGCATGTGACAGCATGAGGCTTCGGTACAAATTACAGCATGACCAATGACATATTCATCAAATATAAATTCAGTCATTTGCCCAAAATTGGCATGTAATGGAATTCAACCAATAATATATATATATATATATATATATATATATATATATATATATTTTTTTTTTTTTTTAATTATTTGGAGGGGGGGGGGGGGGGGTAAAAAAAACCCCCACAAGTCAAACAAAAGTCAAATCTGTCATCACTTTTTATGGACCAAAAAATGTACACATTCTCACTTATGGCCAATTTAGTCTTTGATTTAAAAAGTAAATAAACAGACTTTATGAAAACTTCCACGGAATATTCAGCTGGACAATACTGGGAAAATAATCGTGCACACATTGTCAGAATTTATGCAAAACCACGATACTCGTACTCAAGGGCATAGGTTTGGTCTCAACATAACAAGATATAACTGCATGTGCTGGTACACTTTTTGATAGGGATGCGACATGAATAAAACCAAATAGATTACACCAAGCGTTTTACCTATTGCAGATTCAGTTTTCCCAGCCTGGTGCAGGTCTACAATTTTGTCTCTGGTGTCCTTCGACAGCTCTTTGGTCTTGGCCATAGTGGAGTTTGGAGTGTGACTGACTGAGATTGTGGACAGGTCTCTTTTATACCCATAATGAGTTAAAACAGGTGCCATTAATACAGGTGTGGAGCCTCGTTACATTATAACTCTTTGACAGCCAGAAATCGTGCTTGTTTGTAGGTGACCAAATACTTATTTTCCACTCTAATTTGGAAATAAATTCTCTAAAAATCAAACAATGTGATTTTCTGTTTTTTTTTTCCACGTTCTGTCTCTCATGGTTGAGGTTTACCCATGTTGACAATTACAGGTCTCTCTGCTCTTTTCAAGTAGGAGAACTTGCACAATTGGTGTTTGACTAAATAATCATTTGCCCCACTGTATGAGGTTATGCAGCACCACCCCACTTTTGTCTTTTTCATTACTTACAGTGGCTGCTGCTGACCGAAAAAAAACCTAATGTCCCACCTCTTCAAAGGGGGCGGAGGAGGCGGCATGTTGTCAACAATCGACATGTATTTCTGTCGGGGCTGTGTGAGTGTGAGCGTGCGCGAGTGTGGTGGTTCGAGTTCTCAGCCAATCAAACGTACGTTTGAGGGGGGAAAATGGACTGGCACATTCAGCAAGTGAAAAGGGGTAAATGTAAGTCTGAACATAATGAAAATAATTAACTTAATAATGGTAGGGTCAATTTTATCCTTACAGCATATGGGATGACAATCTAAATGACCTATATAACTGAACTTATTACATAATGCAAATAACGTTGCTTAAAAGTTGGTGGGGACAATTTTAGCATCCTGAAAAGTTGGTAGTGTTATGTCCCTCCCGTCCCGATACAAACCTACGCTAGCTCATACTTTTACTAGTACTAATTAAAAATTGCAAAAACAAAAACAATTCGCCACTGCTAAATTTTTAATCATGATCTGTACTTGCATAATTTTAATGCAAGTTGCAAATAATCATACCGCAATACATTTGTGAGAAAATGTGTTTAATGTGAAAACCAGAAAATGTCAGTACATGAAGCAGATATAGAAAGTCCAATACAGGGACTTTAGTGTATTGTGTCCAGTTTAGCCACCCCACTTCTAGATATTAAGATGAAACACTTTCAATATTACATGTCAGTACAAAATGTAGACTTTAAAAAAAGTTAGTAATAAAATATAATCTATAAACATTCTTCATTTCCTTTTAATGAAGAGAGAGGAGTTGACCACAGTTACAACAGTGTCAACCAATCAGGTCTCTCCTTCACATTCCCAAACAGTGAAATTTCCAGTGTGACATTTTTACAATGTATAAAACACAAAATAAAAAAAGACATGCGAATGGCTAATTTAGACATCTGAAGAGCATCTTTTAATTTGTGCTTTTCCTCCTACTTTATAAAAAGAGGATTATAATCCTAATGTTTATTTTCAAGTAGAAGTTTAACTGTGGCTACCAAACTTTCTCTCCTTGTTTCTCTAGTGTTTGTACAAAATTAAAACTCACATTTAAAAAAAAAAAAAGGTACTTCCACTTATCTTTTATATGCAGAGGTTTAACTTCAATTAATATAATTGCATTACAAATTTTACAAATTAACAATACACACACTGCTGAGGTGCAAAAAAAAAAAAAAAGATCTTTTATTGGTGCAAAGTTGAATTTTTGTGTGTGCATGGATTTACTTTAACTATTTACGAAGATGGAAGTTAGGCAACTTCCTAAACATGTTGAAATTCATCAGTACATCCCCATACAACATCTTTTCATTCAATACCTGTGGCACTTAAAAAACACAGAAACACACGTAGTGTAATTCGGAACAGTGTCATACTGTACCTAAATTTGGAAGGGCATACAATTTAAGTCATGGAATTAAATATGTTCTATAAAAGTGCAATGTTACAAAAACATGATTGAACAGCCAATTTACAGTGCATTTTTTTCCGTGTGTGAAAAATCCCAACAAAGTGTTTGAATTGAAATTCAAATCTACTGTTCCCTAATTATGATATAGGTACACACCACAGCTTTTAGAATATAGTGAACTCCTGCAAAAACCTGTCTTTTCTTTTCAGCAGATATATTATTCTTATTGTCGGGGGAGGGTGTACACCCCATAATTTGGTGAAAGACTGTTTTGTGCTTCCACCAAATGACTTTGGCGCCATCATCTGGCATCTTTGTGCCGTAGGGATTTCATTATCACAAACACACTTCTTTGCCTCATCTATGGGTAATTATATACCTTTTTTGGGCTGCGAATAGCAGAGGTTCAATGTATTCCAAAATGACGTACAGTAATAGCAGGACACAAAGTGCTAGGACACAATTCCTATAAACGACAGCAAGTAACTCACCTCAGTAATTCAACTCTGCATAGATTTAGTTTAAGACACACACAGGTAAGGAGTAACAGTACTACTGTATAAACAGAGGAGAGATGACACTCTTTTATCCAGCAATGGTTTCGGTGGCTGACGTCTTGGTCTGCAAGTCATTGTGGGATGTCACAGAGGCACTGATAAAGAATAGATCCATTAGTTAAGTCATTTCTTAAACTAACATCAACAAACATCAATAAACAAGAATGACAACTGTTTGAATATCTACATACAGTGATCCCTCGTTACTTCGCGCCCTCAGTTCATTGCGGATTTTTTTTTCAATTGAAAAAAAAAAAAAAAAAAAAAAGAAATTCAGATGAGCTGTGCCGAGTCGATCGCTTAGTCTCACTCTCCCTCCCTCCCTTTTCATGCTCTTTGTTGTTCAGGCAATGCACTGGAGTTGTTCATTCACTCCCAGCCATTTTCACCGGAGCAAGGCCCTTCGGTCCTGGCCGTTTTACTGGATTTTGACTGATTTTGCAAGGCCCACAGAAAATTCTGTTCTATTGCTATATAAACATGGAACCCACCAAAAGAAAGATTACTCTCTCTTCTTTCAGCAAACAAAAAAGTTAGTTCATATCTTTCTCCATTATTTAGAAATCAGCATTAGAAAATAGCTTAGTTTGAGCAGTTTTCCAATTTCTGATGAAAAAACGGAGAAATTGAGCTTAATCAGCATTAGAAAATAGCTTAGTTTGAGCAGTTTTCCAATTTCTGATGAAAAAAACGGAGAAATTGAGCTTTTTGTGAAAGCATAAATTTCAAACATAATTTTGACTTTAACACAGCTATTTTTTGCTATACTTACATCCCAAACATCTGAATAATGTTTTCCTTTTACGAAATAAGATAAACAACAAGACAAATAGAGCTTTTGAATAGCAAAGTAACAATTTATTTACACATAACTAACTGAATGATGACGTTGTTCTGGCCGTGACAGCCGGTTAAACTTTCCCTCATCGTCGCCTATCTCAGAAAGATGAATTTTTTTTGAGTCTCTGGGGGCTCTGCTCGCGAGTAGCATGGACTCAAAGGCATCGTCCGCTGCACTAGTGGTCCCAGCCGTTCTGCTCGGTCGTCCAGCACCTGGCATCCCGGGCGTCCTACAGGTTGTTCTGCTCGGTCGTCCGCCGCCTGGCATCCATTCGGTCGTCTTCCGCCTGAGCCCCAGCTGTGCGGCTTGGCCGTTCGTTGCCGTTGAATCGGGGTGCGGGTCTTACCAAATGCGCTACTGCCCTCCAGTGTCCAGATTTATTGCTTTAAAATGGATTTTCAGCTTTGTGCTTTGGAGCTAAATTGAATCAGAACCCAGAGATGTATTTTTTTGAAAAAACAAAAACAAAAAACAAAACGTATAAATACGTCTTTGGGACACTGAAACAATTAAAAATAAAATGTTTTTGGGAGCCGGCGGCACGGTGGCTGAGTGGTTAGCACGTCTGCCTCACAGTTCTGAAATCAAGGGTTCAATCCCGGGCTTCGGCCTTCCTATGTGGAGTTTGCATGTTCTCCCCGTGCCTGCGTGGGTTTCCTCCGGGAACTCCGGTTTCCTCCCACATCCCAAAAACATGCATGGTAGGCTGATTGAACACTCTAAATTGTCCGTAGGTATGAGTGTGTGCGTGAATGGTTGTATGTCTCCTTGTGCCCTGCGATTGGCTGGCAACCAGTTCAGGGTGTCCCCTGCCTACTGCCCGTAGTTAGCTGGGATAGGCTCCAGCACCTCCGCGACCCTCGTGAGGAAAAGCGGCATGGAAAATGAATGAATGAATGTTTTTGGGAGCAAATGAGTTAAAATTAACGATGATGGGGTGGGCGCTACTTCGCGGTTTTTCACTTAACGCAGTGGTTTCTGGTTAAGGGAGTGCCAAAAAATCGATTTTTAGATGCATCGTGATTTGACACGTGACGATTCGATTACGTTTCATAAATGTTTAAAAACGATGATTTTCCCTAATAACTTAATGATAGCCGCTCATAGCGGAACGAAATTCAAGACACGTCTGCCACCTGGACACCTTTAACGGACGCACGTACAACGTAATGATGGATGCTGCCAGTTACTGAGCGAGAGATTTACTCCTTTTCAAAAGACTGGAAAATAAAATTTGTGTATGAGACAGGCAGGGACACGACGATCGCGCTTCTGTGCGAAAGTTATTTTCTAGAGCGAGAGGGGAAGAGAGATAGTTCGTTGCTCCTTGTCTTTCAGTTGTGCAGCAGTAGTTTCAAGTCATGTCAATTGAAAAATGTCCTGAGTGTGTTGCTAAGACCCATGTGCCATGTGATTACACGAACCCTCTTGTACTGTTTAGCCTTTATTGTTGTTGTTTTTGAGATGTAAACAGTTTGCGCCAAGCACTAAGCTAATTAGCCAATTCCCTTATGTGTATTACATATACAGAACCTGTAAAACCATGATTAAGTACAGCAGTAACACTACAAACATGCAAAATAGTACAGAAATCTGTGAAAACACAGTATATTGGTTAAAAGAAGTCTTATTTCTAAAGACACTATGTTTCCAGAAAATGTGTAAGCTGTATTGTATTGCTGAGAGAAATATGTACTGCCGTTGAAACAGCTAATGTTTTTGGACTTTCTTGAGAAAAAGAGTATCTCAAGGTCAGCTGTGTGTTGCATGGGCATGTTAAGAAATAAGTCTCTCTCTCACTATCCAGCGTTGATGTTGTCGCTTGCTGACCATGCTGCCTCCTTTGTCAACTCTCTGCAGGTTTTTCTGTCCTCTGCCTTTCTAAATGTTTCCTGTATTGTGCTGTTACTTCATTTCTTGATGTTGTCCATGTATGCCGTTCTTGGTCTTCCCTTTTTTCGTCGACCCTGTACCTTTCCTTGAATTATGTCTCTCGTCATGCTGTACTTTCTGTTCCTACTTATGTGTCCAAAGTAAGACATTTTCTTTTCGATGATTGCTGGTAGAAGTTGTCACTTGATATTTACTTCTTTGAGAATGCTTACATTTGTTCTTTCTTTCCAGCTGACTCTCTGTAGTCTTCGGTAAAACCACATTTCTGCTGCATGTATTTTCTTTTCCTCTTTCTGTTTGATGGTACATCCTTCTGCTCCCTATGTTATCACTGTAAAAATGAGGCTCCTTCGTATCTTGAGTTTCAGGGCATTGCTTAATGTTCTATCTTTCCAAATGTTGTTTAACTTGATCATTTTCCTTTCTGCTATGCCAATTCGTCTATTAATGTCTTTCGTGCAGTCTGCTGTGTTGCTTTTAATTGAACCCAAGTATTTAAAGTCTATGACCGTCTCTGTCTTTAACCCTTTAAGGTCTGGGCCTATTTTGTCTGATTTTGCATGCCTTTGAAGTTGCCTTTATATTTCAAAGAAAGAATTGTTTACGATGGCCTGGTTTGGTCCCTTTTTTTGTGACACCTTGAACTTCATGTCCAAACTGTTGTTTCCTTCACTGACCAATTATAAATTATCATTTTGGGCCCAAAAAGACCAAAAATTCCAAAATTGTTTAGTCAAAATTTTTAATATTGATGTCCAATTGACAACCAAACATGCGTAACGGACCGTTTTGAAACTTTAATATTTATTCAACATGTTAAGATGAACATTCAACCAAAAAATTTTAGAATAAATAGTCTTATATTTGACAATTCAACATAAACGACAGGTATAGCCATAGGCGCTTTTTGCCTTTATACATGCTCTAGTCAAAACAGGTTATATACAGCAGAACAAACAGTGAAGAACAGTGAAAAAATATATACCATCTAACACAAAAAGTGTTTAGAGGCCATCTCTTTATGAGTTTAGGTATTGCGGCCCATCCCCTGATGAAACTATGTACACACAATCAAGCTTCTTGAACACACATTTATATACACAAATTGAGAAGACTGATTGTGGGGAAAAAAAAAATATATATATATAACATTGAAAAAAAAAAAGTATTTAAAAAATATTGACAATAAAAAAAGTTAAATTTTATTCAGGCATGCCACTCCGAAAAGCAGTTTCGTCCTGGAATTAGACACAGGGCTGCATCACACAGCCCACACTTCCATGGGGTGTCGGTCCTCTTTCCACCCTTCCATTTTCATTTCACTTTACTTTCATTGTCACTATAAATGTACATGAAAAAAAGTCAGTATTTATGAAAATAATAAAGTATAAAATAAAAATATATACAGCAATAAATAATAATGGAAATCTATATGTATAACAATAGAAAGAATACCATAGCTGAATATGTGGTACATCCCCAATCTTCATATAGAAAGAAGAACACCACAAATTATAAATTCCTGCCTGGGATACACACAGTGCACGTACGACTTTGATCTGATATGCACATTTTATTATTATATACACAAACACACACTTATATTGCATCAAAATTAAGTTTGTCTTGCAATATCAAAAGAAACTTTTTCAGCATAAAAAAAAAAAAAAAAAAAGTGAGTTGGCTTACCTCTGCTCGTCGATGGCGTCACCCACGTGTTCAAATCCGTCACTATCTTCACTCGAGGACTCTTCTGAAGAAGACGATGATGACGAATTTGGACCATCCTCTTCCTCAAGTTGATCAAAAAGCACAATTGCTTGCGCTAAATTTAGTTTTCCGTTCATTCTCAAAGTCACACAAAGTCGCTGCTCGATCCAAACGGCCGTCGCTCGCCACCTCGCTGCTTCAGAACACTCCTTCCTCTTGTTCGGTGGAACCTCGCACGGCAGTTATACAGTGCCTTGCAAAAGTATTCGGCCCCCTTGAACCTTGCAACCTTTCGCCACATTTCAGGCTTCAAACATAAAGATATAAAATTTTAATTTTTTGTCAAGAATCAACAACAAGTGGGACACAATCGTGAAGCGGAACAAAATTTATTGGATAATTTCAACTTTTTTAACAAATAAAAAACTGAAAAGTGGGGCGTGCAATATTACTCGGCCCCCTTGCGTTAATACTTTGTAGCGCCACCTTTTGCTCCAATTACAGCTGCAAGTCGCTTGGGGTATGTTTCTATCAGTTTTGCACATGGAGAGACTGACATTCTTGCCCATTCTTCCTTGCAAAACAGCTCGAGCTCAGTGAGGTTGGATGGAGAGTGTTTGTGAACAGCAGTCTTCAGCTCTTTCCACAGATTCTCGATTGGATTCAGGTCTGGACTTTGACTTGGCCATTCTAACACCTGGATACGTTTATTTTTGAACCATTCCATTGTAGATTTGGCTTTATGTTTTGGATCATTGTCCTGTTGGAAGATAAATCTCTCAGGTCTTGTGCAGATACCAACAGGTTTTCTTCCAGAATGTTCCTGTATTTGGCTGCATCCATCTTCCCGTCAATTTTAACCATCTTCCCTGTCCCTGCTGAAGAAAAGCAGGCCCAAACCATGATGCTGCCACCACCATGTTTGACAGTGGGGATGGTGTGTTCAGGGTGATGAGCTGTGTTGCTTTTACGCCAAACATATCGTTTTGCATTGTGGCCAAAAAGTTCAATTTTGGTTTCATCTGACCACAGCACCTTCTTCCACATGTTTGGTGTGTCTCCCAGGTGGCTTGTGGCAAACTTTATACGAGACTTTTTATGGATATCTTTGAGAAATGGCTTTCTTCTTGCCACTCTTCCATAAAGGCCAGATTTGTGCAGTGTACGACTGATTGTTGTCCTATGGACAGAGTCTCCCACCTCAGCTGTAGATCTCTGCAGTTCATCCAGAGTGATCATGGGCCTCTTGGCTGCATCTCTGATCAGTTTTCTCCTTGTTTGAGAAGAAAGTTTGGAAGGACGGCTGGGTCTTGGTAGATTTGCAGTGGTCTGATGCTCCTTCCATTGCAATATGATGGCTTGCACAGTGCTCCTTGAGATTTTTAAAGCTTGGGAAATCTTTTTGTATCCAAATCCGGCTTTAAACTTCTCCACAACAGTATCTCGGACCTGCCTGGTGTGTTCCTTGGTTTTCATAATGCTCTCTGCACTTTAAACAGAACCCTGAGACTATCACAGAGCAGGTGCATTTATACGGAGACTTGATTACACACAGATGGATTCTATTTATCATCATCGGTCATTTAGGACAATATTGGATCATTCAGAGATCCTCACTGAACTTCTGGAGTGAGTTTGCTGCACTGAAAGTAAAGGGGCCGAATAATATTGCACACCCCACTTTTCAGTTTTTTATTTGTTAAAAAAGTTTAAATTATCCAATAAATGTTGTTCCACTTCACGATTGTGTCCCACTTGTTGTTGATTATTGACAAAAAAATTAAATTTCATATCTTTATGTTTGAAGCCTAAAATGTGGCGAAAGGTTGCAAGATTCAAGGGGGCCGAATACTTTTGCAAGGCACTGTATTTATAAAAAAAACAAACGCATTTTGTGCTTCCACTGTGACTTCGAAAGGGTTCGTTTGATTTGTGTTTTTTTCATGGAGCTTCCGTTTTGAAAAAGGACAAGAAATGATGGAAATATAGACATAAACAAATGATCCATGCAGCGTTTAAATGTTTTTTTGAGAGGACAGTAAAACTATAAAACTTAAATGACAATATCTCACGTTTTAGTTGGCCGACTGACTTAAAATAATAACGAGAGTAAACCGCAACTTCCGCACTTTAAAACGAGACCAACCAACGGCATGTGGGCGACGTAATTAAAACGTGAGGGGGCTTCAAAGACGACGTGCGCTGAGGACGTGCCGGCGCGTCCTTCGACTCTCAAGGGTTAAAATGGTTAATGTTTTTGCACTTAAAAAATAAATAAATAAAAAAAGCAGTTTTAAGGGCAGCTTTTTGTTGTATGGGCATGTTACCATCGTTCCCGTTGAATCATTGGGATATTTTAAATAAATAATGGACATATATTTGTTTGGCTACTTTACTATAACCGTGATCATCGTCAAAACTGTGATAATCGTTCAATAATCGAATCGTAGCACCCTGAATCTAATCAAATCGAATCGCGGGGTGCCTAAGATGGCAACCCCTAGTTCTGGTAACCATTAACCACGTAAAATGAGGGATCACTGTATTGCTAAACCACAATATTGTTTTTTCCCAATGTATTAGCATTTTGCTTGCAGATAGAAAGACTGTTTTAAATGCATAACGTGTGGGTCCCTTTGAATTATTTAAGTTGGACAGCAAACTTAATTGGAAGTGGCATAAAACAGCTTTAATCCTCTTTATAAAGATTTTTTTCACAATGCCAAACTGCTGCTTGTTGTGAAAAGTGTCGAGTTTACTGACAGCAAACAGCGCTCATCTGTCACATTCTCGTTCAAAGTCAAAGCAAAATTAGAAAAAAAAAAACAAACAAAATAAAAACCAAATAAAAAAAGCCCAATGACAGCTTGTAGCTCTCAAAATAGAAAATTGTATTCCTTTATATTTTTGCGCACCACTGAATTCAAGTTTATAGAAAAAATATGATTATGAAATAGTGTATTTGTTTAAAGTTTCTATGAGTTCCTTTTTTGAATCAAACTAAAGTGGTACCTCTCCTTATGAAATTAATTGGTTCTGGAAGTAGTTTCTTAACCTGGAAATTTTGTTAGTAGAGACGCGTTTTCCATGCAAATGCCCTAACAGATTTCATAATTGTGTTGACGGGTCAATTCGGCCAGCCACTGTGCAACGCCTTCAAGCAGGGGGCCCATCCCACAATCCGCTTTAGTTATTCGCAGACGGTCGCAGCGACACATGCAGCGATTCAACGCCGGATTTAGTATAAAAGTACGAAAGCTGTACCGCATATAAACAGAAAGGATTGTCTCAGGAGTGATTTGTTTGAGGATTCAAGGTAATTATTATATTTTTCGTACAATGCATGCATTTTGAAACGTTGTGAAAAAAATCAATGGGAGAAATTAGCCGCTACCGCAGTGGCATCATAATTCGCAACATTTACGTAAAATACAGTGCCCTCTATAATTATTGGCACCCATGAAAAAGATGTGTTTTTTTAGCTTTTAATATATTTTTTTAAAATTCAAATAATATGGGACCTTAATGGAAAAAAAGAGAAAAATCCAACCTTCAATAGAAGTGCATTCATTCAGTGGGGAAAAAATCCCACATAAAGAAAAAATTATTTGACATCAAATAATGTGTGTCACAATTATTAGCACCCCTGGTGTTAATACTTTGTACAACCCCCTTTTGCCAACAAAACAAGGTCTGGGGACTGAGATGGCCATGGGAGGAGCTTGATTTTGTGTCAGGTGAACCATTTCTGTGTAGATTTGGCCATATGGTTAGGGTCATTGTCTTGCTGAAAGATCCAGTGACGACTCATCTTCAGCTTTCGGGCAGTTGAAGCCTGGGACAGTGTGTATTTTTGTGTGAAAATAGAAACAGAAATGGTTCACCAGACACAAAATCAAGCTCCTCCCATGGCCATCTCAGTCCCCAGACATTGTTTTGTTGGCAAAAGGGGGTTGTACAAAGTATTAACACCAGGGGTGCTAATAATTGTGACACACATTATTTGATGTCAAATAATTTTGTCTTTATGTGGGATTTTTTCCCCACTGAATGAATGCACTTGTATTGAAGGTTGGATTTTTCTCTTTTTTTTTCATTAAGGTCCCATATTATTTGAATAAAAAAAAAAATAGAAGCTAAAAAACACATCTCTTTCAGGGGTGCCAATAATTATGGAGGGCACTGTAAAGGCTAACTGCCCGATTCTTTGCTCTTTTAACAAAGGATTGAGACTGTTTTACGTCCATATCTACAAAGAATTCAGGGATTTAGGCATTTATTCACAACAATTTCAATGTAAAAAGCTCTTTGTTGTGGTAAGGCTCCGCCACAGTGACAAAGACGAGCAGCACATTCGACATATTAATTACCACAAAATAAATTATACTGCCCTTTTTTTTAGCATTTAACCAAGAATCAAGACTGTTTTACATCCATATCTATAAAGAATTCAGGGATTTAGGCATTTTTTCACAAGAATTTCAACGTAAAAAGCTCTTTGTTGTGGTAAGGCGGCGCCACAATGACTAAAAGACGAGCAGCACATTTGACATATTTATGCTAACTGCCCTTTTTTTGCTTTTAACCAAGAATCGAGACCGTTTTACGTCCATATCTTTTGAGAATTGAGGGATTTACGCGTTTATTCACAAACATTTTCAACGTAAAAAGCTCTTTGTCTGTGTTTCCACTTGGTCAGCTTTGACGGCGATGGGGTCCCTATAAATCGGCCCCGCGCCCCGCGCGCCATGTCCTGTCAATACCATTATGAAGTCTATGGCCCTACTCTGTTCCAAGCACAAAATTCAGACATAAATCTTTTATAATGCATAAAAATGCATCAAAACATGAACAAATACATGTTACAATTAGATTATTGCAGAATAAACAACAAGAATAGAGTAAAGAATAAAAGTTAATACACTCATGTAAAGCTGTTGGAACATGAGAGACAAATGAATAGGAAGCTTGGATCTTTACATACACAGAGTTGAGGTCCCTCTTAACCATTTGGATGCCAGAAATGCTAGCCAATAGCCAATGGCAGAGCAGCTATCAGTATGTGACGTTCAGTAAATTCTGGGAGCTGCGGATACCAGACAAACTTTTTGCCTTTTGTATCCTGAAATTTCTCTCTTAATAAGAGGCAATATTTTCCCGTTGAGGCGTGTCTTAACCTGAAAATTTTATATGTAAAGACGTTCTTAAGTAGAGTTACCAGTGTGCAGTGGTATCGCTTCGACACACGATCTTTTCGACAGTCGACGTAAAATTTGACACGCCATTTGTTTCTAAATCCGACGACATGCTCGAAATACGATGATTATGACAGCGCCATTGCGTTTTTGTTTTGTTTTGCCGGGAGACGGACGCACGGCGGATTTTGTGTGAGAGAAAACACTGCTTGCATGGTTTGTGCAGGTGGTGAAAAAGGTGACGCTTACCAATATCCATCCATCCATCCATCCATCCATCCATCCATTATCTTCCGCTTGTTCCGGGGTCGGGTCCCGGGGGCAGCAGCTTTAACAGGGAAGCCCAGACTTCCCTCTCCCCAGCCACTTCAACCAGCTCCTCCGGCGGGATCCCAAGGCGTTCCCAGGCCAGCCGAGAGACATAGTCTCTCCAGCGTGTCTTGGGTCGTCCCCGGGGCCTCCCGCCGGTGGGACATGCCCGGAACACCTCTCCAGGGAGGCGTCCGGGAGGCATCCGAACCAGATGCCCGAGCCACCTCAGCTGGCTCCTCTCTACGCGGAGGAGTAGCGGCTCGACGCCGAGTCCCTCCCGGATGACCGAGCTTCTCACCCTATCTCTAAGGGAGAGCCCGGACACCCTGCGGAGGTAACTCATTTCGGCCGCTTGTATCCGGGATCTTGTTCTTTCGGTCACGACCCAAAGCTCGTGACCATAGGTGAGGGTAGGAACGTAGATCGACTGGTAAATCGAGAGCTCTGCCTTTCGGCTCAGCTCCTTCTTCACCACTACGGACCGGTGCAGAGTCCGCATTACTACAGACGCTGCACCGATTCGCCTGTCGATCTCCCGCTCACTCCTACCGTCACTCGTGAACAAGACCCCAAGATACTTGAACTCCTCCACTTGGGGCAGGATCTCATCCCCGACCCGTAGAGGGCACTCCACCCTTTTCCAACTGAGGGCCATGGTCTCGGATTTGGAGGTGCTGATCTTCATCCCAACCGCTTCACACTCAGCTGCGAACCGCTCCAGTGAGAGTTGGAGGTCACGGCTTGATGAAGCCAACAGCACTAAATCATCTGCAAAAAGCAGAGATTCAATGCTGAGGTCACCAAACCGGACGCCCTCAATGCTTCGGCTGCGCCTAGAAATTCTGTCCATAAAAATTATGAACAAAATCGGTGACAATGGGCAGCCTTGGCGGAGTCCAACCCTCACTGGGAACAAATTCGACTTACTGCCGGCAATGCGGACCAAACTCTGACACCGGTCGTACAGGGACCGAACAGCCCTTACTAAGGGGCTCGGTACCCCGTACTCCCGGAGCACCCCCCACAGGACTCCCCGAGGCACACGGTCGAACGCCTTCTCCAGATCCACAAAACACATGTAGACTGATCGGGCGAACTTCCATGCACCCTCGAGGACCCTGCCGAGGGTGTAGAGCTGGTCCACTGTTCCACGGCCGGGACGAAAACCACACTGCTCCTCCTGAATCCGAGATTCGACTTCCCGACGGACCCTCCTCTCCAGCACCCCTGAATAGACTTTACCGGGGAGGCTGAGGAGTGTGATCCCTCTATAATTGGAACACACCCTCCGGTCCCCCTTCTTAAAAAGGGGGACCACCACCCCGGTCTGCCAATCCAGAGGCACTGTCCCCGATGTCCACGCGATGTTGTAGAGACGTGTCAGCCACGACACCCCTACAACATCCAGAGCCTTTAGGAACTCCGGGCGGATCTCATCTACCCCCGGAGCCTTGCCACCGAGGAGCTTTCCAACCGCCTCAGTGACTTCAACCCCAGAGATCGAAGAGCCCACCTCAGAGTCCCCAGACTCTGCTTCCTCAAAGGAAGGCGTGTCGGTGGAATTGAGAAGGGCCTCGAAGTATTCTCCCCACCAGCTCACAACGTCCCGAGTCGAGGTCAGCAGCACACCATCTTCACTATACACAGTGTTAATGGTGCACTGCTTTCCTCTCCTCAGGCGCCGGATGGTGGACCAGAATTTCCTCGAAGCCGTCCGGAAGTCGTTTTCCATGGCCTCGCCGAACTCCTCCCATGTCCGGGTTTTTGCCTCGGCGACCGCCGAAGCCGCAGTCCGCTTGGCCAGCTGGTACCTGTCAGCTGCCTCCGGAGTCCCACAGGCCAAAAAGGCCCGATAGGCCTCCTTCTTCAGCTTGACGGCATCCCTTACAGCGGGTTCGGGGATTGCTGCCACGACAGGCACCAACCACCTTACGGCCACAGCTCTGATCGGCCGCCTCAACAATGGAGGTGCGGAACATGGCCCATTCGGACTCAATGTCCCTCACCTCCCCCGGGACAAGGGAGAAGTTCTGACGGAGGTGGGTGTTGAAACTCTTTCTGACAGGGGATTCTGCCAGACGTTCACAGCAGACCCTCACAATACGTTTGGGCCTGCCAGGTTTGGCCAGCATCTTCCCCCGTCATCGGAGCCAACACACCACCAGGTGGTGATCAGTTGACAGCTCCGCCCCTCTCTTCACCCGAGTGTCCAAAACATGCGGCCGCAAGTCCAATGACGAAGATTACGAAGTCGATCATCGAACTGCGGCCTAGGGTGTCCTGGTGCCAAATGCACATATGGACACCCCTATGTTTGAACATGGTGTTCGTTATAGACAAACCGTGACAAGCACAGAAGTCCAATAACAGAACACCACTCGGGTTCTGATCGGGGGGGCCGTTCCTCCCAATCACGCCCCTCCAGGTCTCACTGTCGTTGCCCACGTGAGCGTTGAAGTCCCCCAGGAGAACGAGGGAGTCCCCAGAGGGGGCGCTCTCTAGCACACCCTCCAAGGACTCCAAAAAGGGTGGGTATTCTGAACTGCTGTTCGGTGCATAAGCGCAAACAACAGTTAGAACCCATCCCCCCACCCGAAGGCGGAGGGAGGCTACCCTCTCGTCTACCGGGGTAAACCCCAACGTACAGGCGCCGAGCCGGGGGGCAATAAGCATGCCGAGACCTGCCTGGCGCCTCTCACCATGGGCAACTCCAGAGTGGAAGAGAGTCCAACCCCTCTCGAGAGGATTGGTACCAGAACCCAAGCTGTGTGTGGAGGAGAGTCCGACTATATCTAGTCGGAACTTCTCTGCCTCACACACCAGCTCAGGCTCCTTCCCTGCCAGAGAGGTGACATTCCATGTCCCAAGAGTTAGCTTCTGCAGCTGGGGGTCGGACCGCCAAGGCCCCTGCCTTTGGCTGCCGCCCAACTCCCTACGCACCCGACCCCTTTGGCCCCTCCCACAGGTGGTGAGCCCATGGGAAGGGGAACCCACGTTGCCTTTTCGGGCTGAGCCCGGCCGGGCCCCATGGGGACAGGCCCGGCCACCAGACGCTTGCCTTCGAGCCCCACCTCCAGGCCTGGCTCCAGAGGGGGGCCCCGGTAACCCGCGTCCGGGCAAGGGAAACTGGGGTTCATTTATGTTGCTCATCATAAGGGGTCTTTTTGAGCCATACTTTGTCTGGCCCCTCACCTAGGACCTGTTTGCCATAGGTGACCCTACCAGGGGCTTAAAGCCCCAGACAACATAGCTCCTAGGATCATTGAGACACGCAAACCCCTCCACCACGATAAGGTGATGACTCACGGGGCTTACCAATATGAAGATGGAAATGATAGAAAAACATGAGCGTAGTGTGCGCATTTGTGAAATGACTCAACAATACAGCCGTAGAATGTCGAACTTGACGGTCCTCCTCGACCTCCGTTCGCCAGTCTTTTATTATTGTGGTAACATCGTCAAAGAAATCGCCAGCTTTGTCAGGTTTATAATCATTTATTCCATCAACTTGTGCAACACAACATGCCTACTGTCCGCCACAGTTGATGGCAGCAACAAAACATTAAAAGAAAAAGTAAAATCTCTACCGCACTCTCCATCTCACTGTCACGTCAGCCACCCGGTGCGTTCAGGTACAGCACGCAAAACACATCCGCTACATTAGAACCCGATTTTTTTACATTATTACAGGAATTATTATTATTATTATTATAATATTATAGCAATTTTTATTTATAATTTATCTGTTTTGCAATGTGTAATTGCCATTTGTAATAGTACCAGCCGTATTTATTAAGGATTTAGTGTAGATTTTCGGGCTGTGGAACAAATTAATGGAATTATAATGGATTCTAATGGGAAAATCCTGCTCGACATACGACCATTTTGACTTACAAACAAGGTCCTAGAACGAATTAACTTCGTATGTAGAGGTACCACTGTATTGTATGTTGTGATCAATTCAACTTAGGTAAAAAATTGAAAATATTGATTTTCGGCTTTGCCTTTTTTGCTTTTGAGAAATTTTTTCAAAACTGCAAATATGCTTGAAACCTGGTTAGAAATAGCGGGGTAATAAAATGTTTTTAAAGAAATTTAAGACATAAAACATGACAAAATGGCTTAAGAAGCCATGAGGCATATCTGTCTTTCAGAAGCACTGAATAATCATGTATTATTCAAATAAATGGACCCTCATATTATCATTTGGTACTACTGCTCTGCTGCATTGTGGATTGCATTTAGCAGTTGATGAGAAAGCTGATCAAATGGACAACTTTTGGATATTTTTATATTCCTAGCTTTTTTCTCAATGCTTATGATTGGTCTTCTTACAAAGCAAGGTCAAACACAATCTTAGGAAACTGTAAAGTGAAAGTTTCTAAGGTGAGTTTTTCATAAATCATTTAGAAAATATTTTTGTATACCTGTATGCCTCCAGCTCACAATTGCGTTTCCAGTCATTTTCACCAGTATTTACAAACATGGCTGCTTACCCAGGGAGGTGGTACTGAATCGTGTCGTCTGCAAGGTGGCAAAGCTTGGCTTGTCCGAGAGTGGGACACGGTGCGGGACCGTAATGTCACCGTTTCTATGCAGTGAGGCGCATCTGTGGAACGTCCCGTCTAGTTTTGTCTGAATGTTGCCGGAGCTGTGAGCGCGCTTGATATCAGCGCAGTTGTAGCACGCGGCCTGTCCGTTTAACAGCTGGACCTTGCAGCAGGGGAGCACGTTGACCTTTCGCTCGTCTTTTGCCGTCGAGGTCAGCGTTCCGTTGGAGAGAGACAATTTGGTAAAATCGGCACTTGACAGCTTTCCCAAATGTCCATATCCGTTGGCACGTCTTTCGTGATCTTTCAGCGGGGATCTCGGAATGTCTTTCCTGATGAAAGCAGGTTTAAAAAAGGCCACGAGGCTCTCTTGGCTCTGATCCTCACGTCCCCTTTGTCCTTCCGGTTGTGCAAGCAATGTTTCTTTCGGGGCTCTGCTGCCCCCACTGAAATGGACTTTGTTTTTTCTCAGTGTGGAATCCCTGCTTGGCGGTGCGCTATGGCTAAGGTGCGTTCCTAACATGGCCACTCTCTGGAGTTGGAGATCCACAGTCCTGCCTTGCTCCTGTCTCGCTCTTTTATGAGTTGACCTCACCCTCAGGGAACCATCATCCCTGCCTTTGATGTTGTTGCTGAGGTGTCTGTCCGTACCAGGCCTGCTTTGTCCTTCTGGGATTTTGGGAGAATAGCATGTTTCTGTGCAACTAAGGCTGCTTCCGCTTGGTGAGCTGCACTCCTGCGCCCCCTCAAAGGCTCTTCCTTGGGCATGCCTTTGCGGCGGAGTGGCCACCAGCTCTACGATGGGGTCTTTGGTACATCGTGGACGACGGCCAGACTCCAAATATTCTACCAGTTCCCCAGACTGGGCCTCCACGGAATGTTTCATGCGGTCCTTGGCTCCAAATGACCACCTCAGAGGCAGGACTTTGCTCAAAGGATCCTTAAGCTTAGTTGGCGATCTCATGCTGACACTCCTTGCCTGGGTCCCACGGACAAATGGTTTGGACTCAAATCCATCTGACGGAAGATAATTAAGTATGTTAGCAGCATGTTCGTCCCAGTGCAGTGTTTCCCAACTTTTGTTGAGTCAGACCACAGTTCTACACTGTGTTGCTTTCGTCAACGATGACAATAATGAAAGTATTTCGTCAACGAGCAATTTTTCCATGACGATGACGTCACAATGACAAGCTAAAAGCGTGTCTTCGGACACTAAAACAGAATGAGACAGATGCCAGTTATTGTCCGACGAGAACAAAACGAGTCGAAAATTCGCCATAGTTTCTGTCATAAGTTCCCAATGTGTGATTATGTTTGGTCGTGTCACTCATGTGATGTGCTGCGCCTCCCCCCGCCCCACACATGCATGTGCCCATTCCAGGCTCCTTTTGTGAAACACGTGTCAGGTGCTGCTTGGTCAGTTTTGTTTTCTTATCTTGGCTATGCCATGTTGCTTTAGCCTTTAAAGGTCTGTGCTGAGTGATCATCACAGACTAAACTAACTTGTAGTGTTAGCATAGCATTCGCATAATGTTCACTTTAGCATTAGCATTTTGCCCGGTGACTCTGTGTGTCTTATTAAACTCTTGGAAAACTTTTTAAATACAGTTCGTGGCGTCCAGTTGAGTTTAATTAATTGCAAATAATGTGCCCTTTTACTGCTGAGTGTGCATTATCATCATGAAGATGATGTCCTCGTAGACTCTACAATTATGTGCTCGTCTGGCAATGTTCATTTGAAATTGTTAGAAACCTTTATTTATTTATTCATGGACTACAACTTTATAGACAAAAACATTTTGAGAATTGTCGACAAAAACTAGACGAAATTTGTCAGCATTTTCGATGACTAAAACTAGACGAAGACAAACACATTTTGAAATAACCACAATATGATTAAGACTAATAAGTATTTTTGTCCAAAAGACTAAGACGAAAATTAAAAGAGCTGCCAAAAACAACTTCTATATTAACTCCTTCAGTGCAGTTTGTAATGATGGACATCCAATCATGTGAGTTTATCACTATTAGACATCTGAATGTTCATTCACTGTGAGGGCTTCCTGTTCAAACGGATTAGACGTCTATCGCAGTCTGTGGCAGACAATGAGTTAAAAAACATCAACGCACAATACACCTCAAACATGTCTAAGACGAGAAGAGCTACAACAACTTTCAAATTAATTTTAAATTGGAGTCATTATCCACCTCCCATTTCCTTTCATTAACTCCAAGTGTATTTTCAATGTTCTAGTAGGCTTTTTGTTTGCATACACAATCCCAAGACATGAAAACATGAAATCATATACAGTATTTACTTATGTGTGCTGTTTTGCGGGGTTCTTCTCCAAACACTGGCTGATCAGTAGACTCCAAAGCATGCATGAGCCCTGGGGTTTCAGAAATGGATGCTGCTGACACCATGGCACCTCTGTCACTACTTCCTGTGAGTCGCACGAGCCAGTGGTCGGAAGTGGTTGAGCTGGTGGAGCCTGCGAGAAGAATGAAGACGTTATAGTAAGTTAAAGACACACACAAATGCACGCTTTCAGTTGGCTTCAGTTAATTCCAAAGACAAAGTGTTTTAATATAATTACAACCCTTGGCTGAATAATACACTTCCTGCCTTCCTTCATTAAATGACAAAACTGTCTGTGTCCCAAGGGCTGAAGTGAACAACAGAAAAACAAAGTCTAACCAGTTACTGAAGAGCTCGCAGACCACGGCGGTATGGTCTTTCGTCTTTGATAGAAGAGGATATATGCACCCCGTGTGCACACATCTCCCTCGGGAACTGCCTCAGCATTGCTGTCATCATAGCTGTACCACTGACCATCCACAGAGTTTCGACAAAAGGCTGCAGTGACAGTAACAACACGGTTCAGTTAAACTAAAAAATATAGGGTCATTACAGAATTGGAGGACATTTTACATCTCGACCTTCAAATTTCAAATACCGTATTGGCCCGAATATAAGACTGTGTTTTTTGCATTGAAATAAGACTGAAAAAGCGGGAGTCGTCTTATAGTCGGGGTCTAGACATTATACCCATTCACGACGCTAGATGGCGCCAGATATAATTGAAGCCAATCCTGAACTTGAGGAGTAATGTTCTGTCATGACAGACCTCAGCTACTCTCAAGTTTAACCAGTTTGCATTATTTTATTGCACTGTTTTTCCTTATTTAGATTTGTTTCAAGACTACAGTTACAGTTAGACCTCACTTTGATGGTAAATGCAGTTATTGCAATTTTATTGTTTTATCACAATAGGTTGGTTTATTTACATTTAAAAAACCAGAAGCCATTCATTTACGAATGTGATTGCACTTTAGTTTACATATTTAAATGTTCAGATATTAAGATTTGAACGAGGCAAAATAACATGCTTTTTCTCTCAGATATTTTGTTATAATCATTTGTTTCAGATGTACTGTAATTATTTTCTGTATAAAAATTAATTTGGTGTTCAAAAAGTCTTTTTTCAAACTTGAGTCTTGAAAAAGAGGGGGTCGTCTTATAATCAGGGCCGTCTTGTATTCGGGCCAATACGGTACTTAACATTTGACATGTATTGGTTACCGGTTTCAAGGTATACCGTATGAAAACGTCACGGTTTCAAAACCACAAAAATTTTCATTCAGACCATTTCTAGGGTATAACCTATTTTCTATGTCCCACAAATGCAGGGAAATCCCTCGATTGCAGCTGCAGGGCTCACCGCCCCCCTCCAGCTGCTGCTTAGTGAGTCAGCTGTGTTACACGATGGCTGGAGGAGGTGAAACACCTGAACTTTTCCCCCCATCGAAGAAAATGAAGTCGCTGGTATGGGAATACTTCGGCTAGAGAAAAGTTACAGACGGCCGCGGTTTAGAGGAGGAAGGCCAACCAACATGTAAAACATGTTTGCGGGGGGTGGCTGTCAGAGGAGGCAATACCTCCAATATGATTTCGCATTTATGTGAACAAAACCTGTCGCTTACAAAGTTTTTTTTAAAGGTTAGTAAACGCTGTCATTAACTCCAGCGTGTTTACTGTTTCTACCAGTGGTAAAACACTTTGACGTAAGCTTGTTAACGAGGTCGATAACGTGGCTAGTGCCAAGACGGCTAAGTAGTTTTCTCTCTAACATTAGCCTACTTTTGTTTAAGTCTTCCGCCACTGTAAACATGTTAACAATAACATTTCCTTAATACAGCCTGTGGTGTTTTTTTCTCTGAGAGAGTGTGTGTGTGTGTGTAATGTAAACATGATATGAGTCACACACACGTGCTTTTTATGGAAAATAATTCAATTATTTTTGTTCTGATGATAATAACGTTGAGCTACGGCTGTGGGTTTAGGCTCACCTATAAGAATGCATTAATTTAAATTTTATGTAGAATATTTCATTTTAAAAAAAAAATTCAACTGAACAATATAGTCTATTCAGGGGTGCTGGAGAGGAGGGTCCGTCGGGAAGTCGAATTTCGGATTCAGGAGGAGGAGTGTGGTTTTCGTCCCGGCCGTGGAACAGTGGACCAGCTCTACACCCTCGGCCGGGTCCTCGAGGGTGCATGGGAGTTCGCCCAACCAGTCTACATGTGTTTTGTGGATTTGGAGAAGGCGTTCGACCCTGTGCCTAGGGGAGTCCTGTGGAGGGTGCTCCGGGAGTACGGGGTACTGAGCCCCTTGGTAAGGGCTGTTCGGTCCCTGTACGACCGGTGTCAGAGTCTGGTCCGCATTGCCGGCAGTAAGTCGAATTTGTTCCCAGTGAGAATTGGACTCCGCCAAGGCTGTCCTTTGTCACCGATTCTGTTAATAATTTTTATGGACAGAATTTCTAGGCGCAGCCGAAGCGTTGAGGGTGTCCGGTTTGGTGGCCTCAGCATTGCATCTCTGCTTGCAGATGATGTGGTGCTGTTGGCTTCATCAAGCCGTGACCTCCAACTCTCACTGGGGCGGTTTGCAGCCGTGTGTGAAGCGGTTGGGATGAAGATCACCACCTCCAAATCCGAGACCATGGTCCTCAGCCGGAAAAGGGTGGCATGCCCTCTCCGGGTCGGGGATGAGATCCTGCCCCAAGTGGAGGAGTTCAAGTATCTTGGGGTCTTGTTCACGAGTGGGGGTAGGAGGGAGCTGGAGATTGATAGGCGGATCGGTGCAGCGTCTGCAGTGATGCGGACTCTGCGGCGGTCCGTTGTGGTGAAGAAGGAGCTGAGCTAAAAGGCGAAGTTCTCGATTTACCGGTTGATCTACGTTCCTACCCTCACCTATGGTCACGAACTGTGGGTCGTGACCGAAAGAACAAGATCCCGGATACAAGCGGCCGAAATGAGTTTCCTCCGCAGGGTGTCCGGGCTCTCCCTTAGAGATCGGGTGAGAAGCTCGGTCATCCGGGAGGGGCTTGGTGTCGAGCCGCTACACCTCCGCGTTGAGAGGAGCCAGTTGAGGTGGCTCGGGCATCTGGTTCGGATGCCTCCTGGACGCCTCCCTGGAGAGGTGTTCCGGGCATGTCCCACCGGCGGGAGGCCCCGGGGTCGACCCAGGACACGCTGGAGAGACTATGTCGCTCGGCTGGCCTGGGAACGCCTTGGAATCCCGCCGGAGGAGCTGGCTGAAGTGGCTGGGGAAAGGGAAGTCTGGGCTTCCCTGCTAAAGCTGCTGCCCTTGCGACCCGACCCCGGAATAACCGGAAGATAATGGATGGATGGATGGATGAACAATATAGTTATGTTCCAATTTGCTAATATGTTGTTTTGAAAAAAAACTTTTTAAATTAAACAGGATTTAAAAAAAAAAAATTTTTTTTTAGCCCATACATCTCAAAATCATTCAAACATCATCAAAACATTTTAGAGCTGTAATTGCAATACTGTGATACCATAATGTTTTTGCTTAAGGTTATCATACCGTTAGAATCCGGCATGTGCCTACTCCACATACAAAGTACTAAAACATGTAGTTTTATTAGTTCATTCACCCTTCCAATCCAAATGGATTGGACCTGTAGCACCGTCAATGGCAATCAATGAGTACAATAGGTTAAAGTTATTTAGCGCTTCCTCTGCTTTTTTGTTCTTATTGTCTCCTTAGAAAAGTAGACGGGGGGAAAAATTCTGATGTAATTGTACATCAAATTCTTGTGATGACAAAAAAATCTGAAATTTTATATTTAGCCCATATCACTCAGCCCAAACGTATGACAAGGAAACTGGCGACTGACCTGTGTAATGCCCTCCGTGCATGCCACCGTGGTGATTGCACACAGCATACAGATCATACAGGAAGTCTAGGGGAGCCAGGTCGGGTCGCTTGGACTGCTTCCATCCTGGCTGAGTTTGTGGCGGAGACTGATTGCCGTGGTTGCGGTTCACCACGTGCGGCGTCATGTCCAGGTCCACCAGTGGGAAATGTACGAACGTGGTCAACTTGTTTCTCCGCTCGCCCACTTGTCGGAAACGCTTCAGGTGGAGGATAAGGATGTCCGGTAGTGTCCACAAGCTCATCTTCACCATGCCCTGCTGAAGCTGCTTACAGTGTGGACACTTCCAGGCATCGTCAGGCGCAAGCTGAAAGGAATGAAAGTTGAAAAAGAAATGTGGAATATTTTGAGAGCGCTAAGGACGCTACCTACTTTTAAAGTGAACTAAAGTCAGAGGTAGGTAGTAACGAGTTACATATACTCCGTTACATTTACTTGAGTAAATTTTTGAGAAAAATGTAAAATGAAAAATGTTTCCTAAGCCATACTTTTTACTTTTACTTGAATAGATTTTGAAGAAAAAAACGCTACTCCTACTCCGTTACTTTGGGCTACACAAGAGTCGTTAAAATTTTCCTCTCTATTCTGCAAATTAGATTTGTTATTTTATTAATTTTTGCCAGCGATGCCAAGAGTAGCTCGACTAATTTCACCAATGAGACGTCGCAACAATAATCACATGACTCAAATAAACCAATCAGACATAAGCTTGCCGTTCTATGATCACAAACATGAGTTAAAAACGCCACGTGATTGAACAGGCTTGCGTATAAATTACGTTCTATTGTTTCAGTGTCCCAAAAATGCATTTATATGTCTTTTATGTTTTTTTTCACAAGAGACATCTCTAGGTTCTGATGCAACTTTGCTCCAAAGCACAATGCTGAAAATACATTTTAAAGCAATAAAACTGGCCACTAGAGGGCAGTAGCGTATTTGGTAAGACCCGAAACCCGATTCAACGGAACGAACGGCCGGGCCGCACGGCCGGGGCGCCGGCAGAAGACAACCGAATGGACAAACAGGACGCCAGGAGCGGAAGTCCGAGCAGTCGTCCGGGACGCCAGGCGACGAACGACCGAGCAAGTGCGACGACCAGGAGGACGTCCAGGATGCCAGGCGGCGGACGACCGAGCAGAACAACCGGGAGGACGCCCGGGATGCCAGGCGCTGGACGACCGAGCAGAACGACTGGGGCCACCAGTGCAGTGGACAATACCGTTGAGTCAGTGCTGCTCGCCGAGCAGAGCCTGCACTGCCGTGCTCGGCCGCTCGCATCCCCCGCATCCTCCAGTGTCCCGCGACTCAGCCGGAAACGCGCACGGCCAAACCAGTCCCCCCCCCAGGAACACAACATGCCCCACACAAATTCCCCAGGCGAACTCCGCCATGAGGCAGTGGTCACCACAAAAGAAAGACTAAAAAAATCCATCTTGATGAGACGGTGATGAGAGAAAAGCCCACCCCGTCCACTGAGACAGCCGCGGCGGCCACAACAGTGCCATCTCCCAGCCCAACAGTCCAGCCATGTGCAAATAAATTGTTATTTTTCTATCAAAAGCTCTATTTGTCTTGTTGTTTATGTTATTTTGCAGAAGGAAAACATTATTCAGAGGTTTGGGATGTCACAAAAGCAAAAAATAGCTGTGTCAAAGTTATGTTTGAAATGTATGCTTTTACAAAAAGCTCAATTTCTCTGTTTTTTCATCAGAAATTGGAAAATTGTTCAAACTAAGCTATTTTCTAATGCTGATTTATTAAGAATGGAAAAATATATGATTTGAACTAACATTTTTTTTCTGCTGAAAGAAGAGAGTCTAATCTTTCTTTTGGTGGGTTCCATGTTTATATAGCAATAAAGCAGAATTTTCTGTGGGCATTGCAAAATCAGTCAAAATCCAGTAAAACGGCCGGGAGCGAAGGGGGCTGCACCTGTGAAAATGGCTGGGAGTGAATAAGTTAAAGAACCGTAAAAAATGAAGTATTTGGCATAGAGCGCTGTCCTCAAATTTGACTCGAAAGCGCGGAATTAAACCTCTCTCCCAGTTTTTATTTGGCACCGACTGACCACGGAAAACCAGAGATATGATCCTTTTAATATCATAATAGTAACTATGGAGGAACTATTCAAACTAGGAACTATTTTCTCCACTAGAGGGCGCTCAGGCTCTTTGGACAAATAATGCTTCATTTCTGTTTTTTTTTTTTCTCTATCGCCGGAATAATGTGGTTATGTAATGGGTTATTTTACAGTATCGTTATAACAACAATTCATAAAAAATAGTAAAAAATACCACCAAAAATACTATTGTTTAAAAAAAAAAAAAAAAAAAAAAAACATTTACTCAAGTTACTCACCATGTTACTTGATACTTGAGTATTTTTGTCACTTAATAATTTTTTACTTGGATAACTACTTTTACTTGAGTAATATTATTTTGAAGTAACGCTACTTTTGAGTAAAATTTTGGGCTAGTCTACCCACCTCTTACTAAAGTATTAGAACATGTGACTGTTGGGTATTTAAAGTTGCCTAGGTGTTGCTTTATTCGATATGATGGTCAGTTTGAATGTTGTCATTTTAACACGTATAAATATGACTTCCGGGGATAAAATACAAAAACTAAGGGATTAATGTCTTTAAATAATTTTTATTTAATTTTGTGAACACACAATACAGTATTAGCTGTTTTTCTTTTAACTACAGTATAGTTTTTCATTTCAGCTACCAAATATTTGTTTTCAATTCTAACTTTCGGCATTGCGTTTCTTTTCGTTACTGTTAATTATCTTGCAATATAATACAACAAAGGAAATGACCTTGCTGTTTCAATACTTATGGCAGGGACTGTATAAACCATATAATTATAACCTACCTGCTCTTCTTTGGTGTAGAGTTGAAAACACTCATCTAAGGTGCAACTGTATTGTTGGACATGTTGCTGCTGCTGATTCCTCACACTGTCCGCATCCTTCACCACCTCCTCCTGAATGTTACCAAATAGGCTGCAACCCAGAATACAAATAGGGTTTAACAGAGCCTATACGGAGTTAATGTTAAAAAGTCCAGCTAAAGCAATAAAAATAAAATAAATGTTAAAAAAGAGCCTTATTTACCAGTCTTTGATTCTGTACTCCCATTCAATGATGAGCTTCACATGTGGCGGTCCTCCTGGGCTGCACAGTTTCAGAGCTCTAAATGACGCCAACACATTTATTAACGATTTCTTTTCAGTGTAAACTGTAAACCATTTTCTACAGGGTCACAAGTGAGTTGGAGCCCATCCCAGCTGACTTTAGGTGAGACGCAGCCTAGGCTAGAAGCTAGACCCATGGATGCTCGGGGAAGACTGCAAACTCAAAACAGGAGATTTGAGATTCAAACATAGCCAAATTTGAGTCTATGATGCAATGCCTCTCAGGAAAACATAGATTTTATATACAGCTTATAAAATATTTTATCCACTAGATGTCATCATTTTCAAGCAGCATAGACATTAACAGCTTTTTTTCACTTCTAATGAAGACATAATTAACCCTCACAACTACTGTTGAACAAGAGATTTTCATGAGAAAATAATAGTTGAAATATGATAAAATCATACTTAAAGCATAAATGTTGGTATACGACTGAACAAACCCAAACAAAAAAAGTGGTTGTTTCCATTTATCATCTTTCTCAAGAAAGAGCAAATGTTCTTATAATCACATTAAAATGTTCACCTGATGCAGCTGAAAGTCATGTGGTTTCCCAACATGCTTCTTGTGAAGTGTAGAATTGAGTTTCATGATATTTGTATTATTTTTTTGGGTTTTTCTTTCTAATGCAGCAATAATAGTTTCTAAAAATATTTAATGAAATATTTTTTATTTTATTCTAATACTGTCTAATAATTTCAATGACGTCTCTAAAATTACTTATGACTCAGGGTTTCTACAGGTATCAGCAAATCTCATTTAATGCTTTTTGATGCCACTTTTAATACCACTTTAAACCAATTTAGTGCCTGCCCATGCCCGACTGCAGATAGTTTCAGACACAAAAATTGTGGGTTGTCTAATAATGATTTTTTTAACCGATAACAGATATCCCGATATTATCCAACTCCAAAAATTTGATACCGATATCAAACCGATACAGATATCTGCGGTCATAGACTTAACATTTTATGGCTTATTGTATTGTGATTCCCCACTGGATACTTCAATAATGATAAACGTAACAACTTCAAAGTTTTCCAATAAACATTCAGTGAAAACTAAGAGAACAACTTCGACTCAAGTTGTGGAAAAAAAGTGCCTAAAATGCATCTTTATATTTACAGTATTGTTGAAATCAAAATAATCAAGTGCATGTGACAATAAGGCACTGCCATATCACATATGACTCACACAGTGTTTCTGGCTCAAAATAACAACATATGCACATAGCTTCAGGAAAGCGAATGAGACATGTCATTAGTTTATAATTCATTATTTTTCCATCACTTATTGCTCATTTAATTTTTGCACCATGAATGCAAATGGTCTGCACACATAACAAATCCTAAGCATCTTAGTTTGGAGACATCTAATGGTCAATAAGCATAACTGATGTTCTAAGCTGTGAACAGCCCTTGTACAAAGGCAGAAGGTTTGTACATTCACATTGAAGGCAAAATGCATATTGGCCCAAAGCAGATGTCGATTATGTCTGATATCATTTTAAAATGCTTTTGTCGGACGACATTATCGGCTACCCGTTAATATCAGTTAAAGTTTTTATAACCATCAAGATTGCATACCGTAATTTTTAAGGGTGTAACAGTACACGTATTTGTATTGAACCGTTTCGGTACGTGGTGCTTGGTTCAGAACGGAGGCGTACAGAACGAGTTTCTGACGTAATGTAACCCTTACTTTTCGAGGCTGTGAGTCGTTCGGGTTACAGTTTGTGTAGATTATATTTACTCCGTCTTCTCTACTTTAATGAGGACCAACATGGTAGGACAGTATAACCCAGGAACGTCAACTGCGCGACAAAGTGGCCGCCGCGAGAACGCAGTGAAACGCGGGCGATAAAGTCAATCAGCCAATGCACACCAGTCGCAGTGCGGCCGCGTGTTAGACACGTCCCAGAAGCGGCTCAACATGACGCACGCGAAAAGAACGGCGGAGTTTATTATTTGACGCGAGACGCGACCCTCCTGCGTCAACACTACTACTGGTAGCTAGGATCGGGCAGACCGGAAGTCACTCATGTAAAAATACGGTGGATCCGGTCGATTTTCAAACTAATATGCAATCGTAACCTACTTTTTGAGTCCATCAGATCTCTTGAGTGGTAGATCGGGGCACAGTTGACTTGTCTTTGTTGATTTACTGCTGTCTTCTCTGCTATAATAATAACCAACACGGCCCCGTGTTCAATACAAAACCATCCTACCACAACAAAACAAGTAGGAACTAATATTCACATTGGAACTAAAGTTATACAACATAAAATATACAATGTAAATGAACACTACATCACATTTGTAAAATATAAACACATAATAAAATAAATAATAGCCCATTTAAATAAAATAAATTGAAATGAGCTAAAACACCTGTAATTAAATAATAACAATAGTCCTGTACATCCTGCTTACACAATTTATTAATTTCTGTGTGGCGCTTTAACTTGAGAAAATCCACCAATAAAGCTTTTAAAAACAGTTCATAAGAAAAAAAATGATTCATTGAGGCATTTCATTTGTAAAATACATGTTAAAATCTTTGTCATTGGGATTGCTTTTCTCTTTAGCACAGAAACTTCTTTTTTCTTCTTTCTTTCAGAAAGAAAGCTGACCAATACGCGGGGTCTGAAAGGCAAATTGTTGTTGGATTATCTTTTAATACCTGCTACTTTTTGAGCAGAATTCTAGCTTTGTATAGGCTAATGTTCCTATTGTTGAAAGCACAAAGGTGTGTAATAAACAACTTGCACATTTACAGTATATTTTGCATTTTGTTTTCTTACCGTACTGAAAATAAACCGAACCGTGACCTCAAAACCGAGGTACGTACCGAACCGAGATTTTTGTCTACAGTTACACCCCTAATAATTTTCGGACTATAAACTGCTACTTTTTTCATTCATTTTGAATCCTGCTGCTTATAGTGCAGTGCGGCTTATCTGTTGATTTTTTGGGGTTCATAGGTAACACTTTATCTGACAGCGGCGTAATAAGACTGTCATAAAAAGGCATAATTATGAAACGATACTATCGTGGGCATTATTGAATACTTTTGACACATGTCATTAAGTATCATCTGGCAAATTATGTCACAAACTCCATTCATGTCCAGCTCGGATCTTTTACATCCATTCAAAAGTGAGATAATTTGCTCGTTAACACTAAATGACATCAGTTATAAACATTCATCAATGCTCATGACAGTGTCATGTCATAATTATGATTGTCTAATGACAGTTTTATGGCGCCACTGTCAAATAAAGTGTTACCAAATACCATAACTAGCAATTAATGAAACAACTGGGACAGTAACTGAAGAAATAATTTGCACAGAACATGAATTTTGATTGTTATTAACATCTGTAGCACTGCAATGCATGCTAGAAGACATGATGGAGAACAACAGTGTTGACAGCAGGTGACAGCAGAGTTTGACCGTCTCCCCCAAGGGAGCAGAGATGGTAAAATGAAGCTTCCTGAAGCAATGGTTTTTGCAGACAATTGGTTCAAAGCTTCATGCAGGTTCATTAGGTCTTAAGACAGTCGTTTGATGCCGCTATCAAATAAAGTGTTACCCGTTAATATCTTTTGGTGTAAATATCCCATAACACAGTGAAGACAGCTGGGGCTTATAGTCCAATGTGGCTTATCTGTGAACAAATGCCGGTGGGTGGCGGCTTATAGTGCGAAAATTGCGGTAATGTTTAATGCCTCAAACATTTGGTTCAATGCTTTTTAAGGCCTCACTTTTGACAAAATCCATTTAATGACTTAAGTGCTTTATAATGACCATATAAACCCTGTAACTTCAGCCTTTGCCAGAGAAAACTGAAAAATACACATGGAAAATGACTATTTTTGGTAATTGCTCCAGGTGTGCCCTACAGCAGAGAAATGACTCCAGCAGATAGCATAATTAGCACCTGACGACTATGGAGAACTAAATATTTTACCACTGAAACATGGAACATCGTTGGGTGCTTCCAGAAAAAAAAAACTGTAGTCACTCAATACATTTTGTCCTCAATTAATATTCACAGTCTTAACTGACCTGTCAACAGCAGGATGGTAGAGTGGCCGACTGTCCTGTGGTGACAAGTAGCTGTAAAATGATGATCCTCCAACCACCCGGATGTTAAACAGCACTCTGTTATTCTGAAAGAAAAATAGTGGTATTAAACATCCATGAAGACATTGCTATGGGACTGCCATCAGAAACTGAAATGGAATTTCTAAACTTAATTTGAATTGCTAAACTTGCTTAACTTGAACTGTCGACTTACAGAATTACTGCATCTGAATAACGTAATTTGTATTCACGTAAATTGCACTGTTTGATTTGAATCATGGCAATAAAAGCTGAATAATTCAATTTGAAATTGTTTTAAACTGTATTGCAGAAAATTTGAAACTGAATGTAAAAATTATAATTATTATTAGCCATAAGACGAACTAATGTATGTGCGAGTTTAATTGTGCACTTTCAAAGATGAAAAGGTTCCGTGATTGGAACGCAACTTATTAAAATTAGTTTAACTCGTTAAACTTTTTGTAATTAATTAATAACAATTAATGCGTTAAAGTCCCATCCATTCTTTACAGTGATTTTTTTTTAACTTGCGTAATTATTAACAATATTGAGAACTGTCCTTCAACATTACTATAGTGTTTCATTGTTAACCTTTGTCCTTCAAATAACAAGAATTAATGGTAAAATGATTAAAACTTCATAAAGTTATCCAAATAGTAATTGACATAGTGGAAATTTTTGTTGACCTTGTTAAAAAAGTTCAACCAGCCTTACAGAACACTTTGTTGAAGTGATTTTGGTTAAATTTCGTTTGGAACAACAAACATGAAGTACAGCGAGAAAGGAGTATATTGAAAACGAGCAAAATAACATTTTTGAGCAGGTTGAAAAGGCCAAGACGAGGACAAAAACAAAAGAAGCAATAAAAGGACTAATATATTTGTCTTCTCCTTTGCCATTTGTTCATATTGCTGTGAGATCTGGTCAGATGCGAGGTGCTTTAGGAATGAAGGAGCTTTGCAAAAATGAAACAGATTTCCTTTCTTCCCAAATGAAATGTGGTCTGTGGATGTGGGCTGAGCTCAAACACAAACACCCACGCTCAGTCCACTAAGAAAGCAGCCTCTGACAGGACAGCAAATTCCTGAGAGATATACTGTTGATATGCTGGTACATGAACCTATTGAAGTGTCATAAAGAGTTAGTACATAATATTACTGAAAAAGGTAACGTGTGCGACTGAGTGCCTGTGACCAAAATTCATTGATCAGATGTTTAGCCCTAAATAGGGCGAGAGGACATTCTTACATAAGTAGGCTGGAGAACTGACTCACTTATATTGTATACAGTGAAAAAAGATAAGTATATGAACACCCTGCTATTTTGTAAGTTCTCCCACGTAGAAATCATATTGTATGATTTTTTAACAATTTATTTGTGTGATACAGCTGCAAATACTTATTTGAACACCTGAGAAAACGAATGTTAATATTTGGTGCAGTAGCCATTGTTTGCAATTGCAGAGGTCAAACATTTCCTGTAGTTTTCCACCAGGTTTGCACACACTGCAGGAGGAATCTTGGCCAACTCCTCCACACAGATTTTCTGTAGTTCAGTCTAGAGAAGTTCCGAAAAATCGATTATTACATGCATCGCGATTCGACACGTGACGATTCGATTACGATTCATAAAGGTTCAAAAACTATGTTTTTCACTCATAACTTTATGGCAGCCGCTCGTAGCAGAACGAAATTCAAGACACGTCTGCCGCCGGGCACCGTTAACAGGCGCGCGCACTTTATGATGGATGCTGCTGGTTGCAGAGAGAGACTTACTCCTTTTTAAAAGACTGGAAAATAAATTTGTGTATGAGAGAGGCAGGTCCAGAAGCGCAACCCGGTGGTCGCACTTTTGTGCCCAAGTTATTTTTTTAGCGCAAGAGGGGAAGAGAGATAATTCGTTACTCCTTGTCATTTAGATGTCCAGCAGTAGTTTTAAGGCATTTCAATTGAAAAATGTCCTGAGTGTGTTGCTAAGACCCGTGTGCATCTCAAAGAGGTGAGTACACGGACCCTCTTGTACTGTTTAGCCTTTATTGTTGTTGTTTTTGAGATGTTAATAGTTAGCGCCGAGTGCTTAGCTAATTCGCTAACGCGTATTTAATATGCAGAACGTTTAAAACCACGATTAAGTACAGCGGTAACTAGGGATGGGAATTGATAGGATTTTTTACGATTCCGATTCCATTATCGATATTGTTTAACGATTCGATTCTTTATCGATTCTCTTATCGATTCTAATTTGGGGAAAAAGAAGAACAAACGTTTTGATTGGCATCGAGTTTGTTTAATCAGAAGTCACAACCTTACAAACTCACAACGAGATCAAAAGAGGCCCAAAGCCTCAATGTTAACTGTGGCAATAAGTGGCAAATACACAAGAATGTGTAACATTTTACTGAAACATTTCTAATAGAAATAAAAAATATTGGTATATATTGGCAGATAGGTTGTTGTTCTGCCTTTGGCAATATGTGTTAAAGCAGGGGTCCCCAAACTTTTTCCTGTGAGGGCCACATAACTTTTCCCTTCTCTGATGAGGGGCCGGGGTCAGTTTGTAACAGAAAAAGTGTGACGATTGCAGAAGTGCATAAATGTAAAAAATTATTGTTTTTCAGAAAGCCACAATCAAATAACCCTTTCTGGATTCTTTATGATAATAATAATAATGATTAATAATAAAAACACTATTAATTAAATAGATAATAACCAAATAACCCTCTCTGAATTCTTCAAGGAAAAGGCCAGAAAATAACACGATTGAGAAAAAAAAAAAAATTCAAAATGGCCGGACCAAATGTGGAGGCGGGCCGTATTTGGGCCGCGGGCCGCAGTTTGGGGACTTTCTGGGTTAACGTGTATTATTTTACCATTACATTGAATTGCATGCCTTTTAGTTTTTGTGGCGCTTACACGCTCAAGTGGGGGCGCCCTTGCGCTTCCTCACGCGAAGAAGAACGCGCTCACGTTAAGAAGAGCGTGCTTACACCCAAAGAAGAAATGCCGCATCCAAGTGAGTGAGCGAGTTAGTGAGAGAGGGAAACATGTTAATATCTACAGAGGCAACGCGTTGATTTGTTTCATTTCTATTCTTAGTTTCACTGTTGAATAAAGTCAGCAAATTATACCAACGTCTTCTGCATCGTCATTTGGGAGTTTAGCTAGCTGTATAGCCAGGACTGAGCCTTAGCCTCTCTGTGAGGACAGCGCAGTCGTATTCCCTCCCGATGCAGTTATCTCCACCTTGCAATGACTGCAAGTCACTTTGTTGTAATTTTTCCTCGTGAAGTGAAGACACACTTTCGAGCGTTTGAACCTACGTGCTGTCATTGTTATGTTTATGGCTGCAATGCTCGTGCTTAACCGTCGTAACCTTTCATTTTCACACTCTTTCCTGGTGAAGTGTAGTCAAACTTTGGAGCGAGTGGTTCTTGGCGCCATGCTAGTTTGATGCGTCTGGACAACAACACACGTCACGACGCAATATGCGTCTTTAGGAATTGTTGAAGGGATCATTAAGGCTTTTTCATTGTGATGTCGAGGCCCCGAAACACCCGGAACCGGTTCCGAATTGGAATCAGATTTCGATTCCCATCCCTAGCGGTAACACTACAAACATGCGAAACAGTACAGAATTCTGTGAAAACAAAGTATATTGGTTAAAAGAAGTCTTATTTCTAAAGACACTTTGTTTCCAGAAAATGTGGAATTCATTCCACCTGTTTAAATGTTATTGTATTATTTATGTATTTAAAATGGTTAATGTTTTTGCACTTTCTTGTAAAAAAATAAATAAATAAAAAAAGCAGCTGAAGGGCAGCTTTTTGTTGTGTGGGCATGTTTCCATCGTTCCTGTTTAATCATTAGGATATTATAAATAAATAATGGACATAAATTTGTTTGGCTAATGTATTAAGTAGTAATGTACGATGCATCGATAATCGTGATAATCGCGAGAATCGCAATAACCGCGATCATCGTCAATACCGCGATCCTCGTTTAATAATCGGATCGTAGCACCCTGAATCGTAATCGAATCGAATCGTGCCTAAGATGGCACACCCCTAGTTCAGTCAGGCTCCCTCCAAAGGTTTTCTATTGGGTTTAGGTATGGAGACTGGCTAGGCTTTGCTAGAACCTTCATATGCTTCTCACACAGCCATTCCTTGGTTTTCCTGGCTGTGTGCTTCGGGTCATTGTCATGTTGGAAGACCCAGCCACGACCCATCTTCAATGCTCTGACTGAGGGAAGGAGGTTCTTCCTCAAAATCTCTCACAACACAGTGCCCCAGTCATCCTCTCTTAAATACAGTGCACTCGTCCTGTCCCATCCACAGAAAAAACACCCCCAAAGCATGATGCTAAAACCCCATGCTTCACAGGAAGGATGGTGTTCTTGAGATAGTTGAGTTTTTCTTTTATCCATAAGTACTAACTCATCATTTTTCTTCCTCCAAGCGCGGTTAGTGGAATTATGACCAAAAAGTTCTATTTTGCTCTCATCTGACCACAAAACTTGCTCCCATGACTCCTCTGCATCATCCAAATTGTCATAGAAAAACTTAAGACAGGCCTTGAAATGCGCTGCTTTAAGCAGGGGAACCTTCCATGCCATGCATGATTTCAAACCACGACGTCTAGTGTATTACCAACAGTAACCTTGGAAACGGTGGTCCCAGCTCTTTTCAGGTCATTGACCAAATCCTGTCATGTAGTTCTGCGCTGATTCTTCATCTTTTTTACATGGGGCTCCACTCAGATTGACCGTCATGTTTAGCTTCTTCCATTTTCTAATGCTTACGCCAACAGTGGACCTTTTTTCACCAAGCTGCTTGATAATTGCTCCGTAGTCCTTTCTAGCCTTATGGAGGTGTACAATTTTGTCTCTGGTGTCTTTAGACAGCTCTTTGGTTTTGGCCATGCTACAAGTTTGAGTCTGACTGATTGTATGGGGTGGACAGGTGTCTTTATGCAGCTATCGACCTCAAACAAGTGCATCTGATTCAGGATAATACATGGAGTGGAGGTGGACTTTTAATAGGCGGACTAACAGGTCTTTCAAGGTCTGAATTCTAAATGATAGACAGGTGTTCAAATACTTATTTGCAGCTGTAGCAGACAAATAAACTGTTAAAAAATATGCTTTGTGATTTCTGTATTCTTCTTTTTAGATTATCTCTCTCACAGTGGGCATGCACCGATGATGAAAATTTCAGACTCCTCCATTGTTTCGAGGTGGAACTTGCAGCTAGCAGGGTGTTCAAATACTTATTTTTCGTCATTGTAGTATAGTAACAGCGTTTCATTCACTGTAGTATAGTAACAGTGTTGCATCCATCGGTAGCTGTAAACATTAGGTAAACAGAAAATATTCTAGTAAATCGTTTTTGGGACGTACTAATACTTTTTTCATAAACTATTAAAAGAATTGTTGATTCATGTTATAATCAATTAGATGTCAAATAGTGATTGAATCATGGCATCTCTAGTTGGAAAACAACGTCCCTCCAAAAGAAACCACAACTACAACAACGATGAGTTTAACGCCCTTAATATACTGTACTACAGTATATGATGACAATAACCTACAAATGAAATGAACCCCATAGAAAAAGTTTGCACAAAGATCCAATTCAAGTCACTGCTGTAAACTGGTACCTTGCAGAAAAGTGTGAAAATGTGTAGAGACTGAACTGTCACTAACCCGATTATTTGGGTATGTAAAGATAGTCAGTGTACAGACTAGGGATTCGTATTAAAAGGCGTGAGTGTACAAAATGTGAGCATGCTGTGAAAATCACAGCTGTCAGTGTGACTGCTGGGATGAGAAAACCTGTGAAAAATTCATATCAGAACCTTGATGGAAAAGGCCTGCAGTGTGGAGGCTTGATGGCATAAAGTTTGTTACACTACGAGAAAGTCTCTGGTAGCAAACTGCCAAAGTTAACATGTTTGTTTTCGCCTAGGGCACAGGGCTTCATTATCTTGTGTGCGTTTGCCCTACAAACTGTATCAGCATTTGTCAGTGTGAAGGACTCCCACTGTCATTTCTCACACTAAATACTATTTACCACTTTAACCCCCTTCATATACACACACTACTGAACAGAATATTTTAAGCCAAATAGATCTCATCTCTGCCAATAAAATGTCCTTCTCACAGCTTGCAAGAAAATGATCAATAACTTGGGCTCCCTCAGTGTTTTGTAATAGATTACAACGCTATTCTTGCGTTAGTAGGCACCCTGCCAACCTTTTCAAATCCTTTCCAGCAAATTCAGTAGCAGGGAAAATGACTGAGCGAAAAAAATGACTGCTTTTGAATTTCAGTCTATACGAGGCTAAAATTAGATCGAAGTGGAAAAATCCACTTGACGGTGTCATTAATTGACACAAGCAGGTATTGATTTAGTTTCAAAGTAGAGAAAACATCTGCTCTTTCAGGGCAGAGGGTGGCTCTGGAACACTAGGTGGTACTTTGCAAGGCTGCTTTTAATGGAATGGTTGATATTGAGAAAATGAACTGAAAAGGACAACAGCACACCGCTCTAGAAATTTAGCATCGACTCTTGAAGGTCCCTCTTTACTACCACATGCTGTACTGTAGCCTGCCGGTAGACAAGGCGAAAGGTTCACAAATCGGGGTCTGTGAGCCCTCACCTAAAATAATTCGCAATATAATTTCCATTATTGCTGTATGATATGACGATATACAGTATATCGCCAAAACAATATAATACTTTCCATCAACATTTTACATGTTTATCGACATTACATGTAGTCCCTGGGTTACCAACGAGTTCCTTTCATACGCTGGCGACGTAAACCGAATTTCTGCAGGAATTAAGTAGGAATTAACTCTTTAAGTACCCCTAAATACCCCCTAAACCTCAAAATAACTATCCAAAACATGTATCATACGTAATTGTACTGTCCCTGTCAAGATGTTGGAGCTAAGTTCTAGCTAGACAACGAGCTATGCTCCGAAATGACAACGTCAGACGTCTGTGTGGTTTGCGGTCTTTATTCAGCTGCTCATGACAGCAACACTTGCAGAATGTAACTAAAATAAACATTTCAAATCAAATCAGTTTCATCTTCAATAACACCAATTCAAATTTGCGTTTATAACTAGCTGTTGATATAGCAATAACAATCTACACATACAATTAGCATCCGTCAGTTAGCGTCCGCACATCATCAAAAGCAATCACACAAACTTTGACCACAATTGAAAACACACAAGAAACAGTACATAAGGTGTTATATGAAGGTTTTGCTTTTTTGGATGCTTCCCAAGCATCCAATGTGCGCGGAGGTTTGCAGGCTTCTCTCTCTCTCTCTCTCTCTCTCTCTCTCTCTCTCTCTCTCTCTCTCTCTGAAAAATGCGCTGTTCCTCATGTGTGTGCGCGTCCATGTGCGCTGTTCTTCGTATGCGCAAATAGGTTCTTCTTTGTGTGTACATGCGCTCTTACTCGTGTGCCATTAGTACTACCTGCCTTACGCTTCCTGCGCCCAGATAAAAGCATGCGTCGTAAAGTCGAAATCACGTTGAATACTAGGAGTGGGAACCTCTTGGTACCTCACGATACAATACGATTTGCGATACAAAGCTCACAATAACGATGATCTGACGATATGGCGATACAACGATTATCGATAGATTGGTCAGGAAATCTTTCTAGGATATTCTACAAACAACTAATAAACAGAAAAACAAGCTTCTGCTGTGAATTGAAATGAGTTTATCACTAGTACACGTCCAATCTGTTTGAAGTGGGAGGGATGCCCTCCCAGAACGTCTATGGGGGGTAGGGGCAGCCAATGCCAGGCAATGAGGTCATTTTGGGCCATTTAAGGTTGATTTTCAGTTACTTCCTGTTGATTTTGGGGTATTTTATGGGTCTCTCCCTGTTTATTTTGAGTTACAGAACAGGAAATGACCTGGGAATCCTCCAAATGAATAGGCAGTGACTCAAACTCAACAGAAAATGACCTGTAAATGCCCTAAAATGAAGAGCAAGTGACCTGTAAATGCCCTGAAAATTAGACAGAATGACTGTGAATACTCTGGTTTCGAATGAACGAACATTCCCAGTCTAAATGGATTGGGCGTCAAGCACCGTCAATGCAGCCTTAGAGTTAACTGAGACACTATTATGGTGGAAAATTTTGGTAGCAACTTGTTGGTTCATTTTTGTTTTTTTGTTTTTTAGACATTGACACCTTTTCAAAAGGATATCTCGATTCTTGGCAGGAGCATATCGATAACCTTTTGGGATACAAAGTATCACGATATATCACCATTTCGATATTTTGTCTCACCCCTATTGGACACGTCTTAACCTGTCATAAATAGACCTGTTCTTGCAATGGACATTTTGGCCAGCATATGGTGCCCAATTTGTGCTTTCTACAGTTTAGTATTCCATATCCCATAGTAGTACCACTAATCAGACCCAAGATGTCCATATCTCCACTCAACAGCTAGCCAATTGGATCCCACTGCCAACCATACATGAGTAATGTATGCAAGACAATTGAAAATAAAAACATATAAAATTATACAGTTGTCCGATAATGACTTTTTAACCAATAACCTAAATCCTGATACTGTCAAACTCCAAAAATCCAAGACCGCTATCAAACCATTACCAATATATGCTGTCGTGGACTATATTCATCATTTTTCAATTATTTATTGTTCATTTCCTTTTTGCACCATGAATGCAAATGGTCTGTTCACATAACGAATCCAAAGTATCTTAGTTTGGGGACATTGAATAATCAATAAGCATAACTGCTGTGCTAAGCTGTGAACAGCCCTTGTACAGAGGCAGAAGGCTTCTACATTCACTTTGAAGGTAACCTGCATATTGGCCCAAAACTAATATTGAAAAACCTGTGTGTATATTATCTGATATCATTTTAAAATGCTTTTATTTATTGGCCGATATTATCGGCTACCCGAAAATATCGGACAACTCCACATACAATCCACAAAGAATACAGACAATTCATTCCAATATTAATATTAATGAATGATATTATGTCAACTTAAAGTGCATGTGACACGAAAAAGCATGTTTATTTCATAATACACGCTGTATTTTATGCTCCTGAATGATATGGACCGCTTGGATGTGTGTGGAAGCGATCGCTATATTTATTTAGTTTTGTTAATCAAGTGCCATGAAAATGAGTGACTTCCGGCTTCGGTCTTGTATTGAGGAGGAGGGCGCTGTGACGTGTACGGGTGAAGGCGTCCTCTTCACTAAACAGCCGTACTGTTGTGTATGAGGACTAAGGATTCAGCTGATTTTGCGGATTTATACGTTTATTTTTCGCATCACGCCAGCCAAACGGCTGCAGAAAAATCTTGCTTTATGAGGGAGAGGCGTGTGCGCCTTTTTGGAGTTTCAAAAGGTTCCCATTCACCGTGGATATTGGCCAAAACAAGCCCTACTACTGTGGGACCATTGGACTTACGAGGAAGTGAGTAAACATCTTGTTTTGTATTATGTCAAATACGAATACAGGGATTACAAAGTAAACACTACAAACTTTCTTTAAATAAAGGACTACTTACGTTTGATCATTGATAGGCATATAAAAAGCTCTCCTCATGCACATTAGCTGCACGTTAGCTGCACAACAACTGCAGCCGCCCTCCTCCGGGGACCGAACTGTAAATTGCTCTCCGCCGGGTGGTTTGCCGATCCGCGAAGACAATCGACAACCCAGTCATCATGTCAAATAATCCGGGCTAGTTATGTGTTATTTTTCACTTCGAAGACTTTGAAACATCACTCGGTTCGGGTTAGCATGTCGGCTAGCTGTCATGCCTATTGGTTTGTTTACATTCTCCGAAGCCGGGGAAGGGAAATGACATATGTCTGATTTAGGTGTCATAAAATATCGTTCGGGAGGTGCGACAGTAAAGGTGAAGTCGACAGTTTTGACCATTATGGAGTAATTTTGCCATGTCGTCCTGAAAAAGTGTATATTTATAATTTCAAATTCAATTTAGCACAAGACTGTTATTTGTCATGACCATGCCATTTATTTAGCTATTGGGGAAAAATACTTGGATAAAAACAATATCCTGTAAAAATATTGGAGTAGAGAGACTGAAACAATGACCTTTTGCGGCTCTCTTCGTCGCGTTTTCCTCGTTCTGAATAATTCCCCCTCAATGGGCTGAATAGTTCAACCGATGAGCCAGTCTCCCGCTGACGTAATCCACCTGTTGGGGACGCTAGAGCCCTATAATGGTAGGCGTGGCTGACCGGCAGATTAAAAGACTAATTTCTTGTCATCTGCGCATTGCTAAATTGTTGTTTATAGTCGAATCGTCTCAAAATATGATTCAAATTCACATAATAATGCTATTTAAGACTTTTTTTCTCCTGTCGTATGCTCTTTAATATATGGCAGTCTTGAAAGTACAAACCACAAGTCACATGTAAAATGTATGTTACTTTGTTACTTCTGTTTAAACTATATAGTTTTAGGTTGCAGCACTAGTTGATGCATTTAATACTTGTGGCAGGTCATTTTAATGTCAATTCAAAAATAAAGTGAGTGGGGGAGCGGGGGAACTGTCATAATTGTTGCTTAATTGTTCACCAAATAATTAAAAAATGGATTAGCCTGGAATATAGATAGTGACAGGAGATTTTTTCCATACTGCACAGGATTATTTCACAAAAAGTGAATACCTTCATATAGGGACCATCCATCCATTTTCTTCTGTTTTTCTGACGTCCATGTGTTCCCAAGCTAGCTGTGATACAGTGCCAGTGTCAAATGCTGAGCCGATCCCGCCTTCAATCTCCACTCTATTCTTGCCTCACTCATGAACTAGAGTCCAAGATATTTGAACTCCTCCGCTTGAGGCAGGATCTTATCCTTGATACCAAGAGGGCACCTCATCCTTTTCCCTCTGAGGACAATAGCTTCTGATTTGGAAGTGTGGATTTTCATTCTAACCGTTGCACACTCGGCTGTCTGTCTGATTACAGTATGTTATTTTCTGCTTGCTCTTGAATCCCTCACCTGTTCTTGATTGATCTTTCTTACTTAGTCTTTGCTTGTAGCATGTCCTTGTCTAATTGAAAAGCCATTCATGTACGGACAGTTATAAAGATTCATATAAAAAATGGGCCACATAATAGAAAAAGGTTGAGCTAAGCTATATAACTCATTGGCTGACATTGACGGCATTAAACATCTAATCCAGGGGTCGGGAACCTACAGTATGGCTTGCGAGCCAGATCTGGCTCTTTTGATGGCTGCATCTGGCTCACAGACAAATCTTTATTTAAAAAAAAAAAAAAAAATTGTTATACTCCTTTGCGCATTGCGTGAAACGGCAACGGTCACCGGTCTTATGCTGGTGTTGTGCAGTAACGAGCAGACGTGACTTTTGCGGCATATGTTAACTTTTTTAATGCTCCGACAACACTTGCGTAATTCGCACTTGATATAATCAAATAGCAACCTAGATGTGCTACGTTAGATGCCCCCAGGTCCCATGCCATTGGCTGCGTAAGCCCAGGGTGATCATGGGACACGTAGTCCGTATACTACAACCGGCAACTGAAAGCCGGTTCGCAGTAATTTTAGTGGGAAAGTGGCAAACATACATGTCGTAGTGTCTATCTATATATTTATTTATCTATCAATCGCATTGGCAACGCAGATGAGGGAGAAACACTGTTCAAGTGGGGTCGCCGTGCGTGAAGTAAACTTTCCTCGTTTTTAGTTTTGTTTTCCGAAAAAGACGAGGAGTATCGTACTTTTCCGCAGGAATCGACAGAGGAATTTGCCTTTGTGGAGAATTTTGATGACTTTTCAGAAAAGACAAGATAATTAAATGGATAAAAGACATGCCTCCGTCAACAAGAACTTAAAACTGTTCACGATCTTACCATCATGACGTCAAATTAAATTGAGTCAACGCAAGTGAAGGACATAAATGTGGCACAATTTTTTTCTCTCGCTTTGGATGAGTCAACACACGTAAGCAATTTATCCCAATTCAGCGTGATTGCAAGGTTTTGACTATGAAAGGGACAACAATAGGGGAAGATTTATTCAAGTCCTTAACTGAGTTCGCTAAAGAAAAAAAAAATCTACCGATGGATGAACTTGTTTCGGTGTGCACTGATGGTGCTCTGGGCGTGGTGGGGAAAATCACGATTCGTGGCGCTTCGTGAACATGAAAAGAGACGCATCCTAAGTTTCTCAACGCCTGCATGAAGCTTAACCTCACCAAGTACCAACCAGACTACAAAGCCATCAGCAAAACCATGCAGCACCAGGAGTCGCATTAATGGTAAAAAATACTCATCATTTTACAGCATAACAATGTTGTTAAAAATAATTCAGACACTAACCCAAACCCTTGTACTTTAAAAGTGTTGAAATTACATAAAATGCACACATTACTTGTATTTTTAGTTTTAAACTTATTGTATGGCTCTCACGGAATTACATTTAAAAAAAATGCGGTGTCCATGGCTCTCTCAGCCAAAAAGGTTCCCGACCCCTGATCTAATCCATTTCTACTGGGTGGGCTGGCAGCGATCATTATATCGCTGCCAGAACTCTAATCAAATTGGACTGGACGTCTAGCACCGTCAGTGGCAGTGAAATATGATCATTTAATGCCTGCGATGCCAGTTCAAATAAATTTGATGTCTATCACCGTCAATGAGAGTTAGTTAATTTGTTGTCCATCCATTTATGTTACAGGTAAAGCAATCTGAAAACATTGCACGTACCACAATTGGCTCTAAATTACCCATACGTGCGAAGCGTAAGTAGGTCTCTATTGTCAGGTGATGAGTCAAGTGTGCATTACATGTCACTCAAGTCAGATGAGACAGATTCCAGTTGTAGTAACCCTGAACAAGATAAAAAATGTCTAGGAGGACGAGTCCTAATCTCAACTGTGTGGCGGATGTGTTAACATCTCAGTCATGGCGGAACAGGATATGATCCAATTCCACTTAAGATTTCTGAAAACGATTAAGAGTATGTATTTTTCCCCCCACCTATGCCACTCATTTCAGTCTGGATTTCGGCCACAACACAGCACCGAGACTATGCTTATCAAAGTCCTAAATGATATTCGTCGGACTACTATTGGATCTCAGTGCCGCATTTGACACGGTTGATCACAACAGCAGATTGGAACAGTGGGTAGGGCTTACTGACACTGTTCGTCTGTGGTTCACATCTTATTTACATGATAGGGATTTCTTTGTGTCAATCGGAAACCATCAGTAAGAACGAACCAAATTCACGTGAGGAGTCCCTCAAGGGTCAATTCTTGGACCACTCTTATTTAACATCTATATGCTTCCCCTAGCTCATATTATGGAACAGTATGACATAGAGGCGTGCGAAAGTTCCGATTCTTAGATTATTCGCGATTCGGCCGTGAAAGATTCGAGAACGATTCACAAACATCCAAATTCCGATTATTGAATTATATCAAGTAAAGCAGAACTAAAACACAGTCAGCGCAGTCTTCGGGACGCAATGAGGAACGGACCGAGAGTAAATATCATGTACAACTCACGCCGCTAGGTAAAAAAAAAACAATAATAACTGACTGCGGCCGACAGCTGCTTCAAACAACGCCCAGTTGCTAGTTGCTAAAAACATACGGACACATATACACACTATAATAGATATCACATATATGTAGAACTAGATGCGAAATGACAGACTTGCTTTTTAGTAGTTGTCGCGTTGTAAACAGCCACCATCTTAAAGCAGTAGACTTCTCTTGAAGGCTCTGTTGCAGCGAACCTAAGTAACGTTTTATCTAAAATACTCCTAAATAGACAAAATCTTGACTTGAATCTATCTTTAAATGAAGAAACAGTTTAAAAACACTGATATGTCGAAAGTAAACAGAAGGGAAATTATGGAATAACGATAGCAATTTTAACAAATTTAACGGTTGATTCACATCATTAAATTAATTGAATGAAGTTTAAAGCTGCTGATACAGAATGGAGACTTGAGTATTTTATTTACTGTTTGTAACTGTTAACTTGATAATGAAATATTAGTTTGGTTTAGCCTGAGAGGATTTTTTAACAATTTTGGAACTAATGTACAATACATTTGAAGTGCGGGGGGGGGGGGGGGTGGTGTAACATAAAAAATCGATTTATAATCGAATTGGAGCCTCTGAATCGTAATCGAATTGTTAGGAGCCCAAAGATTCCCACCTCTAGTATGACATCTCCTATCACACCTATGCAGATGACACACAACTCTACATTTCTGTGTTGGACTATTGCAACGGTATATTTACAGGTCTTGATAAAAAAATCCGTCAGGAAGCTGCAGCTAGTACAGAATGCTGCAGCCAGAGTCCTCACAAATACAAGGAAACTGGACCACATTACACCGGTTTTGAAATTGCTACACTGGCTTCCAGTGAGTCAAAGGATAGACTATAAAATACTACTGCTCGTCTACAAAACACTTAATGGCCTTGGACCAAAATAAATGCTTGATTTGTTAGATTCCTATGAAACATCTAGACCTTTAAGGTCGTCTGGAACCAGTCTCCTTTATGTTCCAAGAACAAGAACCAAGCAGGGTGAGGCAGCATTTAGTTATTATGCTCCTCACCTCTGGAACAAGTTACCCGAAAGTCTGAAGTATGCTCAAACTGTTAGCTCCTTTAAATCAGGGCTAAAAACACTTTTGTTTAACACTGCATATCCATAACTGTCTATATATTTCAATCTATTTGCTTTCTATTACTCTTGTGCTTATCTCCATTGCTGATTTCAATTGTTAGCAGTAGTAGTAGTATTTGTTTTATTTATTTATTTATTTATTTTATTTTACTCGTGATTAAATGCGATTTTTATGTATATTTAATATTTCGATTGTTTTTACGTTCTAATGATTTTAATGTGATTTTTATGATCTTCATGTGATGTAAAGCACTCTGAATTGCCTTGTGTTGAATTGTGCTATATAAATAAATTTGCCTTGCCTTGCCTTGCCACAAGCAGTGTGGTGTTTATTGACAGGCAGTGGAATTAAAATCTTATAATGAAATAAACTTTTTTATCAACCAATATGTCAGTAATCCCAATAAATCATATTGTGAGTAATTTGAGACAAGATCATCATTATTCCAGTGTTCACAGTATAGATTTCGTGAGACTTTTTTTGTGGCGTTCCATGAAAATACAAAATGGTGGAGCATTGGCTCAAAATACGTTTGGGATCTAGATAAGGCTTGGATTGTTTAGTACATGTCCTCCCAGTCGTATATTTTAAAATTTCTTAAGACGGATTCATTATCCCGTTCTCGTAAGTAGATTTCCAGTACCTGTGCCGGCGCCCCATTGATCATCAGGTAGTATAACTTGCTCAGAATGCTTTGTTGGAGCTGATCCCAGGAAATGGACCGGTCCTCCCTCATTAAGAATGGAGGACCAAACCTAAAACAACAGCACAGTACAAAAACCTTGTTAAGCTTACATAAAACCTTTGTTGCAACTAAAACAAATACTGGAAGAGACAGACATTACATGGAATTGTTTGATGAGAAAACCCATTACTCTAAAATGATGGACCCCATGACACATTTATTATAACACACATTAATTGAGGTCAGTCCTCCATTGTCTACTTAAGATTTATCAGTAGAAGTCCACGTATGCAGGCCTAAAAGAATAAAATTAATGCCCAGTAAATACAGCGCTGGTAAGAAAGAAAAACTAAGAGGAAACATTGCATTATAAGATTACACCACATTTCATAAAAAATAAACTTACACATGCACTAGATGGAGACTTGAATTTTTGATGATCAGGTGATGGTCAACAGCTTCTTAAAGAGTCTATATTTATTTCCAGGTAAATTTACCCTTGGGAAACCTTCGGATGAATTAATGAAACTTAATAACATCTACTTCACCTCCATTAATATGATCATTTGTACTTGAGTAAAAAAAAGTGATTTGATAACATTCAAGAAAACCGATTAACATATATTTTGGAATTCACTGGCTGTTAACTCGTTGGCTGCCATTGAATGCGATAGCTGTCCAATTCATTTGAAAAAGGAGGGATGGCAGCGAATGTACGAATGCACTTTCGCTCATATCATCCCAGTTTAAATGGATTGGACGTTAACTAGTTACAAACCTATTGAAAATCACAGCAAAAGGGATGAAAAGACCCACATGATTGGATGTCTATCATCGCCAGTGGCACTGAAAGAGTTAAATAAGTACTGAAGGCCATTTTGATATATTTTGTAAAACATGGTACAAGAAGCAGTGTTCTTAATCTTATTTAATCTTACCAAAAAAGTAAGTTACAAATTACTTCTCCAAAAAAGTAATTGAGTAAGTAACTGAGTTACCTCATTGTAAGAGTAATTAGTTACCCAGCGAAGTAACTGACGTTACTTTTCATTTTCTACACGTTATTACATTATACATTCGAAAACATCTTTTCCATCAAAGATATTTATATTAACTGATTGAACAATAAAAAACACTGTATACAGTATTTTAAAACAGTGGTCCCCAACCACCGCGCCGCAGACCGGTACCGGTCCGTGGCGCATTTGCTACCGGGCCGCAGAAAAATAAATAATTTATTGACGACTGCAATCTGGCCTGTGACTCTTGACACATCAATATCCCTGTCAACTCTATAGACTAATCCGAGTAAAGATTTGTATAGGTCACCATCTCGTGGTTGGCCGCAATTACTAGGGTGTTTGCACACCTATAGCAGCCCAGCGTCAATCAATGTAAACAGTAACTTTAGCTGCTGTTGGCAGTGCGCTGCTGGCAGTGACGTCTTTGGACAGCTTTTTTACAGGGAAAAGGCCACCTGCTGAGCCAGAAGAGGAGCCTACAACAAAGTCCATTCTGCATAATATGTGGCTAAAAGCTAGCAAATGAGGCAACAAAAGCGAATGCACTTAGAGCATCATACCTCGTGGCGAACCGTATTGCTAAAGCTAAGAAACCTTTCACGATTGGTGAAGAACTCTTGCGACCACGGATATTTGCCGACAAGTTTTAGGACAGGCCGCTGTTAAAAAATGGTTGATTCAGGGTATGGTGAGTGACATTTTCCCTGCACTTAATATTTGTTTTTAGCCTCGACGTGTTATTTTATATTTAGTGTCATTTTCTGCCAGACATTGCCGGTCTGTGAATAAAAGGCCCACATTACACCTATCCGTGGTGCAAAAAAGGTTGGGGACGACTGTTTTAGAACATTTGGTATTTATTTGGATCAAATATATAAGTCTGTTAAGAAAAGACAAACGTAAACCATCTATTAACCAGTGTGAATCTCAAACTATACAGTATATTAGGCCCACTGCAGAACACTACCTTAAAAATTCCGTAAAGTAATAATATTAAACATTGATAATAATTAAAGTTTGAGAACGCTACCTTTGAAATTCCCTGGCCTGTTACCACAATCGCTGAATTGTTGTGTTTATAACGGAGTACATGTAACGCGTTACTACCCACCTCTGCTTTTCACCTATTTTAATTAATACCTTAGCCTCGCTAAAAGTCAGTACTTGACTGAGGCTTCGTCTGCACTAGGACAGATAATTTTCTCCAGGGTATTTTGCCGACCATTTTTATACCTGTCCACACGTTGTTTAAGGTGCGTTTAAGGCCCCACCGCTTCTGCAAGGTACGCCTGCATTTGCGCAAGCTACGCATGCGTAGGAAGGCGAAGCCTCATGTGTTATGTCATCGCCCGTGCGGTTTACCTCTGAACCGGAAACTCATTACTTTCCCGCGGCAATTTTCGAAATTACTACACTTTCTAATCTAGACTGTCATTATTTTGTGATCATTGTTTTTTTCATGATCGCAATTGAACGCATCACGCAGGAACGAGAGTGAAGAGAGAGCACACTCGGCTTTTACGAGCAGGCGCTGAGTTGTGATTGTAATAAATCTTTATAAAACAACGAAAGCCTGACATCATTACTTGGGATGTTACAATCGATGCTCAGTTGCGCTCTCACCACTTGGAAAATAATAGAGACGCATATGGTGTGGCGCTGCGTATATATCCTGGAAGCTGCAACCAGGACTGCTTGTGCATAAAAGTGGTGATCCTGGAAGTGGCGACAGTTTTGAGAGGCAGAAATGTCTTGGAAAAAAAACTGACCTCGCGCCTCTTTGACTGGGGGATACCACGCAGGTCACTTTTCGGGGTTTAATTTTCATCTACGCATTTTTATATACAGTACTCATGTTCGGTCGGCATTGAGTTGGGAGGGGCCAGCCCCGCAGCTGGCTGATCGGAGACATCTCGGGAGACGAGCTCTGTGAAAAACGCTCATCTCCACCTCATCCGCGTTGTGAGGACCCCAAATGGGCACTGAATTGAAGCATATTATTGAGAATTTGAATGTTCAAGAAAAATGTGTGGAAAAGAAAAGAGGAGAAGGAATGCCACGTCGTGATCGTCCGCCTCCATTGTTTACGATGCTGTCATGCCGCACTAAAAACAGCAGTATGTTGTACAGAGACAGCAGTCCATATTAGGCAGCGTGTAGGCGGCGGGTAACATTACCCGCCTACATTATCCGTCTAACAACTAATCCAGATAATAGGCATATTAGTGTAGCCGACATGCCATATAGTCCAATTACCGTATTGGCCGAAATATAAGACGGCCCTGATTATAAGACGACCCCCTCTTTTTCAAGACTCAAGTTTGAAAAAAGACTTTTTGAACACCAAATTAATTTTTCTACAGAAAATAATTATAGTACATCGGAAACAAATGATTATAACGATATTTTTGAGAGAAAAGGCATGTTATTTTGCCTCATTCAAATCTTAATATCTGAACGATTAAATGTGTAAACTAAAGTGCAATCACATTCGTAAATGAATGGCTTCTGGTTTTTGAAATGTAAATAAACGAACCTGTTGTGATAAAACAACAAATTGCAATAACTGCATTAACCATCAAAGTGAAGTCTAACTGTAACTGTAGTCTTGAAACAAATCTGAATAAGGAAAAGCATTGCAATAAAATAATGCAAACTGGTTAAACTTGAGAGTAGTTGAGATCTGTCGTGACAGAACATCGCTTCAATGATATCTGGCGCCATCTAGCGTCGTGAATGGGGAGAGTAGCTGGGATCTGTCATGACAGAACATCGCTTCAATGATATCTGGCGCCATCTAGCGTCGTGAATGGGTATTTTGTCTAGACCGCGAGTATAAGATGACCCCTCTTTTTCAGTCTTATTTCAATGCAAAAAACACCGTCTTTTATTCTGGGAAATACGGCAATTACACGTTTAAGGCCATTATTTGTCCTAGTGTAGACGTAGCCTGAGTGACAATCCAGTTATGCATTGTATCAGCATAGCTTTAACAAAAACTATCATGTTTGTCCGTAACCTTTGGTCAGTTTGGACAATGCAGTGCATGCACCCAAACAAACCAAGTAATTTTCATGTTTCAATGATCTTTTCACAATTGTAATGAGCTAGTTTGAGACACGTGACTTCAATGTCATCCTCTTGGCAAAGCAAAGTCTCCCACTGTCATCTGATGAGTCCGAGATCGGTGGGTGGGTGCTTTGATCGATGACAGTATGTCATATTTGAAGGAGAAACTGACACAAATGAGTCAGACTCTCACGGTTGAGATTGGACTTTCTCACGGCCACGCTGGCCAGCTCACCTTTATTGATCGACGGAAACTGGACCAGAGAGACAAGTGTCTGATAAATCTGCAAGCCTACGTTAGATTTCTCAGTCATTTGGTTTCAAACTCGTCTAACAGGGAGATGGATGTGAGGCGTTTATTTTCCAGGGAGGTGAAATGACCTTGACGTGCTTCTGGCACAGAGTAGAGCTAAATATAAAATGACCGAGCATCCCAGATCCACAGAGGAGGGAGAGCAACTCTATGATAATAATCACTCAAGTAGATTAGTGCTGAAATTTTCAAAGTGCTTGAATTCCAAACTCCACTCATTCAATTACTGACACGATAGAACGATCGATTGTTTTACGTACCAAACTAAATAAACCGAGGCAGTTGTTTGAGTAAATAATCAACCTTAATAATAAAGGTAGGAATTCACCTCAAAGGCGCACAATGAAAAAAAGTTGACATTCTCCATGATTTTACACAAGATGCCAAAATATCAAGCACGAGTTCAGCGTCACAAGAGATTAGTTCAAGAGCATCAAAGGATTAACTTTAGTTTACGGTTTGGCTCTTTGTGGCAATTCAGCTACGCTTATTCCACAAAAAAATGCTATACTAGGGGTGCTGGTGGAAAAAAAACATGGTATGAATTGATATAAACACAAAGAGTAACAGTTTGTAAAAAAAAAATCTCCCTTACTATGGAAGGCTGAATTTACAGTGGGGCAAATAAGTATTTAGTCAACCACTAATTGTGCAAGTTATCCAACTTGAAAATATTAGAGAGGCCTGTAATTGTCAACATGGATAAACCTCAACCATGAAAGACAGAATGTGGAAAAAAAAAACCAGAAAATCAAATTGTTTGATTTTTAAAGAATTAATTTGCAAATCATGGTGGAAAATAAGTATTTGGTCAGTACCAAAAGTTCATCTCAATACTTTGTTATGTACCCTTTGTTGGCAATAACGGAGGCCAAACGTTTTCTGTAACTCTTCACAAGCTCTTCACACACTGTTGCTGGTAATTTGACCCATTCCTCCATGCAGATCTCCTCTAGAGCAGTGATGTTCTGGGGCTGTCGTTGGGCAAAACGGACTTTCAATTCCCTCCACAGATTTTCTATGGGGTTGAAATCTGGAGACTGGCTAGGCCACTCCAGGACCTTGAAATGTTTCTTACGAAGCCACTCCTTTGTTGCCCTGGCTGTGTGTTTGGGATCATTGTTATGCTGAAAGACCCAGCCACGTCTCATCTTCAATGCCCTTGCTGATGGAAGGAGATTTTCACTCAAAATCTCTCGATACATGGCCCCATTCATTCTTTCCTTTACACAGATCAGTCGTCCTGGTCCCTTTGCAGAGAAACAGCCCCAAAGCATGATGTTTCCACCTCCATGCTTCACAGTGGGTATGGTGTTCTCCGGATGCAATTCAGTATGTTTTCTCCTCCAAACACGAGAACCTGTGTTTCTTCAAAAAAGTTTTATTTTGGTTTCATCTGACCATAACACATTCTCCCAGTCCTGTTCTGGATCATCCAAATGCTCTCTAGCGAACCGCAGACGGGCCTGGACGTGTACTTTCTTCAGCAGGGGGACACGTCTGGCAGTGCAGGATTTGAGTCCCTGACGGCGCATTGTGTTACTGATAGTAGCCTTTTTTACTGTGGTCCCAGCTCTCTGTAAGTCATTCACTAGGTGCCCCCGTGTGGTTCTGGGATTTTTGCTCACCGTTCTTGTTATCATTTTGACGCCACGGGGTGTGGAGGGAGTTGAAAGTTCGCGTTGCCCAACGACAGCCACAAAACATCACTTCTCTAGAGGAGATCTGCATGAAGCAATGGGCCAAAATACCAGCAACAGTGTGTGAAAAGCTTGTGAAGAGTTACTGAAAACGTTTGGCCTCTGTTATTGCCAAGAAAGGGTACATAACAAAGTATTGAGATGAACTTTTGGTATTGACCAAATACTTATTTTCCACCATGATTTGCAAATACATTCTTAAAAAAATCAAACAATGTGATTTTCTTTTTTTTTTTTGCCACATTCTGTCTCTCATGGTTGAGGTTTACCCTTGTTGACAATTACAGGATCTCTCCAGTGGGAGAACTTGCCCAATTAGTGGTTGACTAAATACTTATTTGCCCCACTGTATTATTTAAAAAGAGGAACCACCGACGTTATTACCTCACAGTTTGTTGTCCTGCTCCTGCTGCGTTGCATACCAACAGCAAAATCTTTACAGGGACGCCCTGGTTGAGAAATTCTGAAGACAGCGCCCCAGATGCAGGTAATCTTTTCCCCTCAGGACCGGTGGCATAAGTAGAAGATGGTAGACTGTGATGGTATCCTAAAGAGACACAGATTTCAAAGAAATAAACCTTCATGCCGTACGAAATCTATTAGATTTCATCTTGTAAAGATGACTGATTTGCTGGACTAAGTTGAAATTTAACGCATTGAACTATGAGTGAGGAAGGTGACTGATATGGATGAGACAGCATTTTTCTATTTAGGGGTGTGACTCATGGAACAGATGGACTGCTGGCAGTCTAAACTCTCAGCAGGAGCGCTTAACCGATGCAGCTTTGTGATCATCCTCCTTGTGTTTGAACTGACACAAGGAGGGGTGTGACTGGCTGCGCGAAAAAGCAGAGTTTTATATATCCCTGTGAAATGTGACGCCGATCGAGCTGCATTTTTGTCACGCAGTTGACAACCTCAGTGCTCAGCACGCAGGTCAGCGTCTCCGACGTTGACTGTGATAAATCACGCGGCAAGACAAGAAGTAATTGATTGGCCAAAGTTACTGAGTCCTCCCCAAACCACAATGTTTTATTAAGGCCTGTTGTTCTTCAGACATGCCATTCATCACTGCCAACGCGGCTGTGATGAGTGTGATCTTTGCCATGCAAGCAGCAAACAACTGTGTTAGCACATCCTTCCGCTCAGAAATAATTGGGGTGTGCCGAGCCCATTAATCTGCGCTCTGTAAGAAGGGCAAGACCTATTCAAAACTAATCAAAGTCTACAAATATGCCATCAAAGCTTTAACATGAATATGCTGATTGCAAAGTCTTGACCTCAGGAATTCTAATTCTGATGGGAATGCACAGCTTTTAATTGTCGGGAGCTTGCAAAGCTCCCCACATATGATACTCACAATATTTCAGCACGCTGCACAGCGCACAAACACACGGACTGATTCACATCGTTCCAACTTCCAAACATTCCCAAAATTCACGTTACGCAGGCTCTCTTGTCCTACAGTTATTGTCCGATTCACATAATCAACACATAAAAAAATTCACAAAATCAAGGCGTACAAAGGTTATCAGACAGTTTGACAAAAACGTGCCCATCCATTTTCAATTGTACATACCGTAATTTTCTAACCTTAAAGCTTCAACTTTTTCCCCCTCATTTTGAATCCTGCAGCTGTAGTTCAGCGCGGCTTATTTGTTGATTTACCGTATTGGCCCTAATAAAAGACGGTGTTTTTTGCATTGAAATAAGACTGAAAAAGTGGGAGTCGTCTTTTATTCGCGGTCTAGACATTACACCCATTCACGACGCTAGATGGCGTCATATATCATTGAAGCGAATGCTGAACTTGAGGAGTAATGTTCTGTCATGACCAGTGTTGTTAATAACGGCGTTACAATATAACGGCGTTACTAACGGCGTTATTTTTTTCAGTAATGAGTAATCTAATTAATTACTTTTCTCATCTTGGCAACGCCGTTACCGTTACTGAGGCGGGAAAGGCGTGCGTTACTATGCGTTACTAAGTTGGTTGAATAAAAAAAAAGTCTGAGAGAACCGGACTCACGGGGACGAGAGCAGAGCAGGAGTGGGGAAGACGCCGTTGCAACCGCGATGGTAGGTGGCTCCAATAATACCTGACTGCAGCCATAGCCGACAAACTACGCCCACATGACACGGTAGATATCATATTATAGAACTAGATGCAAATGACAGACACTGCTGCATTGCCAACGTGTTTTAAGGACTACATGTGTTTGTAAACAGCCGCCATCTTAAAGCAGTAGACCTCTCAGGAACTTAGGAAGGCCCTGATGTAGAGATCCTTCCTAGCGAACCTAAGTATTTTTTTAAAATCTAAAATGCCCCTAAATCGGCAAAATCTTAACTTAAATCTATCTTTAAATGATGAAACAGTTTTAAAACTTACACATGTTTAAAGTAGACAGAAGGGAACTAATGCAATAACGGGAGAAATTTTAACAACTTTAACGACTGATTCACAACTTTAAATGACTTCCACATATAGCAAAGGTTACTAGCTAGTTATCGCAATACCCTTGTGTCTAGTTAAGTGGAGGGTAAAGAATTGGGCTAGGGCCAATTGTCCCCCAAACCCTTTAAGCTTCACATTGTGTGACCTGTGTGTGTGTTTTTTTTTTTTTTTTTGAGGGGGAAAAAAAAAAATCACTAGTTACTTTGCCAAGTAACTAATTACTCTTACATTCAGGTAACTGAGTTACTAACGCAATTACTTTTTGGGAGAAGTAATTTGTAACTGTAATTAATTACTTTTTTAAAGTAAAATTAACAACACTGCATGGCACTAAATGCGTTAGTAGACAGCCGCCATCTTAAAGCAGTAGACTTTTTAGGACGGCTCTGTTGTAGAGAACCTTCCTAGCGAACCTAAGTAACTTTTTATCTAAAATACTTCTAAATCGGCAAAATCTTGACTTGAATCTATCTTTAAATGATGAAACAGTTTTAAAACTTTCATATGTCGAAAGTAGAGAGAAGGGAACAAATGCAATAATGGGAGCAATTTTAACAACTTTTAACAGTTGATTCAGGGTAAAGGGTAAATTTGGGTAAAGAATTGGGCTCGGGCCAATTGTACCAAAAACCTTCACAAAAAACTTCACATCGTGTGGCCAATGTTTTTTTTTTTTTTTTTTTTTTGAGGGGAAAAAAAAAAGTAATTATCACCAATTACTTTGCCAAGTAACTAATTACTCTTACATTCAGGTAATTGAGTTACTAACGCAATTACTTTTTGGGAGAAGTAATTTGTAACTATAATTAATTACTTTTTTTCAGTAAGATTAACAACACTGGTCATGACAGATCTCAGCTACTCTCAAGTTTAACCACTTTGCATTATTTTATTGCAATGTTTTTCCTTATTCAGATTCAGATTTTGAATTAGACCTCACTTTGATGGTTAATGCAGTTATTGCAATTTTGTTGTTTTATCACAATAGATTGGTTTATTTACATTTCAAAAACCAGAAGTCATTCATTTATGAATGTGATTGCACTTTAGTTTACATATCTAAATGTTCAGATATTCAGATTTGAATGAGGCAAAATTACATGATTTTTCTCACAAATAAATTTATATATTCATTCGTTTCAGATGCACTGTAATTATTTTCTGTATAAAAATTAATTTGGTGTTCAAAAAGTCTTTTTTCAAACTTGAGTCTTGAAAAAGATGGGGTCGTCTTATAATCAGGGCCGTCTTATATTCGGGCCAATACGGTATTTGGGTTAATAGAAAACACTTTATTTGACAGCGGCGTCATAAGACTGTCATAAGACCGTAATTATTACGACATGTCACTGTCGTGGCATTAATGAATTCTTATGACAGATGTCATTAAGTGTCATCCAGCAAATTTTGTCACTAACTCAATTTAGAATCTTTTACATCCATTCAAAAGTGAGATAATTTGCCGGATGACACTAAACTACATCTGTCATAAGCATTCATTAATGCTCATGACAGTGTCATGTCTTAATTATGACAGTCTTATGATGCCGCTGTCAAATAAAGTGTTACCGGTTAATATCCTTTGGTGTAAATATAGTGGTACCTCGCTACTTCGCGCTTCAGACATCGCACCCTCAGTCCATTGTGGACATTTTTTTTCAATTAAAAAAAATGCAGGATTTTATGGAGATGATATAGAGATCCGATCAGAGACAGCAGAGGTCAGCAACCTTTTTGTTGTGGAATGCCACTTTCAAATTTTCTTGTCAATCAGTGTGCCACACCAACATTAATGACACACATCCGAATTTTTATATCCAACAGAGCTGTAATTTTACTCCAAAGAAAACAACATGGACATACACTGATATAAAACTAACATTCTTCTTTATCAATTAACTAAAAAATAAAAGCATATTGTAGAAAATATCAAAACTTGGAAATAAGTGCAACAATATTAACAGCTGTACAGCATCATCATCTTATGTAAACATATCACACACACACACCCCAGCAAGAAAACGGGAACAGGTGTGATTCTCAGTGCAGGTCTCTCACAGTACAGAACTGGCTGGTTTACCCTTCAAAGTCAAAACAGGAGACGCTTACATTTTGTCTTGTTCACTTGCAACTTAAAAAGTAAATTCTATGCATAATTTTGGATTTCATATTACAAATATAAAAGATGCCTGCCTTTATGTGATCCCTGGCCGTTTTCTATGAATTTTCATGTTTGGTCTTGTACAGGTAGTGGCGTTTGACACACAACGCTCTGGAGGCATAATGCACAAACAGAGCTAGCGGAGGTAACCAGCCAACCAGTTGTTACCGGCATCCCCAAGGGCTTACTAGTTAAGCGTAGAAGAAGAAGTGAGCGTCTGGGCGAGAAAAAGAGAGGCAGCGAAGCAAGGTGTTGAGTGAGAGTTGTGCGGAGAGCGCCGTGAAAAGTGGCTGTGTCCCATGCTGGTTTTTGTTTTGTTAATAAAAATATCCAGCAAAATGCCATCCAACGCATCACTGTGTTTTTAAACACATCGCCACCTCTTCGAAGTAAGCACCGGACGAATCCACAAAAATGAGCCACGTTAATCGCCGGTCCACTCCACACTAGAGTGCAGAGTTGAAAACACCGCAATTACCTTATTTTTTGGACTATAAGTTGCAGTTTTTTTTCAGAGTTTGGCTGGGGGTGCGACTTATACTCAGGAGGGACTTATGTGTGAAATTATTAACCCATTATTATATCATTTCAGATGTTATTTTGGTGTTTTGGAGTGACACTGATGGTTTGGTAACCTTGTTAGCATGTTCTTTATGCTATAGTTATCTGAATAACTTAATAGCTATGGCCATGTTCGCGTTCTGCCTTTGGCAATGTGTGTTCAATTGTATTATTGACTATTTTATAGTGAAATGCATGCTTTTAGTTTGTGGTGCTTTCACGCCCAAGTGGGGGCGCACTCGCACTTGTTTACGCAAAGAAGAGCTCTCACACGCCAGAAGAAGGTCTGAGCGAGTGGGCGAGAGAGAGAGAGAGAGAGAGAGAGAGAGAGAAACACGGCTGCGAAGCTACGTTCATTTTTTATGCTTGTGAAATATCTCTACAGAGGCAGTGCCTGTGTGTATCATCTTTTCTTTTGTTGTTGTGTATTTTCCACCCGCGATCGGACACTTAGAGCCAGTTGTGTGGTTGTTTGAACGATGTGCTATTGGTAGCAAACGCATGCTAACCGTTTGCGTCAGTGCTGTAATAGCAGCTAATTATCATTTATTTACGTTGAGGCAAACCTGTTTGGCATCGAGGACGAAATGGATTAGTATTATTTCTATTTTTAGTTTCACTATTCAAATGATGGTGTCATAACGACGGCCAAAATAAAGTCAGAAAATTATACGGACGTCCAGCATCGTCATTTGGGAGTCATTAGCTCGCTGTATAGCCAGGACCGAGCCGTAGCATTCTGGTGAGAACAGTACATTTGCATTTTGTTGTTCATGCATCATGTAACATTATTATGCTTTACACTTATTCAGCATGTTGTTCTCTACTGTATTTTTATTTTAAATTGCCTTTCAAGATGATGTATCTGTTCTACGTGTTGGATTTTATCAAGTAAATTTCCCCCAAAAATGCGACTTATACTCCGGTGCGACTATGTTTTTTTCCTCTTCATTGGGCATTTTATGGTTGGTGCGACTTATAGTCCAAAAAATACGGTACCAAAAAGTGCAGATTGCTAACACAGTGTACTTCCGCCAGCTCTCTGATTGGTTGGCTTTGTGACACGTTAGTAACGTGGGCCTAATTGAGCGCACAGAGAATAAAATCAGACGAGCGCAGGAGTCAAGAAATTGAGGAAGAGCTGGAGCTGTGCTTTAAATCCATTATTGCGCGAATATAACGCCATAGGCAGAGGGGGTGGGAGGGGCACTATTGTAAAGCCCCTAAATAACAGGGTGCACAACTGAAAATGCTTTAATTTCAGGGAAAAGGGCACCTTTAAAAAAAAAAAAAAAAAAATTTGCCATGCGTTCTCATGTCACTGGTTAACCCTTTGCATTCCAGTGCTGCTGACACACGTGTCATAGGTTGCCGACCCCTGACACACAGCCTTACTCGTCCTCCTGAAGGGTTTCTTTCTCACCAGGCAGCTGCAGCTTGTTTAAGTAAATGATGATTGACAAGGGAGCTGCTTTGAAGTGGCCAGTCAACTATCTTTCAAAGGCCGCTGCCTCATTTAGCTTTTTAAAGCTGTAGTGTGAACTAATTTCTTCACATGCCAAATAGGGTCACAAGTTAAGTAATTAAACATTGTCCACCAAATAAAGCATGAAAAAATAATTTATATGTTGTATATTTGACAAAATAATCGCGTTTCCGAAGTTCGAGCCTGAAAGGGGACGAACCCTGAAGTGATACGTCACACCGGGAACAGCGTTGGCAGCTCCATACATACGGCCGCCAAACAAAGCCCTTCAAACAATGATTCCAACAGCGATATAAGCGATAGACCGAGCGCAAGGGAGGAGATCCAAGTTTTTGAAGAGTTGGAGGAAGAAGAGGAGCTTGGAATTTTATGTTGGATCTAACATGTATTAGCCAGACGCTAATCAGAATGCAAACAATGTACCTAGACTACCTGACATGGAATGGATACAAGACCCATCGAGATTACAACATTGGTAAGATATATAGGCTGTTATTATTTTTATGATTTGAAGATGCAGGCATTTGCACATAATGTTATGTTTTTGTCTATCTGATGACATTGTTAAAAAAAATAATAATCAGACTTCATGTTCATTTTGGCAGATCCAGCAGCTCTCGTGCATATAGAATAATAATATAAAAACGTTGGGGGAAAGAAGGAGATGAGTCTTCGATGGCTTTCTCCACTTTATTGTGGCAACAATAAGAAAGCAAAATAATAGCAGACTGCCGCCACATTCGACCGCGCAGTTTTGCTTCTCGCCGATCTCCTCCTTGCCTCCCACTCCAGCGTCTCTTAAACGGATTGTGCATAGTGTCTTGTTATGAGCTTTTTGTTTACAAATGTATCGAACACACGACGCGCTGACAACCTTGTCTCTTTATTAACACATGGAGCAGTTCTTATGGAAAAGTTAGAACACAGCTCGGCACAGCTCTCGGCAGGAATTGGCGTCTAATGGCGTGAGGAAATGTAGTTTTTTCACACAAGCGAACAGATTACAAAGCACCACTTCAGTGTTGTCCCGAGACTAAATTTCCCATGATTCACTGCGTGACCTGCGCGCTCGCCGATTCGCTGCGAGATTGACTCAATGGCTACGCTAAACCAACACGCTATTTTTCAGCTGTCACCTGCCAGCGGCTCTCATAGCTTATACTGTTCAATTCCACAACAGTAGCCAGCTATGCTTTGACAAAGTCATCAGTCATCTATCCAAAAATCACACTTACTTTTTGGCAAATCCTTGATCATAAGCAGACCGGTTAAGGAAGCAGGCATCTTCGAAGTGTTTGCAGTGGAGAACACTACTCGATGATGGCGTGAAATTCATTCGCTTCGTGCGAACGAAAGATGTCCATTTACGTGCCCTGCTATCCTTTGGCCACTCATACAACTTTTCGTTTGAGCGAAAACGAAACATCACCACACACCGCTGTGGCATCTTACCGAGAAGCAATGCAACAAACAATACTGTTCTATGGTGGACTTTCCTCGCATGTCTAGGTGTGACGTAATTTCCGAAGATTGCCGAAGAAAAGCATTTTCGTTGTCAAGGGCGTTGCTATGGGTAAAACAAAGAATCTGGAAGGGTTGCGTTAAAAAAAATAATGAAAATATGTTTATAATTGTTTAGCCATTGATATTATTCAAAAACATGGTTGGCCAACCTTACTTCAAATTTCCCCTTTAAACATTGGCTGTATGGCAACTCATTGTGCTGTGTCATGTGCTGGTCTAAGCAGGATGAGTTGATTTGAGAGGACTCCCTCAATGAAGTATTTAAAGGGGAACTGAAGACCTTTCCGGATTTTGGTGTAATTTTACGAATATAAACTTTGGACGAGTTCGTAAAAACGACCATGTCATTATTAAAGCATAACTGTGACCATAATTTGTGTTTTTGTAGCTTTTTTGCACTCCGTTAAATGTCCCTTCCTAAATCCGGAAGTGTGATGTATGCTCCAGTAGGCGGCAGAAAACATGGCGGACCATAGCAGCACCAGCGATTGTGACATTTCCAGCGAAAGTAGCCCTTCAGGATCGTTGTGTCGTGGCGAGGGGTCCCAGGAAAGGCAGTATACAATAACTCCTTACATGTTTGAACCTGAGGTGTCAGATGACGATTTATACTTTGGGGGAAAAAGGGAAATAAATACATTGAACACCCCCCCTCCCAATTTTTTTTTTTTTTTTCATGTAAATAAGCTACACCTCTACTTCGCGGATTTCGATTATCGCGGGGTAGGGGGTCCCCATTAACCGTGAAAAACGAGGAATCACTGTATCCCATAATACAGTGAGGTCAGCTGCAGCATATAGTCCGGTGTGGTTTATCTATGAACAAATGCTGTTTACGTGTCAAATTTAGTGGGAGGTGGCTTATAGTCATGGGTGCCTTATAGTCCGAAAACTACGGTACATCACCCACAAAAGTGTAGTTATTTTGGACAAATGAATTGTCCCCAAATCCGCAGGAAGTAACTGAAAAACATCAGAATGTGACCCCAAATTAACAGGAAGTAACCAGGGATTTCCCCAAAATAAATAGGAAGTGATCCATAAATGGCCCAAAAATAACTCATTCACTGCCTTCCAGTCCAAACAGATTGGACATCTATCACTGTCAATGGCAGCCAATGACTTAACACAAAGTGCCCCAAAATCAACAGGAAGTGACTCACAGGAGTTTACAGACCAGAAGAGCAAGCACCCCAATGCAATTTCTCCATAAATTGCATCTACTAGTTCAGCTCTAATTCAACTAGTGATAAAACTCACTTGAAATCATAGATTACAATTTTTATGAGAAGTGACCTCTGACAGCTCTGGGAATGATGCATGGAGGAAATCTCCTTTTAAAAGCCCAGTGAAACATGTTCATGAAAGACTAAAATGCTGAGGTCACCTCCTAGGCTGTCCCGCTGAGAGTTACACGGGGCTGCCGCCGCCAAGGAGAGGGGCCGCTCATACTACATTAAATCAAATATTTTATGGCATGCTGTCAAATGCTGTATGCTTTCTACACATCTGTTTCTTGTCTCCGTTCACTTCTATCCTGTTGTTTTTAACCATTACATAAAGTATTTGTGTATCACAGTGTATCTTTGACACACATAGCTGCCTGTTAAATGATAGGTTGAGTAAATCTGGAAAAAAAAAAAAAAGAACGAATCAGGGGTTTGCGAGTTGGTCATTGCTTTGCACCCTCATGCTACTTCAGGCAACCACCCACCAGGAAGAAGCCGACACAGTCAAACTATAATTAGATCTGACTTTCCTGAAGGATACCACTCTCTAAACACACCACAAAACTTTAGACTTATACGGACAAAATTATTGGTACACACTCCGCCAAGATGAGCAGATACTGGAACAACATACAAAGTTAGTTCAGCAGTATGAACAACTTCTAGTTACACTTTCCCACTAATTCATCCAGAAGAAGATTGGTAAATTTACTAATGTTGGACCTTAGAGAAGAACTGGCTCAAAATATCTGTTCTAGTGAATCCCAAATGTGTTCTTCTGCACCAAATTCATCCAAGCATGCCTTATTGGACCTTGCTTTCTTGTTTCTGCACTGAGGCACCTTCATGCAAGAGCAGAAAAGGGTCTCTAGCACAAGATTGGCAGCATAACATTGTCCAAAAAATATCAACAAAATGAAGATGTATTTGACATTTAAAAGAGAACAAATAGGTCTAGCCATAGACTCCACCATCAGTTGACTAGACAGCTCCCACAGACATTGCGCAACACCTTCCCGTAGGAGGCCAACCCAGGCAGATAGTCGAGTTGGTTTTCACTGTCATAAACTCAAACACACGCTGCGCTCAAACACCGGATTTACTGTAGTGGAAATAGGACGAAGGTTTTACTGCATACAAACAGGCAGGAGTGTCTCAAGAGTGATTTGGTTGAAGATTCATGGTAATTATCATATTAAATAGCACCATGCATTCACATGAAACGTGAAAAAATGAATGGATAAAATTTGTGTAACTTTGGCTTGAAATATTTATGTAAAATGAGTGATAACTGCCCGTTTTTGCTTTTAACCTAGAATCTAGACCCGGAGTCCTCAATTAGCGGATCGCGGTCCACGACCGGACCATGGCACACCTCTCTACAAACCCGGAGCAAATGGAACTTAAAAAAAAAAAAAAGAAAAAAAAAAGCGCTACTATTCTATCGCTGAATTCTGCTTAATTTTTAAATATCTTCCATGTTCCCAATTCTGTTGTCATCTCTATGACAACCAGTGTTGTCAGTAACGCGTTACTGTAATCTGATTACTTTCTTCAGTAACGAGTAATCTAACGCGTTCATTTTTCCAAGCCAGTAATCAGATTAAAGTTAGTTTCCCTAGTGCCTTTGCGTTACTATTTTGTTTTTGCCTCATAATGTATGTAGAATGAAGAATACTGTAGTCATGTACGAAGAGCATTTCTCATCGGGGGGAAAAAAAAACTGGTCACGTGTATTACGGTGCTGTCTGAGGCGGAGCGCTGTCTGCTACGGCGATCAACAACATAGCATTCTGACGAGGCAGCGAGGCTAACAGTGAAAGGCAGGATATATACCGCAAATGGATGCCTTTGCTGACTGGAAATACAGCCATTACTTCACATTTCTGTCCAGTAAAGATGACAAAAATATCTCTGTGCGTTGCAAACTTTACGCTGGCTGGAAATGACTGTCGGTTGCTAAATCAACAAAGAAGCACTTGGAATTACAGTACAACGCGACAAAACTCGAAACAGCCTACAGGTAACAAGACAGCCAGCACTTCTACAATTTGTAACCAGCCTTTACGCACATTTTATTGTCAGTGTTTGTAACCATGGGTGGAGTTTTACTTTTGTGGGGCTGGGGGTAAAACATGTTGATGACAAACAAAAGTCAAAAGTTTGGACACACCTAAATATTTTTACGTTTTATATATTTTCACTACAATTGTAATTGCTCTCTGAATACATCAGAACTATGAACGAACATGTGGAATGGCCAATAAAAGTGAAATAACTGAAAACAGGTTTTATATTCTACATTCTTCAAAGTATCCACCTTTGAGGTGTCGCCAAACTTTTGGCCAATACTGTATATATACATATATATATAAAACCGTTCAAGCTCAGCTGTTGTTGGTTGCGTTTGAAAGCTTAGGTTGACAGAAATTCTAAATACCCATCTTGCCTCCACAGGTGTAGTTTTGGCTTAGCAAAGCAAAAGCTAGTGTCTTAGGTGCTAGTCAAATGATCTGCTCGAAAAATGACTTTGACCCATTATGAAGTACGTTGTCGGATTCTTGTTCATTTCATTAAATTTTGTTGTTTGTTTTATTGCTTTACAACTTTTATAGACAATACTTTAACAGCTAGGTCTTTATTTTAAAGGGGAAGTTCAGAATTGTTGACATTAGGCTTTATCTTGGAGTTAGCCGGGGTTTAATTAGTCATTAGAAATGATTTGAACAAATTCCGTGCAGTTTGTCAGTTATTTGTTAGTTTCAGGGCTCCGGGGTGGCTAAGCTAGCACGAGTCGATGGTGGTTGAAATCAACTCCATTGACTAATTAAACCGCCGCTAACTCAAAGATTAAGCCTTATGTGAAAAATTCAATTACATGTGATGACATTTTTTTGTTGTCACTTTTATGTTGAGGCAGCAAAAGGAGAAAAATTTGTAAAAAGTAACTGATAAGTTACTTTTAAAGTAACTTAGTTACTTTGATAATAAAGTAATCTGTAAAGTAACTAGATTACTTTTTTGAGGTGTAATCAGCAAACAGTAATTTAAAATTTTTAAGTAATCTGTGACAACACTGATGACAACAATGCGCTGATTGGCTGAGAGAGTGTGTATGGATGTGCTGATTGGCTAAGAGAGCGTGCATGGATGCGCTGCTTGGCTGAGAGAGCCTGCTTGCTACTCGCTAGAGTGGACGGACCGCAGCAGTGTAAAACAAGAGATGCACCCGCCACCCGGCACTTTGCAGTCCCAGTAGAAGAGAGAATCTTACAAAATGGCATGCTCCAAGTTGACCAAGAAAACAAAAGTGGACAACGAAATTCACTGTTTCAATGAGCAATGGACTGACAAATATGCGTCCATTTTGCCAACTGCAAGTACCAAAACTATGTGCTTAATATGCTTCAAGACAGTTGCTCTGATAAAAGTGAAAATGTGAAAAGCCATTATGTTAAAGAGCAAAGCTCTTTTGAAGAGAAGTTTCCTCCTAAATCAGAATTGAGAAGGCAAGAAATTAACAGGTTGAAGCAGTTGTTACCAGTTTCAATGTATAACGTGGTATGAAAACGTCACGGTTTCAAAACCGCAAAACTTTTCTGCCATACAGTCCCTATGTTATTAGCTCTTTTTTACGCCCCAAAAATGCAGGGACAAATCCCTCGCATGCAGCTGCAGGGCTCAAGCCTCCCTCACCGGTTGTTGATCAGCGTCAGTGAGTCAGCTGTGCCACACGATGGCTGGAGGAGGTGAAACTCCTGATGTTTTTCACCATCAAAGAAAAAAAAAAATCGATGGTATGGGAATACTTTAGCGACAAAAAAGTTTCAGACGGCCGCGGCTTGGAAGAGGAGGGCCAACCGACATGTAAAACATGTTTGCGGAGGGTGGCTGCCGACGAGGCAATACCTCCAATATGATTTCGCAATTATACAAAATTAAAGGTTAGTAAACACTGTCATGAACGTTTTCTACCAGCTACGAGACTTACCTCCAGCATGTTTAGTGTTTCTAGCGATGGTGTTTTTTTTTCATCTCTCTAGCAACTGTGTTGGGAAAGAGAGTGTGTGTTTAATGTAAACATGATATGAGTCATACGCACGTGCTTTTTATGAAAAAAACAAACAAACAAAAAAATTTTTTGTTTTTTCAATTATTTTTGTTCTGATGGTAATATATTGAGCTGTGACTGTGGGTTTAGGCTCACCTAAAGGATTGCATTTATTTTAATTTTATTTAGATTTTTTTTTTTAAACAATATTTCACTTATATTCCAATTTGCTAATATGTTTTGAAAAATAAAAATCCTGTTCAAAGGAAAGAAAAAAAAAAGTTTTTTTCCCCAGATATGTCAAAGTAACACATTTTAGAGCTGTAATTGCAATACTGTGATACCGTGAAAACGTGATATTTCGGGTTAAGGTTATAATACCCCCAGAATCTCATACCTGCACATGCCTAATTGAGATATTCATTTTGAGTGATGACGTCAGTCGTTGCCCTTCCGTATCCTAACTCCCGTGGCTGACGGAGCGTACCAACTCTGTCAATAACAGAGGTGTGTCCCAACAACTAGCACAAATGTAGCACAAACGAATGGCATCACTTCAGCACCATTTTGCAGTAAATGGGAGCGTTGAGTGACATTATCACCCGAAATTAATATCTCAAGCCCCCCCGGTTGACCTCAGTTTGACCTATAAAACAATTGTAAATATCTCAAAACCATAGCAGCACAAACGAAACTTTTTCCAGCACAAACATATGATGATGATGATGAAACTGTTTTATTTCGAGCATGCACACACAAAAGAAACAAAAAACGTATAATATAATTCAACAAAAATAATTGCACTCGAAAGGGAGGGGGAAGAAGAAAAAAACTTATTTTATCCCACCCCTGATCTCATTGTGCAGCATCCTTACTCGTGGGATACTCCTGTCCACGCAATGAAAAGAAGAAAAAAGGAAAAACAGACAAAAACAACTAAACCAACAGACAGCCAACTAATGTTGGCTCATTCACAATAATTTCAATATTTACACCAATTGACAAAAACAGCAACACACATTTTCAGCAAATGTCATTATATTGTGACCAGACCATATTTTTATAAAACGATTTAAATTTTTGGATATTCTGACACTGCTTGAAATGATTGTCTAAATTGTTCAGAGTTTCACTCCACATACAGACACACGAAAACGTTTGCAAGTAGTTCAAAATCTTGGCAACATAACATCTCAAGAGCCTCGCAGACTATGGATATTCTCACGAACCTTAAATAGGTTTTGTAAATTATGTGACAGTAATTCATTTTTTGCTTTAAATAGCATTATAGCTGTATGATAGATTACAAGATCTTTGATTTTTAATAGTTTTGAGTGAGCAAATAAACGGTGGGTGTGATCGAGAAATCCGACTTTATGTATGATTCGTACTGCACGTTTCTGCAATGTGACCAATGAATTGATGGTAGATTTGTAAGTGTTTCCCCACACTTCAATACAATACGTGAAATATGGGAGCACTAGAGAACAGTACAAAGTGCGGAGTGCACTGTCATCAAGATATGATTTTACTTTGTTTATTAGTGACAGGCTTTTGGAGATCTTGGTTTTGATGTATCTGATGTGGGGTTTCCATGATAATTTACTATCTACTATAACTCCTAGAAATTTGAATTCATTTACATTCCCGACTGGGACCCCATCAATCTTTATTTGTAGTTCTGAGTTATATTTTAGGTTACTAAATATCATTACCTTTGTCTTATTTAAGTTAAGTGATAATTTATTTATATCCATCCACCTCTTTAAATTACTTAATTCCTCATTTACGGTAGTTACCAGTTCATTTTGGTTTTCACTACTATAGAATATGTTTGTGTCATCTGCAAAAAGTATAAATTTCAATAACTGAGATACAGTATATATATAGTTATGTCAATCACAAACGATTGACATAATTCTTATATAAATCTGCGCCTGATGCGGGCCAACTTCACGGAGGTGCCTGCAACATGAAATTAGTGCTGCAACGATTAATCGATTAACTCGAGTATTCGATTAGAAAAAAAGATTCGAATTTGGCTACTTCGAGTATTAGTTTAAATAAAGTGGCGTTGTTATGGTTTGTTTTTGAAAGTGTTTGCATTTAGTTTTATTGATTTGGGTGGATACACTGCCCCCTAGTCTGCCTCATATTACATGGCCAAATCCAGCTGCTCCCTGTTAAGACCAACATAAGCTCGGTTTTTGTTTGAGCTAATGTTTAAAGCATTCATAATGTAGTTTAAAGGTATATTTAGCCAATTTTGTGGGAATATACTGTATGTCTGAACCATTTTTAAGAGCATTGTGAAAACAGCGGACTTTTGCTATGTAAGTTAGCCAATTGTTCTTTGTTGTACATACATAGATCGTTATTATTAGTATTTTTTTTTTATACCATTTGAGGCCCAGCTCAGGTATTTTAATTTTTTTCATGTTTATCCGATTACTTGATTATTCAAACCATCTAGTTCATTGATTAATCGACTACTAAAATAATTGATAGCTGCAGCCCTACATGAAATAGAATGATGAAGCACACTTGCTTCCTACAACAGGACAATAATTCCACACATACCTTCATATAAACTTGTGAATGGCTTGCAAAAAAATATTTATATTTATACAGTCTTGAATCTGATGGAACTGCTGTGGATTGACCTTGAAGGCCATTCATGCTTAAAAACCTGCCACGGTTGCGGAATTTAAACAACAAGGTGTCCAAAATATCTCTATAGAGATGACAAAGATTCATTGCCAGTTATAGATCTCATCTCATTTGATAGACTTGTTTTGTCTACACAGGCCCGGCTAACTTTGAAAAAGTTTATTTATCAATAAATAAAATCACCACTTCACAACAATTTTATGACTACTTTGGTTGGCTGGGTTTTGTATTGAAATTTGTTTGAGGGATCATCAACATTTAGGGGACAACTTGGAAAAAAAAAAAACAATTGTCTTCATTTATGTAACGTAAATGCGTGTTTGTGGAATGTTACAGGAAACTGGAAAAGGTGTGAGGTGGACGTGCTAGACAGTCGGCCACTGTGCTGTCTGGAATGCAATTTAAATATTTCACACGATACCATCTATAAACCAGCAAGTGTTGTTATTTGTTGCATCTGCTCTCGTAGTGACGGATAAAAAAAGTACATTTCCCAAAGTCTAGCTTTTTATTCAACACTGCAGTGCTCAGACAATGGCGAGCAACATTTTAACTTACCTGTGAGTAATAGAAAAATAGAGGCAGGTTAGTTGTTTTTAAGCACAAAACAAAGAAAAAAATGTACAAAACACTAGCTGAAAAAAAGTTTGAATGCAGTGAAGACATTGGAGATGTAAATATAACACCACAAGAGGACTGTGCATAATTCACTGTGTTCAATGTGATGTTATATACTTTGTAATGTGCTTCCCAAGGCTCCCCTGCAGTCAGGTGCACTCCCTGCGGGTTTCATTAAGAATACTAAAGAATAAAACTGACTGTTTGCTTAAAATGACTGTGTTTGTAAAGTATAAAGCAAGTAATGAGTCTAGCAAACAACAATAGATTACCTTCAAATACATAAAGCTTGTTACAACCTTGAGCTACATTTGCAAACAGTAGTTTACCTGATGTTCGTGCAGAGCCGCCTCTGATGTAGAGGGGCGGAGCCTGGAAGGCATAGATGACATCATTTTCAGCTATTCTGGTCAGATCGTCTTCGTCAAAGAAGGAGCGCTGGAATCCAGTGGAGTAAACCTCAGTCAAGATCACCTAGAGAGACAGACAGACCGCGAAGAATATTTAGAGTTTTTTTTTTAAATCGACACATTTGTTGATTTCGTGAAAAATGAGTCCATTTACATTTTACACATTACAAATATCTACCTGGAACCTAAGGTACCTAATAATGTATTTTCATAGACTTAAAAATCTATTGACCTGACACTTCATCATTCTTTGCGTCACGCCTTATCAGAGGGGGCCGAGCTTCATTTAGTAATAGCCGAAGACGGCACACGGTCATGTCGGATTTAAGCTTGGATTTACTTACGATTGGATTTAACTATAAAAGCTGTACGGCATACAAACAGGAAGGATTGTCTCAGGAGTGATTTGTTCGAGGATTCAAGATAAATATGATATTTTTCGTACCATGCATGCGTGATTGAAGCATTTATTTGCAGGAATTTTCTTCTTTGTTTACACATGGAGGCGGCTTATTTTCGTAACTGACTAGCCCCATAGTTGGCAATATTTACGTGAAGTAAATGCTACCTGCATGGTTTCTCTACTTTTAACCAAGAATCAAGACTTTTTTATGTCCATATCAATGAAGAATTCGGGGATTTAAGCATTCACAAGAATTTTCGACAGAGAAGCTCCTTTTACGCCAGGCGGCCGCTAGCTTCACTCACTAACATAGTAGCATGGTACTTCGTCAATATACGTAAAATAAACGCGAACTGTACGGTTTCTTGGCTTTTAACCAAGAAACGAGACAGTTTTACATCCATATCTATGAAGAATTCAGGGATTTAAGCATTTATTCACAAGAATTTTCGCCAGAAAAGCTCCTTTTACGCCAGGCGGCCGCTAGCCTCATTCGCTAACATAGTAGCATGGTGCTTCATCAATATACGTAAAATAAACGCTAACTTTACAGTTTCTTTGCTTTTAACCAAAAATCGAGAGTATTTTACTTCCAAATCTAAGAAGAATTCGGCGATTAAAGCATTTATTCACATGAATTTTCACCAGAAAAGCTCTGTTTACGCCAGGTGGCCGCTAGCCTCATTCCCTAACAGTATATAGTGTATAATGATAATAAAGGGATATTCTATTCTATAATCAGTTGTGATTGTCTATACAATTTATTAATTATCTATTTACATATTATTTAGGATTGATTTTCAATGTTTTCCTCAAGTATTAAGTTTCTGATGTTAAATTTAGTGATTTATTAGCTGTTGAAAACAAAAGAAGTAAAAAAAACAAAAAAAAAAAAACAAAACAGTTGCTATTTTGGTCAAAAACATATATGTTAAATATTGCTATTGATCCTGGAAATATAGGTGATTATCTCTGCATTTGGTGATTTTTGTGCATCTAGTGTAAAATCTGAGACTTTTATAGCCATTTTAAGTTGTGTTATACTTATATAGAAAATAATTAATCAGGATTTTATAAGGGAACGACTGAATTTTTTGATGCCGCTGCTCATGGAGACTCATATATGGCTAAGGCAGGTGCCTGTCTTGGTTTTACGTCGGTAGCAGATTACGTTTTGTAAATATTTGAATTTGAAGTTTTTGAAAATAGGCCCCCTATGAATTGGCGCCGTTTCCCGTGTCATGTCAATAGGTTATGAAGTCTATGGTATTTTCTATACTGTTATGGCGCTTCAGGTTTTAACAGTATGAACATCTAAAACAGTGGTCTCCAAACTAATCCACATAGGGCCGCAGTGGGTGCAGGATTTCTCTCCAACATAACAAGACTAGGGCTGCAGCTATCGAATATTTTAGCAATCGAGTAATCGACTGAAAATTCTATCGATTAATCGAGTAATCGGATAAAACAAATATATTTTTTGGTGAGGAGCGATTATAAATATACATGAGAAAACAAGACATTTCATCTAATCTTGAACCATTTTCAGTCAATCAATGTCTTTATTTTCGATGTATATTGTTGAAAACAGCCAACAATTGCATCTCAAACTGTAACTAGATTAAAAAAAAAAGACATTCACTTCTTTCAGTCAAAAAACTTTTAGATCTTATTAACATATGTATATATATATATATATGTAAATATATCTTACCTAAAAATGCCGTTACGCTTGATAACACACATCACTTAAAAGTTAGGATTTTCTCCCCCCCACGTGTTTCAATTGAATTTCTATTTGTGTCAAGGCATTTATAAGTTCTAGTTAAGTTTTAAGTTAGTCTAAACTGTAAGTCCTGATAGGATTTTGAGTTTTTGCAGTGTTAAAAAAAAAAGTATGATACAGGCTGTATTGGAGCACATTAGGGACCAGTGCTACTTGGTGTTTTATCCAGCAATGACTACTGAGCTAAAATTGATAGTTAGCATTATTGAGTTATTATTTTACACCCTAATCACTCCACAACGCTACGTTATGTTAAAGCCTGTATGTAAGACACGTTAGCCACGCATCGAAAGTGGTCATAATTAATAGAAACCTAGCCCTCCGCAGAGCTAACATTACGTGAGCTAGTGACATTAACGTTAATCTTATTTATTAGCCCTTAGCGCTCTTTATTAGCGCTTAGCGCTCTACTGCTTTAAGATGGCGGCTGTTGACTAACGCTGCCCAGACGCGGCCGAGTCTGTCATTTCGCATCTAGTTCAACATACATGTGATCTCTATGACACTCATCAGACGCTACCTGCTACCAACGAAGCATCGTGCGGTATTTAGCAATGTCGGCTTTGTTTGTAGCGGCTGTCGGCTGCAGTAAGTTTTTTTTTTTTTTTTTTTCCCGCTTCTTCCTCTACGCACGTGACATCAGCGCGTTGTCCCGCATTAAAAGTAGTCCGAGCAAAACGTGATGCTTAGAGCTGTCAAAATAAACGATTACTCGAGGTGAATAAAATTACTCGGATCAGTTTTTAAACTCGAGTTACTCGTGTTGCTCGAGTATTCGTTTCAGCTCTAAACAAGACCACATCTTTTCACCAATCTGGTGTTTTATAAGTGCAATCAGTTGATTGCAGTCAGGTGCTGCTTGTTTTAGTAGAAACCACATTGGTTAAAAGGTCTGTGCTTGATCGGTATGAACCAAAACCAGGACCCACAGCAGCCCTCGAGGACCGGTTTGGAGACCCCTGATCGAACAAAGATCTTGTGTTTACCTGATCTGGGGAAATGTTGCCCTCATCAGCCACCATCCTCCTCAAGCAGGCGACAGAGCCAAACAGAGGCACAGCGAGACCGACTCGCAGATACCTTTGTCCTTTGGTGCTGAACACCAGAGTCACAGACAATGGCCTGCCAAGACAGTTACGCAGTCAGGAAAAGATGGCAGCAACGTAACCTCTATTTGGTGTTCTCTTCTGAGTTTAAGCAGACTGCTCTATTCTATGGCACGTCGCGGACAAAAGAAGACTTTCATGAATAAATCAATACATTTCAACATTAATAATGGATCATTAGGAGTTAAGTTTTATGACTGCCAAATAATGGAATGTATTGCATTTTTAAAAGCAGGGAGCCCTTGGCTCTGACCTCTCCAGGGGCAGCAACCCCTTTTACGCACCCTTTTCAAGCTTACAAGGTTGTGCAGCAGTTACTCCTCACCTCTCTTTGTGAAGTGCACAAGGTTAACATTATTGTTCATTGATAAGCATTCCATCTGCCATACGAATGGCTTAGTATGTCTGTGTTGGTGCCTGTACACTCCCCCACCCACATACACGGTACACCATGGATTTCTATAGATTAACTCAATGGCTGCCATTGGCAGTAATTGACGCTAATCCAATTGAACTGGGACGACTGGTAGGAAATGGTAAATGGAGTTACACTTGTATAGTACCTTTCGACCTTTAAGGCACTGAAAGCATTTTGACACAATATCCTCATTTACCTACTGAAGACGCAGCATCAGGAGTAACGTGGGGTTTCAATATCTTGCTCAAGGATACTAAGGCGAGGTCACCAGGGAAGGGAATTGAAGCCACAACCTCTGGGTTGGGGAAATGACTACTCTACCACTGGGCCATTTAATGAACAAATGTTCATTAATGCTGTATCTGTGGCATATGAATTTAACAGAATAATTCAGCATGTCATGCTGGGCAGTGTTATATCATGGTGGCAGAAAACAAACAAACAAAAAAATCAATGTCACAAAACCCCTTGCAAACCATGCAAATGTCACGTGACCAAACCCAGAACAAAGGTTAGTTGACTTGAAATTCATTAATAGGGTTCCCACAGGTTTCCTCAAGTTAAATCTAAGACTTTTCAAGACCTACCGTATTAGCCCGAATATAAGACGGCCCTGATTATAACACGACCCCCTCTTTTTCAAGAATCAAGTTTGAAAAAACACTTTTTGAACACCAAATTAATTTTTATACAGAAAAGAATTACAGTACATCTGAAACAAATGATTATAACAATATATTTGAGAGAAAAAGCATGTTATTTTCCCTCATTCTAATCTAAATATCCGAACATTTAAATATGTAAATTAAAGTGCAATCACATTCCTAAATGAATGGCTTCTGGTCTTTGAAAAGTAAATAAATCAATCTATTGTGATAAAACAAAATTGCAATAACTAATAATAAATGCATTAACCCTTTATTGCCAAATGTATCACATTTGATACACCTAAAATTTCAGGATTTTGAGCTTAATTCAGAATTTTGACATTTCTTTTTGAAAAAAAAATGATGGATGCAAGTCAACACATGCATCTGCAGGTCCCATGAGAAAAGAAAAACAGGATTTAGCAAAAGTTATAGATATTAGAGCGCTTATTACACATATTCATTTTGACTTTTATTTTTACAAATTTGAAAAAAAAAATGTTTCATTAGGACCTTATTTTTCAAATTTTGGGATTCTCTGATACTTGCTTCATGTTGCAGGTATTTAAGGGTTAAACATCAAAGTGAGGTCTACCTGTAACTGTAGTGTTGAAACAAATCTGAATAAGGAAAAACCTTGCAATAAAATAATGCAAACTGGTTAGACTTGAGAGTAGCTGAGATCTGTCATGACAGAACATTACTCCTCAAGTTCAGCATTCGCTTCAATGATATCTGGCGCCCTGAATGGGTATAATGTCTCGACCCCGAATATAAGACGACTCCCACTTTTCCAGTCTTATTTCAATGCAAAAAACACCGTCTTATATTCGGGCCAATACGGTAATTTAGACCATTAAAAAAATATATATATATTTTACAGCCATATTGAACATGAAAAACAAAATCCGTGAATTTGTGTTCATTTATTTCTCAAAACTGGAAATGTGGAATGTGTGCAGGATGTAAGAATGCAGCATATTGAATAGCCTACTCATGCAACACCACCACAGCGCAGACACAAACCACAGACAACTGGCCAAGTAGAGGCGTGCTCGTTAGCATTAGCATTTAGTGTGGCGAGCGTCATCTTAAACTCTTGGGCAACCACAACACCTCACGGTTGCTGTGGACCCAAATGATGCACGTAGATCCACTCTTGCAAATCCACTAGCAATCGCGGCTGGGCTGGGATGCAGGGGGGTGCAGCACTAGTTAGCTGCTGTCGCTTCACTTACATTAGCAGCTCACTGGCTGGCTTCAGGCTTATCATCAGCTGGCTGGCTTAAACAGGCAGATTGTAAAACGCCAGCAATGGAGGGAGTTTGTTTCTTTCCTTTCATGGAAGTTATGTGCTCGGACGACTTCGCATTGGACTCTAGTGCCTTCATGCCCATCTTACCCAGATGATTTTTTTTTTTGCATACGATGCAGAAAGCCTCGATCACACTGCTATCCACTGGTTAGAGCCAAAGGCGAAAGGAATGTTTACTCAACCACGCTTCGTTGAATTTACATTTCCCCATCTCTCTAATATGAAATGTATGGCTAGGAGTAAAAAAAAAAGACCCGGATACGAACATTCAATACATTTTCAAGGCTTTTTAAGGTATTATTAGCAAATCCATAAATTCAATGCTTTTAAGATTTTTTTAGACCCCGTGGGTACCCTGATTAAGCTAATTTGGTTAGGTTAGGCTAACTAACACAGATTTGATATGTATGGCTAACAGCAGTAATGTGTCTCTACCAGTTAATCCAAATGTATTTTTTGTAGAGAATTTAATGAACGGTTGAAGATGATTTACATTTTTTTTTTGTTTTTTAATTTCCTGAAATGTGGTGATTTTGTGAGGATTACATAACGCGATTTTGATGCTAGGTCACCAATTTTGACATGGATATTTTCAAACTATCTTGCAATTCCAAACAGTGTGAGCATTCCTACTCTATAACTGTGCTAATACAAGATAGATTTGCAACCATACTAGGTAAACGAACTGATCTATTATGCAAAGAATGCAATACCCAAATGAGACAATTCACTGTTTGGGTTATTCAGCACGGGACATATTTGTTTAGAAACGATCTGCGTGTTTGAGTACACGGCTCAGCCAGTGAGTATATTTACACATAGAGAAAGAAAGCCTTAAAACCCTCACTTGATTTTTCTCAGTATAGCTCTTCAGAGAGAAAAATAATGTTTGAAAAAGCTTTCATCTACATATGTCTTTTATCGTGATTTTTTTCCCCCTATTAAACTGGTCAGTGGAGCAGACACATGCTCTAGATTTAAGCGTAACCTTACTTCTAATTGCTATATGCAATAAATCTTATTGCCAGTGGTGACTCAAAAATACTCGATATAACAAGGCTTTAGCAATGTATGATAATACTAGCTGAATAATCACAAAAAATATAACCTACTGGTCAAAAGAAAAAACAAATACATCATCAGTACCTGTAGTATATCCCATTTGTGATCCCAAAGCACCTTTAGTGTCTACAGTCATTCTGTATTGCACCTCAGTTAAGGTTGAAGGCTTTGTTAGCAAAACAGTGCTTTAAACAAAATGCTTACATCAGCCTGTTTGCAGCTATGCAAGCCTCTTAATGTGGATGTCATTAGCTGACAGAGTTGCTTTTTCAAATGAATCTTTTGCATATGCGGTCTATACCAGACACTTGTGTTTGAATAGATTCCAAACCATAGCAACTCGTCAAGTCAACTGGGATCCAGTTATACTGGGTTGAATGAAGTCGGTGGACAAATTAAAGATTAAAATAAAATGCTGAAACACTGCATGAAATGGATTGTTAATAGTGAAAGTCGCAGTACTCACCTGGTCTGTCGAAGAGGAATTGGCAGTGAGATACAAAGGAAAGGGTCAAATGTGTTGCTCTGTTTCAAACAATGGGGGCATGTCAGTGAAGATCTGTGCAAAACAAAGGGCATATATATTAGTCTCCAAAACCGCACTTTCAAATCAGTCTCTTAGTTCCACTGATTAGGTCTGGCAGGAATGAAGTGGCTTAATTACATCACGTGTGAAGAATACACCCCAAAATATAGTTGCATTCAGATCTGATTGAGAGAATAGAAAAGACAAGCTTTCCATCATGTTGCATCACTCGCAGCAGTGCATCTAATGCTCATGTAATGGCACAGTGGGATCGCTGCAAGGAAATGTAGAGAACTTAAAATGACTTTTCCTCTGTATCTGAATGCAAACGACATGATCCACTGAGTGACAGCAACTCAGAATCATCTTTATTAGTCAAGTATGTTAAAAAGAAACAAGGAAATTTCTCCACAAGTTCGGGTTTCACAGATAAGTCCCACAAATAAGTCACTGTTTCACAGAATTTAAGAAAAAATACATTTACAGGCCACAAAAGGACTAAAAGCTGCAGGTGTTCACATTTTAAAGGGATCCACGGATAGAAAGACTTGTAGTTCTTAAAAGATAAACGTTATTATGAGTTAAAACCCCTCTTGATGTTTTTCGTTTTTATACAATTTATAAAATTAGTTTCACTAGTAGGTCGCCATTGTTGTTGACGTCGCAGGGCGGTGACGTCACATGGTTACGCTGCCGAGCTTCCAGAGTATGACTCCAGCGACATAAACAAGTCATCTTTTCCCTTTCAATTTAAACCCGAGAGGAACCTTAATGAGCATGACAGCACTGTTGATATTTCATAAAACGAGCAGCAAAAGTAAAATGGACAGGTAAGACCGGATGAGACAAGACCAGAGTAGGGAAAACAAACGGTGTTCTGCCAAAATGTGCTGGTGAAAACTGGCGAAACATCCAACAAGAGGCGAGTTTGACAGCCAAAGTACTACCGTGCGCTTTTAGCTTGTTTTGTTTAGATGCATACAGACAGAACATACTAAAGATGCCTTAAGAAAATACTTAAACATAGTAATATCAAATAAGGGTGGTTCAACTATGCTACGTGACTAATGTGGTCAACAGATCAACAATCTGGTTTTAAGCGACCTAAAGAAAACAATGCTTAAAAGTATGAGAGGGAAACACATGCAAAAAGTATTTTGAGGCAATGAAAAGGTAATAAAAGACTCAATAAAAACACAAATAGTAAGTACTCGCCGCTTTTAACCGATGAGCGCATGTGTTGGATGTCTTGCCACGTAGAACGAATTACAGTAACCCAGATTGTTATAGATTTCTAAATTTTAATAGCAATATTTTATGTGTTTCTAATAACATATTTTAGTAAAAGAAAACAATTGTGGCTTATTAGAGTCTACTGGTCTTAAAGTCCGAGGTTCCCTTTAATATGGGATATTTACATAGAGAGATGTTACACAAAGATTTGATTGATCAAAAATCTTTTAATATCAACATCAAATTAACATCAACACGCTGAGTTGCGTCCTCCTCATTCATCTGCAGCTCTCTGTCAGGGAAGCTAGACACTACCACACGCCACACTTAAGATCTCTGAGGCAGTCTGAAACCATAAAAACACTTAACTTTAAAAACAGGTGACTGCAACTGTAAGGATGAGAAAAAATTAAAATCTACTTTACCTTAACTTCTTAGCTTGCAGTGGACAGAACCCTCCCCATTGTGCTCGATGAACTAGACAAAACAGTTTTTTCGTAGCACACCGTGGTTTATGCATCCTTTTTAAATCAGTCTCCCAGTAGTTAGCCTTAAATCGTTCTTCTGTCGCAGTACGTAGCATCAGATGGAGCCGTATTTGTCAGAAAGTTTTGCTGGTGCTAGCAGCCGAGAGCCAAGTTTGTGGAATTTGGATATCCATTCTTTTGTCTAACCATACTTGGTCAGCCTGTAATGGTTCTTCAGTCGTGGCACCAAGGGTCTTCTCTTGACAACAAATTGGCATGCACCGGAAAATAACTACTGTAGTATTCACACAAAGTTTGGAACTCATGGGTGTTGTTGTACCTCGTAATGGACCACTTGAGCTAGTTGATAGAGACTTTGAACAAGACCTAAGCGGCAACGTCATCATTAAATGCCAGCCCGCTAAGTGAAATTTATGAAGTGAATAGACATTTTGATTTTCACTTAACGGCAAAGCATGAAGCTTGTTTGAACCAAAAAGAAAATCCTTAAAGAAGACTCTTTGTTAGTAAAGCTGCTGGGTTCAAATTAGGAAAAAAAAAAAAGATATAATTCTCAATGCACGATAATTATCGATCTGATAATTATCGGTCCGATAATAGGAATTTTGACGTCATCCCAATAAATCCGATAACAATATATATTATCGGGCCTAATAATAATATTTTTGGCACGGTGTCGGATTGGGATGTGTGCGTTTGTTTCAACTCCTGTTTTGCCAATATGCAAAGTTTTGTTACTGGTTTCGAGGCCGTATTTTTCCTTCACTAAGTTAGAAACCATACTATGCCAATTAGCAAATGTTTGTATTTTACATTATTATGTTTGCAAGTTCTTGAGAGGTCTTTTGGTTATTGATAGGCTTGCTGTTCTATAATTTCCATGTTAAGAAAGTTGTTTCATGGACCAAAACGACATAAGTCTCCTCTCCTGTTGCACCAAATGTTTTATCTGCTGACAAAGCACAATACCTGTTGGGTTTATGTTTGTTTTAGATCTGTGCTCATTGTTCAGGGGAACACATCGTCAATAATATTGACTGATTGATTGTGGTTTACTCAAATTATATTTACTTGAAAAAAATAATATGGGCACTTTATTTGAACTCAAAACTGTTCTTGTGTTTGTTTTGGTTATTATAATCATGTTCATGTCATCATGAAATTCTGGTTCAGTCAAAGGCAAGTCTATGCTGAATCAACCATTAGTATTTTTGACCTACAGGTGTTCAAAAACTCAGGTGAATATACATTGAAAAATTATATATATATATATATACAGTATATATAGAGAGATATATTATCGGTTATCGTTTCCGTATACGGGTATCGTATACCGGTATCGGCCTTGATGAGCAGGAAGTTACTGTATTGGTATCGGTTTCAAAAAATTGATATCGTGCACCCCTAGATATAATAAAATACAATAGAATAGAGCTGAAATGATTACTCGAATAACTAGAGTAACTCGAGTTCAAGAATTGATCGAGGAATTTTATTCGTCTTGAGGAATTTTGCCATCTCTAAGCATCACGTTTTGCCGGGACTACTTTTAAGGCGGCACAACGCGCTGACATCACGTACGTACTGGAAGAAAACAGTGGCGGCGGATATATTTGATTTCAACCTTGCATGGATATAGAGATAACATGAAGAAGCTGACGAAAGCCAAGAGAAATGCACCAAGAAAAGGCAGAAAATATCAAAAGCGTGGTAGCATTTGAAGCTATAGACCAAGGCAAACACTGTTTCATGTGTTCAACCCTATCACTACCCGGCCCCGGCTACTCACGGCCTCGCTGACGCTTCCACACCCCCAACTGGAACCCACGACTGATGACCCCCCCCCCCCGAAAACCGCTTAGCCCCCTTGTCGGGACAAGGTAAAATTAAGTTGACGTAGCGCTATTAAATAAGATTAATGTGACCGTACCTTGCTAACGTAACGTTAGCCCTGCGGAGGGCTAAGTTTCTATCAATTATGACTACTGTCGATGCTTGGCTAACGTGTCTTTCATGCAGGCTTTATTTAATCTATAAAAACACAGTGCTGTAGAGTCATGAGGGTGTATAATAAAAACATGATAAAGCCAAATGTCAATTTTAGCTCGATAGTCATTGATGGATAAAACAAGTAGCACTGGTGCCTAATGTGCTCCAATACAGCAGGTATCATACATTTATTTTGAACACTGCAAAAACTCAAAATCCTATCAGGACTTACAATTTAGATTTAATATTAAAACTTAACCAGAATTTAAAAATAGCTTGTGGAAATGGAAAAACAATTGAAACATGTAGGAAAAGCACATAACTTTTAAGTGTTGTGTGTTATCAAGCGTAATGACATTTTTCGGTAAAAAATAAGATTTTTTTTTTTTTTTTTTTTTAATAAGATCTTAAGATTTCTGAGTGAAAGCAGTGAATTTGTCGCTTTATTTTTGTAGTCACATCATCTGAGATGCAATCGTTGGCTGTTTTCAACAATGTACATCTAAAATAAAGACATTGATTGTCTAAAAATGGTTCATTTTTGCCACTATTGGATCTCAGCGCCGCATTCGACATGGTAGATCACAACATACTACTCAGCAGATTGGAACAGTGGGTAGGGCTTACTGACATTGTTCTTCAGTGGTTCACATCTTATTTACATGATAGGGATTTCTTTGTGTCAGTCGGAAATAGGCATGTGCCGGTATGATATTTTGACGGTACGATAACCGTGAGCAAAAATACCGCGGTTTCACGGTATCACGGTATTGCAATTATAGCTCCAAAAAATTTTGAGATGTATGGGTTAAAAAAAAAAAAAAAAAAATTCCATTGAACAGGATTTTTTTTTTCAGACCATAGCTGCAAATTGGAACATGAATCTATTGTTAAAATAAATAATCAATAAAAAAATATTTTAAATAAAATTAAACTAAATATAACTTATAGACTATACTCACAGCCACAGCTCAAGTTGCTCAAGATTAGAGCAAGAACAAAATAATTTATATAAAAAAGTAAAAACACTTCTGAATAAAATTTTTTAGAAATTTATACTGCATGACTTGTTTTTTTGAGGGTGGAAAAGCTTAAGTGAAGTTTCGCCATTTTCAGCCACTGTGTCAACTCTAGTCTACATGATGTCATGCCTTTGTGTTAAAAAGAACATAAAGAATTCATAAGTTACTTAAAAATGTATAAGTTAGTTAAAATGTCAATATTGTTGTGGAAAGGTTTCAACTAAAAAATAAAATAAACATTGGGAGTGAGACCTCTCCTTGATCCAGCGAACGTGGATTTGTGCTTAGGGCAAGATCATCTTTCGCAATTAGCGATCTTTGACGCTATCACTTTTTCCCCTATATTCAAGCGACTCAAGCTTGTTTTCTCACTCTGCGGCTGTCACACTCAACGAAGTCGCTCTCCCAGGTAAGCCTAGGCTAACAATAATCTTTGTAAGCTTTTAGTTAGTTTTTATATTGAATTTCAAAGGAAAATGTGTGTTTTGTTTTTGGCGAACTTTTTCCATGGTGCTAATCTGTTGAAGCTACTCACATGGAAAAATCTAATTGTACAACATTTTAAATGTATTCATTTTGTATATTACACTTACCACGATTTGAGAGCTCAATAAATTGAAGAACAGTACGCCTTATATTTGGAGTATTTGTTTTTGGGTTAGCTGGCTGGCTAGCCGATAGCGTCACTTTCACACACAACAACAAACGGGAGGGGGTGAGCGCTGCTGCGCCAAGCCGCTTCTGGCTGCATTTTTGACACAAGAAAAATAGCGAATACCGTACTACGGTCTGACGGAAAATTTTAGTGGTTTTGAAACCGCAACGTTTTCACACCACGGTAAACCGTGAAACCGGTAACCGGCACATGCCTAGTCGGAAACCATCAGTCAGAACGAACCAAATTCACGTGTGGAGTCCCTCAAGGGTCAATTCTTAGACCACTCTTATTTAACATCTATATGCTTCCCCTACCTCAGATTGTGGAACAGTATGACATCTCCTATCACACCTATGCAGATGACACACTGAGTAAATGCATTTATCAAATCAATGAATTGATGTGCCAGAATTTTCTCCAGTTAAATTTGGAGAAGACAGAAGTGATCATTTTTGGGCCGAAAAAGGAAAGATCAAAGATAAGCAGGCACCTTAGCACAATGTCACTTACAGCTACGAATCAAGTCAGAAACCTTGGCGTAATTATTGACTTAGGCCTAAAATTTGATAGCCATCTAAAGTCCGTCACTAAATCTGCTTATTACCACCTAAAAAATATCGCCAGAATTAAGGGGCTTCTGAATCAACAAGACATGGAAAAAAATCAGTCAAGAAGCTCCAGCTAGTACAGAATGCTGCAGCCAGAGTCCTCACAAATACAAGGAAGCTGGACCACATTACACCGGTTTTGAAATCGTTACACTGGCTTCCAGTGAGACAAAGGATAGACAATAAAATACTACTGCTCATCTACAAAACACTTCATGGCCTTGGACCAAAATACATGCTTGATTTGTTAGATTCCTATGAAACATCTAGACCCCTAAGGTTATCTGGAACTGGTCTCCTGTATGTTCCAAGAACAACAACCAAGCAGGGTGAGGCAACATTTAGTTATTATGCTCCTCACCTCTGGAACAAGTTACCTGAGGGTCTGAAGTATGCTCAAACTGTTAGCTCCTTTAAATCAGTGCTAAAAACGCTTTTGTTTAGCCCTACATATCCATAACTGTCTATATATTTCAATCTATTTGCTTTCTATTCCTCTTGTGCTTTATCTCCACTGCTGATTTTAATTATTATCAGTAGTAGTACTATGTCGTAGTATCATTATTATTATTATTTTTTTTTTTAAATTTGTGGTTAAATGCGATTTTTATGTATAATTTTATTTCCTGTTTCGATTGTATTTGTTTTTACGTTCTGTTGATTTAATGTGATTTTTACGATCTTCATGTGATGTAAAGCACTTTGAATTGCCTAATGTTGAATTGTGCTATATAAATAAATTTGCCTTTACCTTCAATTTTAGGTAAAATGTCTTGTTTTCTTATGTATATTTATAATTGCTCTTTACCTAAAAAAATATGTTTTATCCGAGTCCTCGATTAATCGATGAAATTTTCAGTAGAATACTTGATTACTAAAATATTGGATAGCTGGAGCTCTGGTCCAGAAATTACGGGAGTTCAAACGTAGAATTCTCTATTTGCAGTCAGAAAACATAGTTTCGAAGTAGATGAGCTGATGAGTGCTTTGTCCTTATTGGATGGATGGGAAAAAATGTGTGGTGAATAAAGCTCTATTGAAGAAAGCCCAGCTGACACTGGCTCACACTGGATCACTCCCTCTTGGCAGAGTCGAATGGCTGCCCTACGGATGTCTGATCCTCGCCAGGAAACAGCGAGGGGCCGTTGCGCTCTGTGCATGCAAATCACACTCAGGCCGCACTAAAACATAGATGGGCTCTGCACTGCTCGAAAACACTTAAAAAGAGAAAAGCTTTAAAAAGGGAGAGGTGATGTTCAGTGAAGGACTAATGGAGTAAGCGTGCAAAGGTTGAAGGATGTATCCTTTCTCTAGTGGATGCCACAGAGCTCCAAGGACTCTTTCCTTAGGAAGCAATATATAGAAATGAAAATTCCCCCCAAAAGAGTAACAAAATTTACTTTGACTGGTAGTTCTAAATAAGGATGGTCAAGATCAAGAAAATTAAGGGGTTATTTCTTCTTCGATCTAAAAATAAATACAAGAAATAACACTCATCAATCAAGAAAATTATTCATTTTTTACTAAACGTGGCATTTGTTTGAAGAAATTTCACTATGACAAAGCTGTGAAATAGAGAGGGCATTAAAACCAAATATGGACCTCATAATTCACTGAAGGAAGTCACAATATGTCTGTAATAAAACAGATCATTTACTAGGCCCATAAACTCTAAGCACCATTTGAACCAATCTGGCTCTTTAGGTCACGCGGGGCAACATTCGCCATCTCGCTGAATCCGAGGCACATCTACGATTGAAAGCGCCCAGAAGCATATTAATAAAAAATAGGGCTGTCCCGATTGCATATTTTTGCACCCGAGTCCAAATCACCTGATTTTGAGAATCTGCTAATAAAAAGTCCCGGTACGATACTGAAAAAAAGTTTTTTGTTGTTGTTTTTCTTTGAACAAAATTTCCAAACATGCTCCAGTACTGTACATTTTACAGTACTTCATCTTCCACTTTTTTCGGGAGTGGTGCAGAGTATAAAACGTTAGTGCTTCAACAATTAACTCGAGTAATTCGATTAGAAAAAAAAGATTCTAATTAAATTTTGCTGCTTCGAGTATTCGTTTAATTAAAGTGGCGTTGTAATGGTTTGTTTTAGGGCTGCAGCTATCGAATATTTTAGTAATCGAGTAATCGACTGAAAATTCTATCGATTAATCGAGTAATCGGACAAAACATTTTTTTTTTTTTAGGTAAAGAGCAATTATAACTAGGCCTGCAAGCAGGACTGAACGGGCCCTCGCAATCTAGCGCAACTCGGACGTCATGCAACTCGGACTGTGTGCAGGTCAGGGTGGTGGCAGATCGTCCTCTCTAATCATCTCATTAGAACCTAACATGCGCGAAAGTTGCCTCTTTACATTCACACACCTAAGAGATAAAAACCCCTATTGGACAGAGGACTACAAAAAAGGAGCGAATAAAGGGTCATCACAGCAACAGACAGAGACATGTGGACATGGGCCGTAAAATAAGAATTTTAAAAGGTCTTGAAACTACAATGACCAACCTGAAAAGAACTGGACATATATTTCAAGAAATGAGTGACTTTCTATTGCCACTAGTTGGCGCTGTAGGGTTGATGCAAATGACCCCTACAGGACCCTTCAGACTATGACTCAACAAGCACGATATGTTTGGCGCAGATATGTTGTAGAAGTTATGACTGTTCAAAACTTGTGGTGAGACGAAATGGCTTCAGTCATTTTTACTTCTCCTGTTGGACCCTTCTGCTTCAACCAAACCTCAGTATTTTTCATCAGGCACCTGAACACATGTCTTAAGGCTCCCCTGATGCAGGTTTGAGGTGAATAGATTTTTTTCCCTTGGAGGAGGAGCCTGTTTCGTAAAAAAGGCATTTCCTGTTTCCACTAGGGGGCGCTAGGCCTAATGAGTAATATTTCAATGCACTCGTGTTAAGGGTGGGATGCCGCATATACATGCCAGATATGAAAAAGATTGAACGTTGTTTCAAGGAGCTATTAGTCCTTTACTGAATTTGTCATTTTGCCGAAAAAATGGCCGACTTTGGCACCACGCCCAGGTCAGACCCATGAATGAAAACGCACCATTTTGAAAGGTTTAGATTTCATATGTCTCCTGAATTGTCTAACCAATTTTGAAGATGATCCAACTGATTCCCTCTGTGACAAGGTCTCAAATGTGCACCCTGTTAATTGATAAAAATTTCACATTCGATCCAAAATACCCGATTTCCTGTTGGGTTTGGAATATGGGTGCAAGAGACTTTTTGGAGCAGTTTTGCACAAGGTATCGACTCCCCAAATTTCATTGCTCTACGTTAAAAAAACCTAATAGGAAACGCCTTTTTGAAAAATTCAAGGGGGCGCCACTGAGCCATTTTGTTACATTTTTTTGTAACGTTGCAAGATTATCGAAATCCACACAAAGCCGCATGTATGTGCAAAATTTGGTGAGTTTTTGTGCATGTCCAGGCCTCCAAATGTAAACTGTACTAGAAATGGACAGAAATTTCACATTCGATCCAAAATACCCGATTTTCTGTTGGATTTGGAATATGGGTGCAAGAGGCTTTTTTGAGCAGTTAGGCATAAGGTATCTACTCCCCAAATTTCATTGCTCTACGTTGAAAAAACCCAATAGGGAAGGCCTTTTTTAAAACTCCTTTCTGTCGCCACTAGTTGGCACTGTAGAGTTGATAAAAATGACCCCTACAGGACCCTTCAGGGTATGACTCTCAACAAGCATGGGAAGTTTGGCGCAGATATGTTGTATATCTGCTGAGTTATGACTGTTCAAAGTATTTTGCGAGACAAATTGTTGACGATCATTTTCACTTTCATGTTTGGACCCCTCCGCTTCAACGAAACCTCAATATTTTTCATCAGGCACCTGAACACAGGTCTTAAGACTCCCCTGATGCAGGTTTGAGGTCAACAGATTTTTTTCCCTTGGAGGAGGAACCTGTCTCGTAAAAAAAGGCATTTCCTGTTCTCACTAGGGGGCGCTAGGCCTAATGGGTAATATTTCAATGCAGTCGTGTTCAGGCTGGGATACCGCATATACATGGCAGATATGAAAAAGATTGAAAGTTGTGTCAAGGAATTATTAGCCATTTACTGAATTCGGTGTTTTGCCGAAAAAATGGCCAACTTTGGCACCACGCCCAGGTCAGACCCGTGAATGAAAACACACCATTTTAGAAACTTAAGATCTCATATGTCTCCTGAACAGTCTCACCAATTTTGAAGATGATCCAACGAACTCCCTCGGCGAAAAGGTCTCAAATGTGCACCCTGTAAATCGATAAAAATTTCATATTCGATCCAAAATAACCGATTTCCTGTTGGGTTTGGAATATGGGTGCCAATGCTTTTTTGAAGCGGTTTTAGACAAGGTATAGACTCCCCAAATTTTATTGCTCTACGCTGACAAACCCTAATGTTATAGGCCAATTTTAAAATTTCAAGGGGGCGCCACTGAGCCATTTTGTTACAATTTTTTGCAACGTTGTTAAATTATCGAAATTTACAATTTTCCGCACGTATGTGCAAATTTTGGTGACTTTTCGCGCATGTTCAGGCCTCCAAATTGGCCGTTTTCATTTGCCCTGAAAAAAAAAAAAAAAAAAAAAAAAAAAAATAATCCTTTGCAAAACAATAGGGCCTTCGCACGCCTAGTGCTCGGGCCCTAAATATACATGAGAAAAGACATTTAATCCAATATTGAACCATTTTTAGTCAATCAATGTCTTCATTTTCAATGTACATTGTGGACAGCAGCCAACAATTGCATCTCAGATGTGACTAGAAAAAAAAATTCACTGCTTTCACTCAAAAAACTTCTAGAAAAAAAAAAAAAAAAAAAAAAAAAACATTTCTTACCGAAAAATGTAATTACGCTTGATAACACACATCAGTTGAAAGCAATGTGTTTTTCCCCACGTGTTTCAATTGAATTTCCATTTGTGTCAAGCTATTTTGAAGTTCTAGTTAGGTTTTACGTTAGTCAAAACTGTAAGTACTGATAGGATTTAGAGTTTTTGCAGTGTTCAAAATACGTAAATGTATGATACCCACTGTATTGGAGCCCTTTAGGGACCAGTGCTACTTGGAGTTTTATTCAGCAATGACTACTGAGCTAAAACTGACAGTTAGGTTTATTATGTTTTAATTTTACACCCTCATCACTCTACAGCGCTGTGTTTTTACAGATTAAATAAAGCCTGTATGAAAGACACGTTAGCCAAGCATCGACAGTAGTCATAATTGATAGAAACTTAGCCCTCCGCAGGGCTAACGTTAAGTTAACAAGGTACGGTCACATTAATCTTATTCAATAGCGCTACGTGAACTTAATTTTACCTTGTCCCGACAAGGGGACTAGGCGTTTTTTTTTTTTTTTTGGGGGGGGGGGGGGGGGCGCTCATCAGTCGTGGGGTCCAGCTGGGGGTGAGTAAATTGTATGTAAGACACGTTAGCCACACATCGACAGTGGTCATAATCAACAGAAAGTTAGAAACCTAGCCCTCGGAAGGGCTAACGTTACGTGAGCGAGTGACAGTAATGTTATATTGATAAGCGATAAGAAGTCTACTGCTTAAAGATGGCGGCTGTTCACTAACGCTGCCCAGACGCGGCAGAGTCTTTCATTTCGCATCTAGTCCTAAATGCATGCGATATCTATGAGACGCATTGGACACTACCTGCTTCCACACTAGCATCTTGCGGGCAGTTTGTAGCAACGTCGCTGTAGTTTGTAGCGGCTGTCGGTTGCAGTGTTTTAAAAAAAAAATTTTTTTATTGCTTCTTCCTCTACGCACGTGACGTCAGCGCGTTGTCCCGCATTAAAAGTAGTGCAGGCAAAATGTGATGCTTAGAGCTGGCAAAATGAAACGATTCCTAGAGGTGAATAAAATTACTCGGATCAGTTTTTAAACTCGAGTTACTCGAGTATTGGTTTTAGCTCTCGTTTGTTTTGAAAATGTTTGCGTTTAGTTTTATTGATTTGGGTGGCTACACTGCCCCCTAGTGGCAACAATGAATATGACATAACTAATTTCACATGGCTGAATCCAGCTTCCCCGTTAAGACCCACATAAGCTATGTTTTTGTTTGAGCTAATGTTTTTTTTAAATGCATTCGTAATTTAGTTTATAAGTATATTTAGCTGTTTTTTTGTGGGAATATGTGTTTGAACTCTTTGTTAAGAGCATTGAAAAAAAAAGTTAGCATTTTATAGGATTTAAGATAGCGGACTTTTGCAATGTAAGTTAGCCAATTCTTTTGTTGTACTTAGATTCTCATTTATTTATTTTTTATACCGTTTGAGGCTGAGCTCAGGTATTTTAATTTTTTATGTTCCTTATGCGATTACCAGATTATTCGACCAAAATAGTTCTTTGATTAATCGACTACTAAAATGATCAATAGCTGCAGGCCTATAAAACGTACTAGTATATATTTTTTGTATCTTTTGGCAATGCCATTGTATTTCTGGATTATTTTGTTACATTTTAGCCCTTAAAAAGTAAAACATTGTAGCGGTAAGACGTTGGATGGAGTCTATATGCCGTGCTCGGCGGCTCATGTGTCTCTTGTCACTCGCTATGAACTTTGCTAACTCAGCCGGAATGCACACGGCTCTTAAGTCTCTGTGTCACGTGATAGTGACGCACAACATCTCCCACACACAAGTTCGGTGGGTGAATTATGTCATAATAAAGGGTTACCACACAGGTCCCCCCAGAATTCACCCACACATGACGCCAGGCGCAACCCGAAACAAAAGTACCCAACGGAAGGGTTGTGCGGCCGGGGTGTCTGTGGAAGACGACCGAACGAACGGTCAGGCGGCCGTCCAGGATGCCAGATGCAGGATGCCCATGAAGAACAGTCCGGAGGACGCCCGGAATGCCAGGCGGCGGGCGACCGAAAGCGACGTTCAGGAGGACGTACAGGACGCCAGGTGGCGGACGACCGAAAGCGACGACCAGGATACCAGGCGGTGGACGACCGAGCAGGATGATCAGGCGGCCGTCCAGGACGAGGAGCCCGTCGTGCAGCACCGCCCAGGCGAGGCCGGAGAAGCGGACGCCGAGTGAGGCGGCACGCGTTGCTCCGCGGCGGTCGAGGAAGAGGTCGAGACGTGTGATGAGCAGCACCACCCGGTCGAGGCTGCAGACGAGGGCGACCGGCGTGGCGGTCGGAATCGCCCGGTCGAGGCCAGAGACGAGGGCGACCGGCGTGGCGGTCGGAATCGCCCGGCCGTGGACAAGGGCGACAGGCGAGACGAACCAAGACGACCGGTCGTAGCAGGAGCGGGGGAAACGCCGAAACCGGAGTGACGCCATCGTTGTCCAAAGGCGGTGGACGAGGAGAGACGTCGGGGGCGGCGTTCGCTGGCGCTGGCCGATGTGCAACCACGGAGACTTCCGGAGGCGCCGGCACAGCAGCAAGACTAGCGGTGATGGCCAGCGGCGAAGGCTGAGGACTGACCTCGGAGACTCCCGGAGGCGCTGGAGTGAGGCCAGTGGCGGCGGCGTCCAGCGGCGCCGGTAGAGGGGTGACCTCGGAGACTTCCAAAGGCGCAGGTGCTGGAGCGATGTCAGCAGCGGCCAGAGACACAGACACAGGAATGACGTCGTGAGGAAGGCCAAGAGCAGGCGCAGCGTTGACGAGTAGACCAGGGCCGGACGAGACGCCGTCGAGAAAACCAGGGCCGGACGGGACGCCGTCGAGAAAACCAGGGCCGGACGGAGCGTTGTCGAGTAGGCCGCAGGCGGACGGGGCGCCGTCGAGTAGGCCGCAGGCGGGCGCACCGTCGTCGAGTAGGCCGCAGGCCGGCGCAATGGCGCCGCAGCCGGAAAAGTCAGGGACGGGCGCAGCGGCGTCTACGGAGAGCGGCGACGGAGCCGAGGCGAGCGAGAGTGGGGCCGGAGGCGAGACAGCAACGTCGGCGTCGGGAAGTGCCGGAGCGGAAGCGCGCGGCGGTGGCGTGGGTACTGGGACGGGAGGACGTCTGCGAGGAAACGGGGCGGAAGGGCCGCCAATGCAGGCGTGAACCTCGGGCAGTCGGGCTTTCGTGGCGGGCCTTTGGGGCGCCTTCGGAGTCGATAAAGCACACGACCGTTCAAAGAGTAGGAGAAGGTGCGCCTTAAGAGCCCCATACTTGTCCTCTTTAGGCGGAAAGACCACGAAGCGCTGAGCTTTGACCGCCGTCGAGCACCCGAGCGCGGCTACCACGTGGTAGAAGCGCATGGTGTCGTTGGAAACACCACGGAGGACGAACTGCTCCTCCGCGAACGCGAACCACGCGGCTGCAGAAGACTCGTTAAACGTAGCCAGCTCGAAAAAGCTAGCGTCCGATATTGCATAAATTGTTAAAAAATGCCTCGGAAGCTTCAGCGAGGCTCGTCGGGGTCACCAGTGTAGCGGTAAGACGTTGAATGGAGTCTATATGCCGTGCTCGGCGGCTCATGTGTCTCTTGTCACTCGCTATGAACTCTGCTAACTCAGCCGGAACGCACACGGCTCTTAAGTCTCTGTGTCACGTGACTGTGACGCACAACATCTCCTACACACAAGTTCGGTGGGTGAATTATGTCATAATAAAGGGTCACCACAACATAATAATAAATTAGGCCGGAACGATATTGGAAAAATTAACATTGCAATATATATTGCCAAGGCTCAGCACTTACTTTTGGCATTGGTTACACTGGTGCGCCTAACTTTTTTCTTAAAGTGCACCAGTAGGCGTACCCACATTTTTCATTGTATCACCTTTAATGCCATACTTTTGAATCACTTTCCATAACATTCATACAATTCATTCATCTTCTGAACCGCTTATGCTCACACGGTTTGCGGGGGTGCTGGAGCCTATCACACTAACTCCAGGCAGAAGGCAGGGTACACCCTGAACAGGTTGCTAGCCAGTAGCAGGTCACATATAGACACACAACCATTCACGCACACACTCACCTACGGACAATTTGGAGTGTTCAATCACGCACAGTTTTTGGGATGTGGCAGGAACCCGAAGAAAACTTACGCAGGCACGGGAAGAACATGCAAACCCAACACAGGAAGGCCAGAGCCAGGATTGCACCCACGATCCCAGAACTGTGAGGTGGACATGCTAACTAATTATTTTTAAGCAAGAATAACATAGAAAAATGCTTGTCTTTAGTAAATGCTCCATTGAATGACTCCACTTAAATTAACTCACGCTTTGACGCTCAGGCTGCCAAGAACAGCCTCTCGACAACTAAGATTGACTAAACGATGATCAACACATTTGTGCTTTTGATCTTTTCTTTCAGATCAAAGCTACAATCCTGTCAAACATTGTTAACTTTAAGTACCAAACGGCAGCTGCACTAGTGACCAAGAAAAGCAGCAGGAGGGAGGGTGAGAGGCTGTGTGAGCATGAAAAACAAAGCAGAAAAACAAACATATATGTACGGATGATTCAAAAAGAACGTGCCTAAATCATCACGCGATATGTCAAAAATGAAAAAACTTACAAAACTCTGGCATAGGCAAATGTGTTGAACATAACTTCGTTTTATTTTATGTACGCAAGTGCCGGTGATGGCCACCTTAGAGCACTTGATTTGAAAACTTGAAGTTACCATAAATTTCACACTAGACTATATAATATATTTCGCACCTGACTATAAGCCGCCACCAAATTTGACACGAAAACGGCATTTTTTCATTGATTAGCCACAATGGACAATAAGACGCAGCTGTCTTCACTGTATTATGTAATATTTACACCAAAAGATATTACTTATTACATGAGGATTTTAGCACATTCTTTTTAAATCACCCTGTATTTTGTTAAATATAAACCCGATCCTTTTCGCCCGATTCTGATCCTCTGAAATACGGCGAGATCGGCCCGGTTTCCGATTACGCGATCGGATCGGGACATCCCTAACAAAAAAATAAGTAAATGAAACAAAAACGAAAAATGATAAAATCCGAAGAAAGTTCAATCTTTTTTACTACCATGCAATAGTTGTACTGAAAATAAGTCTTTGACAATGATAGACATCTAACATTCTTTCCATCCTTTTACTGTGAATTTAAATTTCTGTAATTTCCCGAATATAACGCGCACCCGTGTATAACACGCACCCCAACTTTAACTTTAAAATCTAGGGGAAATTCTTGTACCTGTGTATAAAGCGCACCCTTTTAGCACCAATAAATATGAGTCTCGTGTCTCGAACTTGTATAAAGTAAGCGGTTGCAGCATTGTTTAATTCTTTTGTCAAATATATATTTTTTAAAAACAGAATAATAATTTTCTGTGGTAAAATTGCTCACAGTACTATACGATAATAAGTTTCACAAAGTAAGGTGTTGTAGCGAGTTTTAACAGAATTCACCAGTGGAACTAATGTTGCCAAGTTGTGTAGTTCCCGGGGGGAACAGTTTAGTTAAGGGAACAGCTGGAAATAAACAATCGTCCCACGAGTTGCGTGCAAGATATACGTTGTTACTATGTGAGTTTCAATGCCAATAAAACAACGCGGCTTGGCTCCTTGGTTCGACACTCCACCTCAGACTCGTATACGTTCTCTTCATGACAACATCGCCGTGTGCCGGCATATTGCGATGACAAAGTTAAGAAAAATGTACCGGTAAATAATAGACGAATAGTACAAAAAACATTTTAATTTTATTAGATGTGAAAAATATCATCATGAAAACAATTATTTACAAGATGAAAGTTGATTATTATATCACTGTCGTTCAGATTAGGTAATATTGTGCTGGTCCATGCTTACACTGGAACATGAATCATGATGAATTTTTTCTGTCTCAGTCGCTGTACCCGTGTATAACGCGCACCCCTTGATTTTGGGGGAAAAAAAGTGCGGGTTATATTCGGGAAATTACGGTAGTTTGTCACTAGTAGACCTCCACTCCACTTGAACTGGGAAGGATGGCAGCAAGAAACATTCATTCATTGCCCGTCAAAACTCCCAGTCCAAATGGATTGGACATCTATCACCCTCAATGGCAGTCAAGGAGTTAAGGTTCTACAACTGCTTTGATACTTGCAGTGACAAACAGGTCCATCAATTCTCAACATTGCATTGCGTCAGACACCACCCAATAAAGCTCTTCTTGGGAAGTTCTGAGGCCCCAGGACTTCAGAGGAAATGAGAGAGACAGCAGTAAAGAAATACCCATCTAATTCCAGCTTTGAGGGCATTTGTCTCAAAGGCATGTGCACCTGCATTGATCCTGCGGTAAACGGCTGACCCCGTCATTGAGTAAACCTCCAAGATAAATGCGAGTCAACCCATCACCTGTGCATTATTGTACATACTTTTATATTATTACTATCTATAGTAAATATTTCAAGCATTTGAGGAAAGCAATTACATGGCGTATACTATGACGAGTATTATTGGCAGTCACACCGAGCTGACAAAGTTGCAAGGAACTGGCAGCTCCGCACTCTGTAAACAAGATTAGAGCAAGTTCAGTCTGAGGGGGTCACTCTTTAAAAAGACGTAACCCCTGTCATCTTTCACTATGTCCTTTGGTGTCATTTTATTGCTTCGGTATCATTTTGTTGCTTCAGCATCAGCTTGGCGTATATGAAGGAAGGATACATGGTAAATCGTACGATTTGCACATTTAAGGTCAGTCAAAGGTCACCATTGTCACATGAATGCTCAAAGATAGGTAAACTAAATGTTATTCATACTTATTTAGATATACCATATATACAGTGGGGCAAATAAGTATTTAGTCAACATCTAATTGTACAAGTTCTCCCACTTGAAAATATTAGAGAGGCCTATAATTGTCCACATGGGTAAACCTTAACCATGAGAGACAGAATGTGGGGAAAAAAATCAGAAAATCACATATGCCACGTTTACATGGAGCCAAATATTCCAATTACAATCGGAATATTTGTTCAAACCGAATAAATGTGTTCCATATAAACACCTCATTCGGAATGAACAGGCCCAAACCGAATGGAATTTCATTCCGATTCACAGGGGTGGAATATTCCTTTTCCCAAACCGATTAGAAGTAAAATTATATCATGTAAACAGGGAAGCGGAATGGTGTCTGGTTGCGTTCTTTCTGCGCATGCTCCGTACTGACGTGGTGACGTCACTCGGTGACGTAAGTAACGTCACTTGCAACATGGCTTCCAAGCACATGCACAGCGCACCCACACAACTTTTTAAATGAACGGCGTTATCATTCTGAAGTTTTGTTTCCACTCGAAAAGTTAAAACCGCAGCTGATCTGACGATCGATCTTCATGTTTTGCAACGTGACGCTTTGTTTTGATTAATCTGTGCATGTCAGACGGCAGTTGTCAAACGTCCTTTCGGAATAAAGGCAGTCACATGTAAACGCTGGATTGGAATAGATGAAGTGACATGTAAACAGCTGATGTGAAATTTCCATTCGGAATGATTTGAATCGGTATGAATAAAAGTCAGCATGTAAACGTGGCTATAGTTTGATTTTTAAAGAATTTATTTGCAAATCATGGTGGAAAATAAGTATTTGGTCAATACCAAAAGTTCATCTCAATACTTTGATGGTAATAATGGAGGCCAAACATTTTCTGTAACTCTTCACAAGCTCTTCACACACTGTTGCTGTTATTTTGGCCCATTCCTGCATGCAGAGCTCCTCCAGAACAGGGATGTTTTGGGGCTGTCGTTGGGCAACACAGACGTTTAACTCCCTCCACAGATTTTCTATGAGGTTGAGATCTGGAGACTGGCTAGGCCGCTCCAGGACCTTAAAATGCTTCTTACGAAGCCACTCCTTTGTTGCCCTGGCTGTGTGTTTGGGATCATTGTCATGCTGAAAGACCCAGCCATGTCTCATCTTCAATGCCCTTGCTGATGGAAGATTTTCACTCAAAAGCTCTCTGTAGGTCATTCACTAGGTCCCACCATGTGGTTCTGGGATTTTTGATCACCGTTCTTGTTATCATTTTGACGCCACGGGGCGAGATCTTGCATGGAGCCCCCGATCGAGGGAGATTATCAGTGGTCTTGTATGTCTTCCATTTTCTAATAATTGCTCCCACAGTTGATTTTCTTTACACCAAGCGTTTTACCTATTGCAGATTCAGTCTTCCCAGCCTGGTTTGGTCTACAATTTTGTCTCTGGTGTCCTTCGACAGTTCTTTGGTCTTGGCCATAGTGGAGTTTGGAGTGTGACTGACTGAGGTTGTGGACAGGTGTCTTTTATACCGATAATGAGTTAAAACAGGTGCCATTAATACAGGTAACGAGTGGAGCCTTGTTAGACCTCGTTAGAAGAAGTTAGACCTCTTTGACAGCCAGAAATCTTGCTTGTTTGTAGGTGACCAAATACTTATTTTTCACTCTAATTTGGAGATAAATTCATTTAAAAAATCAAACAATGTGATTTTCAGGTTTTTTTTCCCACATTCTGTCTCTCATGGTTGAGGCTTTCCCATGTTGACAATTACAGACCTTTCTAATCTTTTCAAGTAGGAGAACTTGCACAATTGGTGGTTGACTAAATACTTATTTGCCCCACTGTATGGGAGGAAGGGTAAGATGGCAATTGTTTGAGGAACGTTATTTAGCAATCGAAGCATTTTAATTTTGTGGAAAAACTCTTATTCAATTATATGTAAACTAAGCTTAAGCTTCATTGCATGCTATTATCCTACACATACAGGCAGGCCCAAAACATGATAGAAACTGGCACAATCTACAGTTGAATAATATTATTAGTACCATTCTTATATCATTTGGCATAGTTTTGATTAATACTGTCACAAATGTAATAGTTGTATAAAAAGAAATATGACGACATACTTGTACTGTGCCTGAAAATGTTCCTGGACAAAGCTATGTTGGGTGAGCTGTTGAGAATGGGACAGGTCTGGATGTAGCAGATTTTCCTCTTCATCTGGACCCTGCAGCAAAAAAAGGACAAAAAATGTGTTTAGTATTCTTTAGAAATTCACAACATGGCTCCAAAATTGCCAGATGTTATCAGCCAATGAAATAAAAAAAAAAGACAATTTGAGAAAGCAAAGAGATACACTCAACCCCCTGGGATGCCAGTCTCTTGTTTTTTGCCTACTTTCCAACAAGAGAAAAAGACAGCTGGCTTCAGATACAGATAAAAATATATTTATAACTCACAGAAGAAATGTCTGCAGTAATGACAGAAAACAAAGGCCTGCCGCGCACTGGGCAACACGGCAGAAGGGTGGGCTGAACCTAACAGTCAACAAATAATAGTTGGCCGCCTCAATCTTGCGTCATGCTTCTCATTTTTTACTGCAAAAGTACGTAATACTTTATGAAAAATGTAACTGTTTCAATACTGCACAAGTGTGTTTTTAAGTGTTATCCGTTTCATTGTTTCTTCTGTTTCATTCACTTTCTTTTGCTGACTTTTGGAAAAACATGTTTTGTTGTTCTGTCAGGTGTTCAAATAAAAATATTTTTAAAAACTTATTTTCTTGCTCGCCCTCATTTCTACCTGCTTCCAAGAACATAACACAAAAAATAAGATTCCACAGAAAGATATTGAAGATTTTTTTTCAGTCAATGTCTACTCTAATTGCACTGTCCAATGACAGCTAATTACAGGGGTTCTTTACATTGTGACACTCCAAAAATACGCCAAATTTCATGTTTGCATTTATTTGGTTGCGTCTCCATTCGAATGATGTCGCAATGAAAACGATGTAGCATTAATGCTAGGCCCTAGGGGGCAGTGCGGTTTTACAAGGTGACCGCCAATGATGCACTTCCTTAACAACAACCTCCTCAGCCAAGAAGACAACATACCCGCCCACTCAAAGCAATGGTGTCCAAACAGTTTTTTATTTTGCTTCAAAAGGCACAAAAACGCGGACATATAAAATATTTGAATTTAACATATTATAAAAACAGTACATTAAAGCCGATGTTCCACTATGTTTGCTGCTTTGAATGTTTACTAGCAGCGACTGCGCATGCGCAAAGTGACATGTACGAGACGTGCGTTTACTTTGTGTTTACTGCCATATTTACCATTTCTGGTCTCATACAGACTTACGCAGACAGCTCGACCTTCACTCACAAATGGAGCAAAAAGGCAAGGTGCAGTGAGTTGTTTTAATGACAAATCAAGCTGGACTTGCACAGTTTACCATGGTTTCAAATGGTCAATCTATTCTTCCAAGTGTATTCAAGCTAAGCAAACACCAAGCACAAGACTGAAACGTGACCTTCTTATTGCAGTGTGCTTCATCAAGCATGCGCAATGGCCCGCCACTTTCTTTGTTCTCATTCCTTCGGTTTTGTGTGGATTTTTCTTCTTTAGGTTGAATTCTGATGCAAAATGTCTGGAGTAAACATAAAAGGGAAGTTCAGGGAACTCGTTCCTTCTTTTATTGATTGTGATGATGTAATCAGGTTCACAGTGACAAGTGAGAGATTAAAAGATCACTGTTTTCTTTTTAATTCAATATATGTACTCTATGTGCTTTGACATGGCAGTTCACCTTTTCCCCCTTCCACATAACTTGCATTCGCGCTATCTATGTAACGATAACAAGGGAACATTCAGGTCAGTGTGTGCAGACACATATGCTGTATAGTTACTCTTATCACTTCTGAGGAACTCAGCAGCCGTAAATAGACTGAGGTGTCACTTGAGTGTTAACAGCATCTATTGAGTGTGACAGCAGAACATGGAACATCTGTACTAATGTAATTCTGATAAGGCTACACTAATCTAAATGATGATAGACAAATCCCCACAGAATAAGAAGCTGTGAGTCACAGGCCTTGTTTAAATTGTGAGTAAACCTGATTTTTCAGATCAAATCAGATCTCCAAGCCCTACCGTCCGAGTGTAAGCTTAATTACTAATACTATCTTGTCAGGATCTCTAATAGTATGTGAAAGAATCACTCCCAACACTGTTAAATTGTATTTACACTGCTGCCCAAAAGTATTGGCATCCCTGCAATTCTTTCAGATAATGCTCAATTTCTACCAGAAAATGATTGCAATTACAAATGCTTTGGCAGTAAAATCTTCATTTATTTTGCTTGCAATGAAAAAAAAAAAAAACCCAAAAGAGAATGGGAAAAGAAAAAAAAAATCATTATCATCTTGCACAAAACTCCAAAAGTGGGCCAGACAAAAGTATTGGCACCCTTTGAAAAATCATGCGATGCTTCTGTAAATTGTGTAATTAACAGCACCTGTTACCTACCTGTGGCACCTAACAGCTGGTGGCAATAACTAAATCACACTTGCAGCCAGTTAAAATGGATTGGATAAAAAGTTGACTTAACCTCTGTCCTATGTCCTTGTGTGTACCACATTGAGCATGGAGAAAAGAAAGAAAACCAAAGAACTGTCTGAGGACTTGAGAAGCAAAATTGTGAGGAAGCCTGGGCAATCTCAAGAATACAAGTCCATCTCCAAAGACCTGAATGTTCCTGTATCTACCGTGCGCAGTATAGATGTCCAGATCGATCGGCATCCCGATCACGTCATTTTCAAAGAATCGGAATCGGCAAAAAAATATCGGCCATGCCTTTTTTTAATATATATATATATTTTTTAATTAAATCGTTTAATAATTGTATTTAACGTTACAGACATAATATGTTACACTCATCCAGTCTCTTTAATTTAGGCTTAAGGTAGGGTTATCAAATTTATCCCGATAACGGCGGTAATTAATTAAAAAAAAAAAGTATCACGTTAAAATATTTAACGCAATTAATGCATGCGCTGCACGACCCACTCACGCATTGTCGCGCTCAATCTGTAATGGCGCCGTTTTACCTATATAGAGAAATAATAGGCAGCGTAGAAATGAGTAGAGTGAATTTTGGCAGCCTTTGGAGCCTTTTTTTAATTTGCTAAAGCCTTACAATCCCTCTCCCTACGATTAGAAATATCATGGGAAGCAATGTGGGGAAGCAAGGTAGCAATTGATCTTTTTCTTAACACCTTATGTTATTTCCCAACGCAGAGAAGATATATCAATTGGTAGCACTACACACAGTCATGGTTCCACTTCCCATCATGCATTTAGGCATGGCTACAGTATCATTTACTGAAAGCTCAACAAATACACTAGATGGCAATAATTAGCCACAATATACAAAGTCACAAGTCTTTCTATCCGTGGATCCCTTTGACCAAAAGAATGTTAATAATGTAAATGCCATCTTGAGGATTTATTGTCATAATAAACAAATACAGTACTTATGTACTGTATGTTGAATGTATATATTCGTCCGAGTTTTATTCATTTTTTTCTTAATGCATTGCCAAAATGTATATGATCGGGAAAAACTATCGGGAACGATTGGAATTGAATCGGGAGCAAAAAAAAAAGCAATCGGATCAGGAAATATCAGGATCGGCAGATACTCAAACTAAAACGATCGGATCGGGAGCAAAAAAACATGATCGGAACAACCCTAGTCCGCAGTGTCATCAATAAGTGTAAAGCCCATGGCACGGTGGATAACCTCACCAGATGTGTATGGAAAAGAAAAAATGACGAGAGAGTTCAACAAAAGATGGCATGCGGACGGTGGATAAATAAGTTCGACTAACATCCAAACAAGTTCAAGTTGTCCTGCAGTCCAAGGGTACAAAAATGTCAACCTGTACTGTCTGTCGGCATCTGAATGAAAACGGACTCTATGGTAGGATATCCAGGAACACCCCACTTCTGACCCTGAGAAAGCCAAAAACGTTTTAGAATAATGTTCTCTGGTCAAATGAGACAAAAGTAGAGCTTTTTGGGAAAAGGCATCAACATAAAAAGAGTTTACAAGGAAAAAAGCGAGGCCTTCAAAGAAAAGAACACGGTCCCCACAGTCAGACATGGCGGATGTTCCCTGATGTTTTGGGGTTGCTTTGCTACCTCTGGCACTGGACTGCCTGACCGTGTGCATGGCATTATGAAGTCTGAAGACTACCAACACATTTTGCTGCATAATGTAGAGCCTAGTGTGAGAAAGCAGGGTCTCCCTCAGAAGTCATGGGTCTTCCAGCAGGACAATGACCCAAAAAAACACTTAAAAAAGCACTAGAAACATGTTTTGAGAGAAAGCACTGGAGACTTCTAAATAGGCCAGCAATGAGTCCAACCCTGAATCCCATAGAACACCTGTGGAGTGATCTCAAAATGGCAGTTTGGAGAAGGCACCCTTCAAATCTAGGAGACCAGAGGCCAAAGAAGAATGGTCTAAAATTCCAGCAGAGCATTGTAAGAAACTCATTGATGGACACCGGAAGCGGTTGTTCGCAATTATTTTGTCTAAAGGTTGTGCTACCAAGTATTAAGCTGAGGGTGGAAGAGAGGAAGAGAGTCCATCATCCATCTTTGGAAATGTGTGGTTTATGTTGTTGCCGATGTTAGGGTCTGCAACCGCGGAAACAAGGTTGTACCTCAAAGCAGAAAACAACAGAGGGATGCGTTGCCGGTTTATTAAATACAAACAAAAATACATGCGATTGCGGAAAAGGGGGAAGATAACAATGGGTCCGTGACAGTTGATCGACTTGGATCAATAATACTAAGCTAAGCGGAAGGCAGAGAGCCGATAAGACAACAAAATAAATGCACTCAAATACCAGCGCAACGTAGGGGATTTCAAAACAAGGGCGGCAGAGGTGTCGAATGGCGCCCAGCAAGTTAATATCTCGGCACCCTTCACTTGGATCGCCTGGGTTTAAATAGTCTTGATGAGCTTGAATTGGCTGCAGTTACTACAGAAGAACGCTCTGTAACAAAACACAATTTGACCAACTTTGTGAACGCCGATGCCAACCAAATGTCCGGGTTATAAAATCACGCCAGCAGCTCTCTCCACACAGAGAGCGCCACTGGGCAACACTGGACAAATCTGTGAAAGTGTCCAACCCGCGTCATTCAGGGGATATCTTTACTTGCGAGTAAATCCCATGTCACCTTACACAGGAATTTACCGGGATATGTTTGTGAAAGGGGCTTGAGATGCAGAATGGAAACAACTACCAAAATGAAACCAAACCATCTCAGAAACCAAAAAAAGCATGGTTTATATTTGGAAGGAAGAATTCTGATTATATTTTTCATTCTGAATCTAATAGCTCGTATATATGACTATCCAGAAGAGCTAGAAACCTGTATACTATATAAACAAAAATGAGCAGTCACTAATATTCACAATATGTTAAGCCAAAGAATTGTCTACCTCTGCTTAATCTCTAATCCTCAGTGCCAGGAGAGGCCTTGTGCCAGTGCCTTGAGGAGGATGGAGAAAATGAAATCCTTCACTATGGCATCTGGCGTGCCGTAATTGATTTCTGGGATTTAGATAAATGACAAAGATTCAGTGCAACTGAGTGGTAAGTTGGAGTCAGGTTGCTGCCTCAGCTCTGTCATCAGGAGGCCACAGTTCATTGCTAGAAATGTTGATGCTGGCAGAAGGATGAATGCTAAAGATTGTTGTGTTGTTCAGCCTGTTGCTAAAAACCACACAGCTGCCATAGAATGAATATTTTATATAGTTGTATGCCAGTAAATTAAATGATTAAATGATTTTTACTTTGCTTCATTGGAATATGCATAATGTCGGAACTGACAGCAGCCAAGGGCGTAGGTTTGCATAGGGACTGTAGGAACATAATACTACCAATATGACAGCGATCTTTTAGTAAGATTCGTAATCAGAGAGTTTAACTCTTAACTGTTGTGCAGTTATAACTTTGGATTGTTGTTAATTCACATATATATATATATGTATATTTTTAAATGAGACATCTAACCAAGAGTGTAGGTTTGCAGCATAGGGACGGTGGGGACATAACACTACCAACTTTTCAGGATGCTCAAATTGACCCCACCAACTTTTAAGCAACCTGATTTGCATTATATAATGAGTTCAGTTATAGGTAATTTATATTGCCTTCAAATATGTTGTAATGATAAAATTGGCCCTACTATTATTAAGAAAATTATTTTAATTATGTTCAGACTTTTCACTTGCTGAATGTGCCGGTGCATTTTTTCCACCTCAAGCGCACGTTTGATTGGCTGATGACTTGCATTTATTTATTCATTCATTCATTTTCCATGCCGCTTCATAAAATGTATTAATTTATTTTCTACATTATTTACTTAAAAATATATTTATTTGCAGCTTATGCAAAAGTTTTTCAGATAATCATACATTAATCATTATCGAGGTAAAAAGTTTTCATATTTTATTGAGGGTTAACCCATCGAAATCAAATCATGAGGTTTGGCATGCCTTCTTTGCTACTTTTGGCTCTTTAAAAATGGCTTACTAAATGCAACTTAAAAAAGGAAAACGTAAAATGCTTATTTCTCATTAAAAACACATTAACATTAAAAGTAACCAAAAAATTGAATAAAATATCCCTACACAAAAAATTGCACTTTGTTCTGGTGTTTGAGTTGTGCAAAATCAGCCCAGATTTTTTTTTTTGCCCAGCAGAAACAATGCGGGTCTGAAGGGGTTGAGTTTCTAGTTTTTGTTTCTTAACCGTCTTAAGTTTCTTAACTGTCTTATGGTAACTCTTCCGCATCATCACGGATAGAAGCCCTCAAATTCCTCATCATCACGACCACTATCACGTTTAAAACATTTTTCTCATCTCCTTGTTCGCTCCTGGAGCACCCTCTTATTGTTTGTTGAGAAGGCCAAGATGGCTTTATTCCTTCACGAGGCAAGTTTTGTTGCTAAGTACTGTTTGTGTATTTTTGTTGTTGTACAAGACATACTATTTTTTTTAATATTAGACACTTGTAGATAATTTTGAGCGTAACTTGTATGCGTAGTTAGTATATGTAGCTAATGCTTGGTTGTATACTTTTTCAGTTTCATGACTGTCTAAATTGGGCAATGGTGAAAGCAAGGACAGCATATCAGGCGCATTTTAGGGCGAAAAGTTGGGTGAAAAAAATTGTGGCCTATAGGCGAATATAAGGTGAAATAAAAATTGCCTAGAGTCAACACTAGAGTCAGCCGAATGACTCGTGCTCTGTTTCACCTCTTTGCTTGGAAACGTTTGTGTAGGTCCACAAAACAGAAACGTTAGGGAAAGTCGCCAATCTATCTATCATCAATGGTGACTGAACAAATGCATATTTTAATTGCAATCAGTGTACATAGCACACATGAATTATAATTTAATTTGATAAGCTTTGCTTGTGCCCTTTCATTTTGAACCTATAGCCCACATATATTTTTTTCAGTTTTTATACTGGTTGTAATGTTTAAATAGAAATAGAAAGAAATCTCAGAATTCTTAATTATCTCAAAAATATTGTACACCTAGTCCAGTGTGTGTGTGTACCGGTATTCATATATACAGTGCTGCTCGAAAGTTTGTGAACCCCACAGCGATGGTCAGATTTTTTGTAAAAAAAACTAAAATAACCTTATTAAATGTTAAGTTATACCCAAATCCACAATACTGACATTCCAAATAATGGACTGAAATAAAAGAAATAGTTATATTGTCATTCTTTATTTAACAAAAGTGGTTGATTTAAGAAAAACTCAGATATCATGTGTGCAAAAGTATGTGAACCCCTTCAGTTAATAGGATATTGCGCCTCCTTTTGCAGAGATTACCTCAACCAAACGGTTTCTGTAGTGACTAATCAGCCTCTCACATCTACTTTGGGGGATTTTTGCCCATTCTTCCTTGCAGAACGCAGTCAGTTGAGAGAGGTTTGATGGGCGTCTGGCATGAACTGCTCGCTTCAGGTCCCGCCACAGCATTTCAATGGGATTTAGGTCAGGACTTTGACTGGGCCAGTCCAGAACACGAATCTTCTTCTTTTTCAGCCATTCCTTGGTTGTATTGCTGGAATGCTTTGGATCATTATCATGTTGCATGATCCACCTTCTGCCAAGCTTTAACTTCAAAACAGATAGCGTCAGGTTATGTTCTAGGATTTGACAATATTCCTCAGAATTCATGATTTCCTGGACTATGTGGAGTTGTCCAGGTCCTGAGGATGAAAAGCAAGCCCAGATCTTGACATCCCACCTCCATGCTTCACTGTTGGGAGAAGGTTCTTTTGGTGGTATGCAGTGTTGACTTTTCGCCAGACATGGCGGTTTTGGTTGTGACCAAACAGTTCAATTTTGCACCTACATCAGTTGATGAAAACTCTTTTTAATTTAGTCTCGACAACACAACTGTTAAAAAAACAAAAAAAAACTACTGAATTGATTGATTAGGAAATCAGGTTGAAATAATAGAAAATTCCAAAATGTTGAGGGGGTTCACAAACTTTTGAGCAGCACTGTATGTGAGATATCACACAGATGACTTGAAGTTCCGCTCTGAAACCCCCAATTTGGCCAAACTCAAAATTGTCCTATGTGCATGTATGATACATCATTGGAAAGCTTAAAATCTCAATTTTCTAGGGGAAAAAAAATAAATAATTGAACTTACTTTAAAAAAAAAAAAAAAAAAAAATTTAAACAGCAATATCCTAACTGGAGGTGAGAACATGAGAGAGTATAACTAAAGACGCCACGATATTATCGCGCACTTATCTCTTTTCGATCCAAAAACTGAATGGCCACAGCCGGATTTTTGAGGGATTTTAGGGGTGAAACACAGTCGTATAACAAGGGCCGCGATGCAGAAATCGCAGACATTGAGGAGTGGTCGAGATTTTCTTTTTCATGTTTTACCCTTTGAAACGTTTTTTTTTTTTTTTTTCTCAATTTTTCTTTGTTTGAATCGATTATTTATCATCTAAAATATTGGGAAAAATGTAACAAAAAATACAATTAAGCGATAGTTATGAGGTAGATATTTGTGACCTTTTTACATACACCATTTTTTTCATTATGACGTAATCTGTTTAAAAGTTTAAAACATGCGAGTGAATAATATTTTAAATACATTTTTAAAAAAAAACCTAAATATTAGACATAAATTAATGATTCTAAGGTAAAAAATGACAGACATTTTGAATAATAAATGTAATTACTGAGCTTCTTTTTATGGCTGGGTGGAAACAAAAGCGGTTGCGCGATGTCCGTAAGGGGTTTTCCAGGGTAAAACGGACAAATTAAAAATAGTTCGGGGGCTTAATGCGCCACGAATCTGCGATTGCAGCATATAGACATATTGTTCTATTGTTGCAAGAGCAGAAACTGCTTTTTCAGAGTTGTCTGTGTTTTCTGCCATATACTGTATATATTCTATACATATTTCTATAGGTTTGGCTGGATAACTAAGTTGATCCGCCTTTCACTCGGTGGGCTCGGGTTCGAATCCAGCAGGGAACATTAATCAGGGCCTACATAATAACATCTTCCAATTGGTTCCTTGGGCAAGACCAAGGTTGGGCAAACTATTCCACAAAGGGCCGCAGTGGGTGCGGGTTTCTGTTCCAACCCATCAAGAGGAAACCTTTTTACCAATCTGGTGTCTTGCAAGCACAATCAGTTGATCACAGCCAGGTGCTTCTTGTTTCAGCAGAAAACTCATTGGTTAAACTGTCCTTGCTGGATTAGTTGGAGCAAAGACCAGGACCCACTACGGCCCTTGAGGACCGGTTTGCCCACCCCTGGGCAAGACCGTTAGCGCTACCGCCTAACTACCATCATTTGTTGAGTGATACAGAATAGAGAGACATACCGTCCGTCACCTGTGTTAACAAGGTCTGCGCCAGGGCACTATGGTGCGTAATGGAGCATGCAACGGCAATGGATGCGAACAAGGCACTGTTGGAATGCTACTCCTGAGCAGGACAACATGAAGAGAATGTTAGACATATTTTACAAAGGAAGAACGTGCAATTGAATTGCTGAAACAAAATAGGGTTGTTTTCTTAGTTAAAAATGGCAAAAAAGGCAACAAAATAATGTTTAAATGAGTGGGATAAAAAAAAAAACTAATGTGTAATGATCCACCAAGAGGGGATCGATGTTATTAAAAGACTATTTGTCGGTCTTGAAACAGTATAGCCTTTTAAGCAAGAAGGATGCTGACTGACGCAGCTCACTCCCACTGCTATTAAATGGGAGAGACGTGGACATTCGTCTTTCAGCACGAGAGCCCAAAATGTCACAAATTAATGGTGCACTCTGTCCCACCATGAATGTTGTCAATAATTCACCTCAAGGCTGTTGCTTGGTTATTCACCTTCGAGAGTAAAACCACTTGTTAAAAACCCAGAAAGTGTGCCCCCATCTTAGCGGAGCACCTTATCGTATCCTGATGGGCTTTCATGATGGGGGCTGCGATACTAAAGGGGAGCACAAGTGTTCCAAGTAATGGCATTGATGTGAATAATTCAAAGTAACTGTGGAAACCGAGATAGATATGTGCTGTGGTAGAGAATGCACTATCTTGATGTAATTGAGAATAGGAACAAGCGACAACTGAAACCTCTAGGTGGTCATCACAGAAATATGAGGGGGCTGTGTTAGGACTTGGCACTAAAATGCCACAGACGTACTCTAGGTGTATGCTACAAACGTGTCTGCTGAGTAAATCAATAATGAGGAAAGTCACAGTGCTACTATAACGGGGAGTATTGATAAATAATGGCCAGTCTAAGACTGTCAGCACTGAAGGCTCAAGTGACCCAATTCAGATTTTTTTGTTTTGTTTTGCCTTCATCATACTTTCTTGACAGTCTGAATGGGCTGAGTGGCATTGAAGTTGATATTGAAATTAAAACTAGGCTACTTTCAGATGTGGATTCAAATCTGATATAGGCCACATTTTTCAGAATGTGGCTGCGGTCTGAACTATCCAATCACCCAAACAGTTGGGGAAGAGGCATTTCTTACAGCTAATAAGTATTTGAAAGGATTAAATAACTCAAAGTCAACTCGAGACATCCTACCATTAGCTGCTGGCATGCGCTTGTCTTTCAGACTGGAGGCTGGCTTGACCCCAGTCTTAAAAATAAAGAACGGTCAGACTGTTCTCCCTGTATTTTTCAAACACTGTGAGAATAGTCTGGAACCCAGCCCATAAACGGCGTCTTGAACAAGCACAAAATCAACCGTCCAATCAGATTCGTTTATTTGTGTGACGTGTTCTTAACGAGCAATGTCACTCTTCTGCGTCGGAAGTATTCTCCACAACACAGACCAAAAACACATCGACACAAGTCATTGACAACAGTCTGTCTCGCGCTAGCCATGTTGAATAAACTCCGCTCGACTCGTATGTTTACTTCCGCGCGCAAGTCTGTCGTCGCTTTAATAACGTCACGTTCGCCCGTCGCTGATTGGTCCACTCCGCTGTCTGTTTGCAGTGGCTAGCTCCGCCCTGGAAATTTTATCCGCTGAATGGTGGCCAGACTCAATAGCTGGAACAGCGGTGAGTCTGGCGTACCAGGCTACCGATTACCAGTTTCAAGGTATACCGTGGTATGAAAATGTCAAGGTTTCAAAACCGGGAAAAATTTCAGTCATACTGTCCCCAAGGTATTAGCTATTTTTTGTCCCAAAGACGCATGGAGAAATTCCTCGCTTGAAGCTATAAGTCTCAAACCTTCCCCTTGTTGCTCAGTGTCAGTGAGTCAGCTGTGCTACACGATGGCTGGAGGAGGTGGAACCCCTGAACTTTTTCCCCCATCGAAGAAAACCCAGATATGTCAAAGTAACACATTTTAGAGCTGTAATTACAATACCGTCATACCGTGAAACCGGGATATTTTGGCTTAAGGTTATCATACCGTCAGAATATCATACTGGCACATGCCTAGAGCTGAATATCGCGAATAACATAAACCAAGGATGTATAGGCTTCTCGTGACGTCATTTGTTTTCATTCTTCTGCGCACCAATTTAGTCTGAGCTCCAGTGTTGTGCATGAACGCGTTCAGTGAATGATCATTCATGAACACTTTCAAATTTTCCACGACCGTGCATTGAACACGTTATTTTTGTCTCATGAATGTTACTGTGCACACGCTCATTCTGGCAGTTGTGAGCGGCCTTCATAACCTCGTTCATTGTCAAGTACAGTGATCCCTCGTTTTTCACGCTTGATGGGCACCAGAACCCGCCGCGATAAGTGAAAAAAACGCGAAGTAGCGCTACCCCCAACCAAAAAAAAAAAAAAAAATCTGTTTATTCAGATGAAGCATTGGAAACAGATACATATAAGACATGCTTTTTTACTTTGCACTGTAGTTAGAAAAATGCTTGGCTTTATTAAATGCTTCATTGAGTGAGTCCACTCAAACTGCTCCCTTACACACAATGAGGTGCCACAGCAACTGTTTAACAAGTTAAACAATGATTGACACATGCGGTGCTTTGAAGTCCGCCGGCTCTGGCAAGATCAAACCCTAACATTTGTCAACATCGTTAACTTTATAAAGCGTTTCCAGTGCACGGGCTGACCAACAAAGAGCAGGGAGAGGGAGGGAGGGAGCGAGACTGAAACTACGCGATCGGCTCAGGACAGCTCATCTGTATTTTTTATTTTTTTTAAATTGACAAAAAATCTACGATTGACTGAGGGCACGAAGTTTGAAGAATGAAGTAGTGAGGGATCACTGTACTGGTGTTGTAAAGCAAAGAACACATGCGACTACTGCGGTAGCCTGGATGTGATGTCAACTCTTTTTCTATGCACCGTAACATCACATGCACATCTAATTAGATATCATATAACAAAACAGTTATTTCCCCCCTCACTCAAGTCTCATCCCATTGGCTGTGTGAACCCAGGGTAATCATGGGACACGTAGTCCATATACCACATTCATGAGTTCAGAATTAGAGCCTTTCCGACAAAACTGCAGATAAAGCCATAGGCTAAAAACACTACTAAAAAAACAAAAACAAAACAAAACAAAACAAAAACAAAAAAACTTAATAGTGGAAAACTATCCAACCTGGCAACTCAAGGTTCCTGATGCTGTCATGGCTTTGTTGTTTTAGCAAATATTGCAGCTTTTGCTTCCGGAGCTTTTATGGCGGCAAAACATAATTCTTTTACATTCAGTTGGACTTGAAATATTATCCAAAGATACAAAATAAACAAGTTGCATCATAAACAAACTTCTGCAACATGAATACGCCGTAAATAAGACACGGTGAGCAAGAACTTTCCTTCATGTCCACCCATGAACAAACGTAAAAAATATCATTCATTTTTTTTATAGAAAGTTTTTGATGTTTACTTTGGAATCGCTGCATTCCTGGTCGTTTGTAATGTTACGCGCATGTGCAGAACCGCAAAGCTGAAATTTCTGATGGGGTACAAAATCTTACAGAACGCTGACACACTACCAACAATTAGGTGAGTTTTACGACCAGGTCAGTACTGATACAGATTTGAAATTGAATAAGAAGATGAATCTGACACAGTTTCAGTGTTTAAGTGTATAAAATAATTGCTGTCTGTGGTTCTAATATCGACACACTCAATAATAGCTTGCAACAATTATTGGGGAGAAAAAGAACGACAAAAGAAAATAGAATAAAAAAAACTACAAAAGTTTATTTTTTTGAACCATGAACTTTAGTTCAAAATTTTGAATTAAGAACTATGAACTGATCCGTTCATTTTAAAATTTGTGAACTGCAATTTCAACTTGTTCATATAGAAAATGGACTTTCCCAACACTCCTGAGTGCAAGGTAGACTGCGAGCGAGTAAATAGTACTAGAACGGAAAACTGCAGTCTAAACGGTCACACAAAAAGATCGAATATGACAAAAAAATTGGATTTGTGCATTAAGACCTGAGGCCTGAACATAGCCTATTGAGGCCTACAGAAGCCCGAAAAGTGCCGCTCATGCGTAGAGGAGCAATAATCAGGTACATCACAGCAATGTGCTGAGTGTTGTAGAAAAATCTCACTCAAGTCGGATAAAGGAAAAAAAAAATCTGAATTGGATCACTTCAGCCTGTGGAGGCTAGCCTAATTTAACAGTAGCATTTTATCATGTGCACACCCCTCTATTGTATTGATATTGAAATGATCTCTTGGAATCCTTACACCATCCTTCTCAATAGGTGACTTTCTTAGGGTACACTACAACCGTTCACATTGGAACAAAACCTTGCACATTGTACCCACTACTCATTAGATTGCATTCAATGTCCTATTCATAAAAAGAAGCCTATTAATTTATGATGATTTAAAAAGAATATTTTATTTAGCCACTTCAGTTAATCAACATTAAGAAGCACTTCATTATATGATGACACGTTATCATCGTTAAAGAACTCTCAACTATAGCAAGCAGGCTGTAATTTGCATGCAATTCTGCCCAATTAGAATATTATAATACTACAGAATGATAATGTCACTTTTCAGAAAAGAGAAAAAGAATAACTGGAAACCAAACCTAAACTATTAAACAAATAAGTAAATAATTTAGGAAGACAGAACTACTATACATTACCCCAAAAAATCCGAAGGGGCCTGTGGTCATGTGAGGACTTACAAGATAGCAGGAGAAAGATGAGACATACTTTAAAAAGGAAAATATGTTGTATAAAGATTATATTTGTGATGGCTGGAAGAAGATCGTGGTCTCTCCTTGGAGCTGTTATCTTCCTGGGTGGCGATAACTCAACAAAAAAAACAAAGTACTATACTAAATCTGCTGGAAAAACTTCTCCAGGCTTCCAAATCTCTTTTTTCAGACGCACCTACACTCACATTTCTTGGTGTTTGGCGACCATCTTGACTCGATTACTCAGTTTCTCTGCATCGTGATCCAGCTCACATAATTATTGTACACACACAAAAGAAAATCTATTCAATTGAACTCAACTTAATTTACTCCAAAGTATTTTCAGATAACCATTTACCCTAAAGACTTTTCTTTTGTATTTGTGTGCATTTGAGTTGACGACTGAACATTTTTATTTGCAATATTGCCTTTTAGTGATGTTTAAGACGTTATTTTGCCAAACATTTTCTCAGCAAAAAGCTTAATAAAATCATGTTTGTTGTATTCTTTATTATGTTTACATGTGCCATTGATGTTGTAAAGGTTAACTCGCCTAACTTCCATGCACGGTGCACGGGTTTGGTTCCCATTTAGTGACAGTGTATCTGTGCCCTGAGATAAACAGATGACCAGTCCAATGTGTACTCTGCCTTCCCTGCAAAATTAACCAAGATACAAGGTAAAAACAGGATGAATTAATGTTTCTGTGTATGATATCGCTATTAGGGAAAACAGTGTTGAGCTCAAGACCAATACAGTGGAACCTCTACATACGAAGTTAATTCGTTCCAGGACCTTGCTTGTAAGTCGAAATGGTTGTATGTCAAGCAGGATTTTCCCTATAAGACTACCGTATTTTTCGGACAATAAGTCGCGGTTTTTTTTTCATAGTTTGACTGGGGGTGTGACTTATACTCTGGAGCGACTTATGTGTGAAATTAAAAACTCATTATTATATAATTTCACATGTTATTTTGGTATTTTGAACCGACACTGATTGTTTGCTACTTGTTGGCATGTTCTTTAGGCTATAGTTATCTGAATAAATAATCATAGCTTTGTTACGTTAACATACCGGCCACGTTTGCATTTCGTTGTTCATGCTTCATGTAACATTATTATATTGTACACTTATTCAGCATTTTGTTCTCTATTGTATTTTTATTTTAAACTGCCTTTCAAGATGACATGTTCTATGTGTTGGATTTTATCAAGTAAATGTCCCCCAAAAATGCGACTTATACTCCGGTGTGACTTATATGTTGTTTTTTTTTTCCCCTCTTCATTGCGCATTTTTGGGCTGGTGCGACTTATACACAGGTGTGACTTATAATTTGAAAAAATACGGACATTATAAATTAATTTGTTCCACTGCCCAAAAACCTACACTAAATCCTTAATGAAAACTGCTGATACTATTACAAATGGTAATTACACATTGCAAAACAAATACATTACAAAAAAAAAATAAAAAAAATTGAAAATATAATAATAATTCCTGTAATAATGTAACGAATCGGGTTCTAATGCGACGGGTGTGTTTTGCGTGTTGTACCTGAACGCACTGCGTGGCTGACGTCACAGAGCGAGAAAGAAGCTGCAGGTGTTTTTGGCGTCAACTGTGGCAGACAGTAGGTGTGTTGCGTTGCACAATTTCTGAAATAAATGATTAAAAACCTGACGATGCTGGCGATTTCTTTAGTAATGTTACCACAATGGCTGTTTTGTCGAGCCTGTTCACGGATGCGCACACCACGCTCATAATTTTTTTATCATTTACATCTTCATTCAATAGTAAGAGTCACCTTTTTCCTTCTCTCACCACTTGCATTAATCTTTCTGGAACCCATGTTGATTTCTCGCACAAGAAAATCCGCCATGTGTCCGTCTTGCGGAAAAACAAAGAAACTGCGGCGCCGTCACAAATCGTCGTATCTCGAGCATGTCGTTGGATATAGAAACAAATGGTGGGGTCAAACTTTACGAAAAGATCGTGTGACGAAGCGATTGTAGTATGTCGACGTACCACTGTACTTGAGCAAGACCACAACAAGACCAAACCAATCCTTTTGGGAGACAGAGAAGATCAACACTGAGACAAGCCGAGACAAGACCAAGACCATAAAAATTCAATTTGAAAAAGTTTATGTTAATGTTTTTAAGGTTGTGATCATTTTCAGGTTTGTTAGAAGATTATTAACACAAGAACTGAATTTACTAGTTGCAAAAATGTCATCTATCCTAATAGCCACAGTAAAATTGGATTTCTCTGGATGGTGTTGTTTGCGTAATGAAGTCTGGTCCAGTGCCTCTATGTACTTACATTGCATTACTACATAAAGTACAGTGGGAATTACTAAGTCTAATAACCCCGTGGATTCTCGGTGGGCACGCAACCACTATGATGAAATTACAACTCCCTGCTAGCTCTTATTCTGTGCATATTCCCTCCTGATGCTAAACTTAAAAGTGATCACATCAGTTGCAAAGTAGGACCTTTCCAAGCAGTCACTTTCAAATGGGTGGCCTTCCAAGGGTGTACATCTGGTCTACTCTCAACATCTACCAAATATGTAATGATAATTTCAGTCATCCAAGATAATGTGTTTTTTCCACAATTCAAACCATTTCCCATATGTCTTAAAACAGTGTTTTTCAACCTTTTCTGAGTCACGGCACGTTTTTACATTTGAAAAAATCTTGTGGCACAACACAATTTAAAAATGTTCCCAAATGACTTTCTGTACAGGATATTTAATTATAATTTCTCAATATTTATACTTAGCATGGTATTTGATGGAACATGAAACATACTGGCGTAGGTTTCGTCTCATCCCCGGTGAAAGTAAATCAGAACAAAACAACGCTTTCACTGTATTGCGTTGCCTTTGAGCTCTCAGTCTTTGCTTCATTTATTTATTTATTTAAATTAATGATTTATTTATTTATTTTACCTTATCTTGTCCAGGGCTCAGTTTGGATTTCAAAGTTGCCCTTTTTAAAAACTTATCATTAAAAACCTATCCATTACTGCCACCACGACTTCCTTGTGCCTCACAAGGAAGGTTGTAGCTCTTGTGTGGGCGAGCGAGGTAATTGCTCGTCTTACGTTCAAGAACTGCTCGGAATTAAAGCCATCAGCCACCTTGCTCTCCGTGACAATGTGGACTCCAGCACGTCTACTGTACATCATTTAATCAGCCGCGTCAAGTGTTGATATACACGGAAGTATCCTTTCCATTTCATCCATCTGTGACGACTGTCAATCCTCCCCCAGCGTTTTATTTCAACACATTGTAGTGGACAGCAAAATGGCTGATGACTAGAAATCTGAGGGAAAAAAAGCAATATTGGATACTTTCTCGCGGCACACCTGACGATCTCTCGTGCCTCGGTACACCGGTTGAAAAACACTGTCTTAAGAGACTCTTGAGAGGGTCAAACACAAATAACCTACCTGTTGTTACAAAACGGCAACTCTTCACCCAGGATTAAATGGATATTCACCCAGCTGAATAATTGGTAGGGAAATGCAATGTGGGTACGATATTAGGTAAATTAGCTAAAAATTTAGAATGGCTTATTTGCAGACACATTTTCAGATATACCATAGGTTGTTTACAAAAGTACTTGCTTCATGTTTACTGTGGGTAAACCCTGAATAATACGCCTAATCAATTTCACACATACAGATTCTATTCGTAGTAATGAACTAAGAGACAGAATGGCACATATCTATAGGCTCAGGCTGGAAAATCTGGATGGGTTCAGTGAGGTAGTAAACAGCAAACAGATGCCACATGAATCTCCCTCTCAACTGCATCCTTCCTTCCTTGTTTCTATGGAAATATCCAAGCTCTCAAAGAGAAGAGGGTATAAAACTACACAGTGAAAAAGCAGACTTGAGCAACATTTAATTGAAAACAGTGCACCAAAGGCACCATTTACTGGTGAATATGACACTATACCTTAAGATTAGAAGATTCTTGCTAACACCAGGAGAGCAGCGGAAAGATTCATTCTAATGAAGAGAGGTTGGTCTCCTAAGCAGATGAGCTTTCTTATTACCCTCCTGAGTAGTCTGAGAAATCCACAGCACACAACAAAAGGCACACTGCAGCCTCTGGTAGCTGACAGCTGTAACGGTTGTGACAACAACTGAAAAGATTTCAAATCTCAGTAAAGTGTTAATTAAAGACTTAAAGATGAACAATTCTTTGCTACAGTCATCCTGTGGATAATCATTTCCCTAGTAGCACAGTAATTATTTTGAAATAAGACAGCATTATCTTAAAAAGCAAATTTTAGCACATTAGAACTAGGCTTAATGTGACAGACTCAAGGGCATAGGTTTGCATAGGGACGGTAGGGACATAACACTAGCAACTTTTCAGGATGCCCAAATTGTCCCCACCAATTTTTGAGCAACCTTATTTGCATTATATAATGAGTTTTTCCACCTCAAACGCACGTTTGATGGCTGATGACTTGCATTTATTTAAAATGTATTGATTTATTTTCTACATTATTTATTAAAAAAAAAAAAAAAAAAAGTATTTCTAGCCTATGCAGGCATTTTTTCAGATAATCATACATTAATCATATCCGAGGTAAAACGTTTTCAATTTTTGTTGCCTTTAGCGGTGCTTGTGGACACAACCAGTCATGTTTTAACTGAAGGAAGACTCCATTTTTATTCATTTTTGTTATATAACTGAAAAAACTTCTTGGTCAGGGTATTTATTTATTTAGACAATGTTGAGTGGTCTTAAGACAAATGTTTTTTTTTTGCATTCCTGGATATATTATTAACAGATGTGTATTTATTGTGTATGTTACCGGTAATATAATTTATGTTAAACCTGTTGCGATATGCAATAAGTCAAATTATCACACGGTAAATAAAAATGATGGCGGTAATTTTCCCGGCTGCGATTTGCGTGCGTGCACACATTGGTGCATGTGTGTGCTGCGTGCACTTGGCACACGTGTGTGTTGATTGCATATGAGACTCCAATAACTTTCACAGATGTTTACTGGCTATCAACACACAGTTGAATTAAAGTTTGGACATACAACATAAGGAAACACTTCTATATTAAACATTGTAAAACATTAGCATTTCTACATTAGCATTTCTACATTGAGGCTAATGGGAAAAAAATACAATGCACTAACCACTTTAGCCTGCTATAAAACATTGGCAGTCTTCTCCACAACGCAAAATTGCAGTTAAAAGGTGACATTTCAAACATGAAAACTCGCTGGATTAAAGAATTTGCAAGCGATGCGAATAAAAGAAAAAAATCTATTACTGACACCACATGCTTGACGAAAGCGAAGTGCACTTTGTTTTTGTTTTTTTTCCTGAGTGTAAAGCTTATGGTTGGTGGCTTAGCAAATGTACTTCCGGTGAACATTTCAAAATAAAAGCACGTCATGTTCAGATTTCTTGAGGCAATCGCATATACTTTAGATTTTACACTAAGAACTAACTTCAAATGACACCCATTATGAAAAATCTGATTGACAATGATAATATGATGTAATAAATGATAATAATTTGGCTTCAAATTTGTTGCATGCACACTTTGCAGGACAAGATGACAGTCATTTTGGATGAAATTAACACTTTTAATGGGGTCTAATTGGCAGACAACAAAAATTATATTGGGTTTCTCACCTATTTCATATTCTACACTTAACTACCGGTAGCTTTAAAGTGACTAATTATGCATTGTGCTTTTTTTTTTTTTTTTTTTTTCTTTTTAATATTTAATACATTTGTTTTATTTAAGAATAACAATTTATTGCATTTGAATAGGTGATTTATTAGGATGTATTGTCGCTATTCGTGGTTGAATAGGTTAAAAAAAAAAAAAAAAAAAACGGCGATAATATCGCATATCGGCAATAATTTATGAGACATATATCGCCTACTAAAATTTGTTAATCCGGCAGGCCTAATTTATGTTCAAATATTGCAATTTGCCAATAAAATCCAGAACATTTATCCTGGAAGTTTTCAAAAATGTTTAACAGTTTTTGAAAATAAAGGTTTGAATCGAATGGTGTATCACCTGAACCAATACACGTGAAAGTACAAGTCAATACAGATTTATTTTGCAGGGATCATTTAGCTTATCAATTAATGAGGTTCCTATTCTTCAGAAATGTAGCCCTGACCCCCATTCACCCAATCTGTTTGGTCTTATTAATGTCCCGACCCCAGCAGAAAGTGTACATGCAGGTTACAATGTTATATCGTCCCTACCAATGTTGAGACCAAACCTACACCCTAGCCAAAAACTTAAGTAATCCCAATAAGTTTATTTGAAAGCAGTTAATTGACATGTGTTCTAGAAACATCCCACTCAGCAAATCAACGTCTTGCATGGTGGGTTATCTTGGATATGAAGCTAGCTTTTGTCTTCCTGGGCAGGCGACTGCCACAAGTGGTATCTTGTCATTTAAGCAGCAACTTCTTGTCATCCTGTGCTGCCAAGACTGAGGTTCGCCTACGTTTACCAGATTGTACATGGTGAATGTTCCTTCCACTTGGCAAGGTTTGGCATCATCACTGTTATAAAAGCAACACTGAAGGCTATTTTCTCATAAGTCTCATAACTCTCATGACATCTCGTCCCGTGAGATATTACAAAGGAAGATGGACACCCAAAACTTTCTGAGTTTGAAGAAGTGATCATGTGACTGGGTACCTTATGTCCTGTGGCGCATAAAGCTTTAAAAAAAAATGTTCCATTGCGCTTGCAATTTCTTTCAATATCAAAACATCTGAAAAAACTTTGTGATATTTGAGTGTTTTTTGTAAATTCAGGTATCTTCTGTTACATTTTATGACAACATTTCATTTAGCAAATTACTAGGGCTTATGGAAACACAGATTTTATTATGCTGATGATGTTTCTAAATTGCGTGTTTTCTAGCATTCTACATTATTTCAAAATAAACTGTCTTTTGGATGGTTTTTGCATTCAACTAACCTGCTACTTTTTTTGATTTTATTTTAAATCAAGTATGAATAGAAAAAAATACAGGTATGGTGTTAAATTCACAAAATTATTGCATGTTTGTCCACATTTCAGTCCATTTATTACCGATGTCACGTACAAAAAGTCAACAGAAAACAGAAATGTTTTATCTTTATGCTTTAACGAGTTCATTGACTGTCTTATCACCCTTTGAACATTTCTTACTTTTTTTGGAGGACTGAACATTGTGAATTGCCATGATTCTGTTCGTTGCGACAACCTTGGATATTGAAAATATTTTTGACAACAAAAGAATCATTTAGTCTCATAGCAGTGCATGAGACCATCAAACACATCAGTTTAGTCTCTGCTACAGTGAACAACCTTGAGCGTGATAAATGTTCATGTCTTGGTTTTAGTATATTCTGCACACAAAAATGTTCCTTGGCATACGCTGTGCCTCTCAGAATCATAGTCAATTGACATTAATCTGGGTCAGAGGTGTACTCAGTGGTCATATTCACACCGTTTCCTCCAAGCTGCTTTTCCAGCTGGGTGGCTACGAGCCACAGGAAGCCATTTCAGGTTGGCAGGGCCAGTAGAAAGCCAGAGGCGGGAGGAAACACGCGTGCACACCGACGACACACAAATCTCACAATCATTCGCATGCAGCCCTGACTTAAGTGGTGAGTGGCACTGACCACACAGCAGACACCAGCTGTGAGCATACACAGGTAGAATAAGTAAAAGGAAATAAAGTTTCTTTGCAATTTTACAATGTCTGGGTCAACCAATGCATTTCTAACTTCAGCGTACAGCACACATTTTCTAGGCTAGGCTAAGTGAGGATAATGTGGCTGTTGAGCACAATAATTATTGCAGCGGTGCCATCATTAATCGATTGACAATTAATAGATTAGCATATTAATCGAAAAGTACTTTGGAAACCAATTTATTCTTTCAAGACCTAGTAACCTTAAAATGGATTATAAGCACATAAATTTCCCCATTTAGGATACATAAGTGCCAATGGTTCATTGAAATTTCAGCTTTTCAACAGTAAATATACTGTATTGTAATGTCTTCCACGTTTGCAAATAACTACGATCAAGTTTGTCGCATATTTTCAGACAGAAAATATCAGGTAATGACTTATAATGAACGTATATGTGTGCCGTTTCTTTACTGTATAGTACAAATAATCAGTGCTTTCACAGATTACTTGAAAAAGTAATTTCATTACTATACTTGAAAAAGTAATTTAAATACTGATAACTGATTACGTCTCTAGTTACTTTACTGATTACTTCATTATCAAAGTAATTAAATTAAAAGTAATTTATGAATTACTTTTTACCAATTTTACTCATTTTAGGAATGACAACAGAAAAATGTCATTGCATGGAATTGACTTACTGATAATTGAATTTAAAGTGGGAGATCAGAATTTTTGACCTAAAGACTCATCTTTGAGTTAGCGAAGGTTTAATTAGTCGATGGAGTTGATTTCCACCACCATTGACTCGCGCTAGCTTAGCGACTCCGGGGCCCTGAAACTAACAAATAACTGACAAACTGCATGGAATTTGTTGAAATCAACTCCACCGACAAATTAAACCGACGCTAACTCGAAGATTGAGCCTAACGTCAAAAATTCTGAACTTCGGGTTAGGGTTTAGAGTTAACAGCATATCAGTGCCAGTGCAAAACAATGCAAATTGACTACACGATAATCAACAACATAACACACATATGAATTGCACAGTGCAATAAACACAAAGATGGTGGCGGGCGCAGATTCTGAACTTCGGGTTAGGGTTTAGAGTTAACAGCATATCAGTGCCAGTGCAAAACAATGCAAATTGACTACACAAAAATCAACAACACAACACACATATTAATTGCACAGTGCAATAAACACAAAGATGGTGGCGGGCGCGGATGCGCCTGCACAACACGGAAGTACGCCGTACACACACACGGTCAATTTGGCCACAAAACATGGCGGCAACTAAGCAATTTACACTCAACTGGACTGACAACAAATCCCAAAGATGCAAAATGAACACGTCACCTCACGGCATAAAGGTGCAAAAAGAATATCATGTAAACAATGCTTGCCAACATGGAGCGATGACTGCCAGTCGTTGCAACAAAAGCTACGAAACGGCCGCGCATGTGTGTGTCCAAACTATCGCTGATACCCTCGAGAATGAAGGAAAAGTACTCACATTAATTCGTGGATGAACACAGATCAACATTCCCTCGCATCTCAACACACGGCTCGAATATGCAGCCGCACTGGCAGCCTGGCCCGCGCTTTTCTCGGTCCCAAAACACTCGTGTGACTCGAGACCAAAACAGGAAGAACACGTACCGGGGACGTTTCGATCATTTTTCTATTCAAAATGCTTTTCGTACATGACTACAATATTCTTCATTCTACATACATTATGTGGCAATGACAAAATAGTAACGCACAGACACTAAGGAAACTAACTTTAATCAGATTACTGGTTTAGAAAAATGAACGCGTTAGATTACTCGTACTGAAAAAAGTAATCAGATTCCAGTAACGCGTCACTTAGTAACGCGTTACTGAAAACACTGCAAATAATGTTCCGGAATGTCATTAGGGGATGGAAATGAAATATTTTTAAATCTGATTTATTGCTTCATCTAAAATACACTCAACAGTTATTATTAAGTCCTTAATAACAGCCTTAGTTTATTGCCCCCTTTGTTTGTTATTATTCTGAAACATTTTCTTTAATATCTCAGTTTATATAATGTTGATATTAAGGAGAAAATTCAGTTGCTTGCAGCAGGTAAACATCTACAGTATATATATAGTTGTCCAATTTGGTGCTGAGGCAAATTTACTGTGGCCCATTGCAATTTTTGTACACGAACGATCGATGCAAGATATGTTTTTACAATTCATTCTTCACTATTTCTGATTTGTGGCCCAATTGACCATGACCAACCCCTTCCAGGCACCAACAGAAGTCTTTTTGGTCAGTCAGGCACATTTATTAATTTGAAAATGTCCACATTCTACAGGTTCTAACAAAAAAAAAAAAGGTAATGTAGAATCAAAGTAGTAATTCCTCTCACTTGTTCCTTGTCTCTTCTACTGTCACTACTGCTTACTGTTTTGCTCCCCAATCCATTGCCACACTTTAGCATAGAACTCGGCTCAGACTCGTTCCCACTCTCTCTCCTCTCGGCACAAACTAGGTCTGCACAACAAGTGTCTCTTTCTTCCTCCAACTTACAAAGAGCCACATTCAGAGCGAAAGTAAGCAGGAGAGAGCGAGTGCAAGCGAGCATCACACTTGCCGTTTCCAAAGTGATAAACGATCAACAAATCAAGGACCGCGAATGCCAGAGTCAAAGCCATGGGGATTCAACACAAAATGTTCGAAAGCGTGTGGTTTATATATGTTTATGAACTGTGCATTGCATATGCATTGACGAACTAAATGGGGAAAGCTAAGGGCACTAAACACGAGGCCTAAAAATAACATCTCTGATTTTTTTCACTAAAAGGTAGATTTACGATTTTTTTCATTTTTTTAGACCTCCTACATTTTTAAGGAGACAGGAAGAACATATGACAGAAAGCTCAAAATGAGTTTAACCCATTATAGGGCATTGGCTGAAAAATAAGCATTCACTGTCAATCCTTCCAGTTTACATGAATTGGAATTCAATCCTTGTCAATGGCAGGCAATGAGTTAAATACTACCATATTTAAAAACAACAAAAACTAGGGCTGTCAAACGATTAAAATTTTTAATCGAGTTAATCACAGCTTAAAAATTAATTAATCATAATTAATCGCAATTCAAGCCATCTATAAAATATGTCACATTTTTCTGTAAATTATTGTTGGAATGGAAAGATAAGACACAAGACGGATTTATACATTCAACATACTGTACATAAGTACTGTATTTGTTTATTATAACAAATCAACAAGATGGCATTAACATTATTAACATTCTGTTAAAGCGATCCATGGATAGAAAGACTTGTAGTTCTTAAAAGACAAATGTGAGTACAAGTTATAAAAATTTTATATTAAAACCCCTCTTAATGTTTTCGTTTTAATAAAATTTGTAAAATTTTCAATAAAAAAATTAACTAGTAGCTCGGCATTGTTGATGTCAATAATTACACAATGCTCATGGTGCTGAAACCCATAAACTCAGTCGCACACAAGCGCCAGCAGAGGGCGACAAAACACATAAAAACACAAGTAACAAGTGGACATGACACTGTGCTGTCATTTTAATCTGTTTGAGCGGGGCATGTGCGTTAAATGCGTCAAATATTTTAACGTGATTATTTAAAAAGATTATTTACCGCCTGTTAACGCAATAGTTTTGACAGCCCTAAAACTTAAGAGTGTTATTGGGGGATATAGTATATTTCTAATATGTTAATTGTATTTTTTTAATTAACAACTTTATTAATTATAACTTTATCTAAGAGTAAAAATATATAAAAATAATGAGAATTAATTTAAAAAATTCATAATTGAGATTTGGTGTCCACATATGTGGACATCACTTTTTTCAGTCATGTAGGTCATTTTTTGCAAATGTTAATATTGTGACCTACATGAGTCAAAATATGTTGTGGATGCCCGGTCTTCATGGTGTTCTATTTTCTTTTATTACCAAAAATACTCACTTGACATATAAATGGTTAAAAAAGATACTGTAAAATAGTAACATAAATAAAAGTCAAAACCTCTCTCTTGAATATATTTTTCTTTCCCCCTATTTGTGCTGTCAGCCCCTAAACACAAAGTTATAACTTCACAAAGAAATAAACTCCCATTGAGCAATTCATTTATTAACTGGTTTCTAAATTTCCCTTTTGGGAAAAAACAACAACAAAAATATATTAACATTATTTTTTTTAATCATTCGTAATAGAAATCTGCAATTAATTCCTAAAATCGATTTACCACCTAGGCCTCCTAAACACTTTAGAGTAGACTCTCTGTGCTAAGTTGTTAAAGGAACACATACTTAAAAATAATAAACACAGGTCAACAGGATGAATAAGAACTTTAAGAAGCATTAGAAATCGAGCTTGTTGACTTGCTAGCTACAAGTGCTAATGTGTAAGTACTGGTCAAAGCTGTTAGGGCCTCGCATCAGTGTGACTGTGACCCCAGGAACCTCACACAGAAGAGTAGAACAAAGGTGGAACATCTTCAAATTTTTTAAAGAGTTCACAAAGGACGATTAATAACTGTTAGAGGAAACTCTCATTCAGGTAATGTGATGAGGAGCGAGCATGACCGAGACACTTACTGAAAGTGTTGCCCTCATGATGGCCTCAACTGAGGCCCTCACAAAGCTCATTTGTGCAGGAGTGATAGCATAATGCATACCACAACATCACTGTACATTCTTATTGAAGTACAGTCTGTTCGAGCTTTACAGTGATAAAGCACATGATATTTTAAGGAGGAGATTATGATTCATGGGAGACAAACATTATGGCACAAAGTGATGTTCCCTCCCATTTCCCTCAGAGGAATATTTGACCACGTTTTCTTTCTGATAAAAATGAAATCCATGACAACCTGCAAGAGGCCAACACTGACTGCTGGCAAAGTGCCCAGACTAATATAAGAGACAACTACTGTCTAGCGTAGGAGATTTTTCGCTTTGAACAGTGAGGCAGGCCTATGGTCTCTTCCAAAACAAGAGATACTTACCCATATGCAGCATTATTATCACAATCCCATCTGGATTGTGGACATTTTTCCTCTGGTTTAATGTTGTTGATTCATTTGGTTATTTCCTGCTCCCCTCAGAGTGAGGCATGCCCACTGCCTTATATGCAGTGCCAATCGTTTGTTTGCCTGCCTTTGTGTCCCGCCTATGTTTTCGACACGTTACGGCTACCAAGAGGTTTTTTGCTTCCATTGTCATTTGTTGTAATGAATAAGCAGTGTTGGGAATAACGCCGTTATAAATAACGCCGTTACATAACGGCGTTATGTTTTCAGTAACGGGGTAATCTAATTTTTTCCGCCGTTACGCCGTTACCTTTACTGATGGTCAAAAGCGGTGCGTTACTTACTCTGAATAAATTGAAGAAACTACCAGCCGTAGCGAGTCTATTCTGCTGTTTATTTGTCATCCAAGACTTGGGGTGCATTCAGGTTCGAGAATAGCGCACGCGTTTTGTTTTGTGTTTTTTGTTAGCAAAGATATACCACACAGGACGTGCTGGCACTCTGTTTCTTTAATACCACATATAACTTCAACATTAACACAAACGTACGGCTCTCGGCAGGCCATGTCTCTAACTAACTCCCGCATCATGTGAGCAAAACAATATTGGCGCCGTGCGCACTTTAGGGTGCCTCGGATAATTCTGTATCAGAATATTACAGCACGTACTTCTTATGACACCAGGCTGTTTTTCCCTGCTCATTCAATTAGACAATGCTTTCCAAAGCTTGCTAACGTTTCTGTCTTTGCTACACCTGAATGCTAGCCTCGTTCCCATCCCCCAATGTCAGCCAGCAAGAATGCTGTTTTCATCTCGAAGACGGCAGACGCTTTGAGGGTGACAGGAGGAGTAGGGGGACGAGGCTACCTGAATGCACCACCTGGATATATGCGATGGAAGTGATTGGCTGAGGGTTAGAGTCATGTGTCTTGGTAAGCCAATCAGAGCCGGTGTTTTCACACACAAACCGGAACAGTGCGTACAGCAAACACACACACGCAAAACAGATACAGAGGGATATGATGGCAGAGTATTCAGAGGAAAATTTGTCCTTTACGAGGTGGAGATATAAACACTATTTCAAGTCAAAATACTTGAAGTACAGTAGGCTATGTCGACTTGACTAGTTGTCTCAGGTTGTGAGAGTTAGATTTAATTGATTAAACTCACTTTATATTGTTTACTGTTTATTTTTGTTGCACTTCAAGTGTAGGATAAATCTGTTGCTGGTGAGGTGCAATAAATATTACAAGGTTCTATAACACAACTACCGGTCTGTTCTTCTCTATTCAACTGACTCGAATACTGCTCAAAAAATTTCAAATTCTTTGACATACAACAAGTTCTTTATAAAGTAACGGAAATAATGACTTTCCCTGGTAACTAGTTACTTTTACTATAGAGTAATTCAGTTACTAACTCAGTTACTTTTTGGAAGAAGTAGTGAGTAACTATAACTAATTACTTTTTTAAAGTAACGTGCCCAACATTGTGAATAAGTAAAACTAATGCAAAAATCAGCACAACTTTGCCGAAACAGAAATGTGAGTCACACTTAGGGCTGGGAAATCTGGTCCAAAGCGTTTTTTTTTTTTTTTTTTTAATCTGGTAGTTTTAAACAATCTGCAATGAAAACGCAATAAATTAGAGCGTAGTTAGGCAATGTTATTGATATATGAATTAAATATTAACATAACATTAGCAGCATTATGACATAATGATGGATTTTTTTGGAGTTTATTGAATAAATAGTTTTGCACTGACATCGGTACTAGTTTCAGTGACGATACAAATCCGGCACTAAAATGACATTGGTATCGCTGAGTACAGGTAGTGCCCTGGTTACGAACGAGTTCCGTTCCTATGCTGGCGACGTAATCCGAATTTCCGTGTAATTCGGAGTTAATCCATTAAATACTCCAAAATAACAATCCCAAAAATCCAAAAGTACAGGTAGTCCCCAGTTTACAAACGAGTTCCGTTCCTGCGCTGGCTATCAAACCCGGATTTCCGCCTAAGTCAGAATTGACCCTTTAAATACCTCAAAATACCCTCTAAATTTAAAAAAAAAAAAAAAAACCTTATAAAATACGTCATTGTACTGTCTTCGCCAAGACGTTGGCGCTAAGTCCTAGCTAGACAGTGAGCTAAGCTTTGAAATGACTATGTCACACGTCCGTGTGGTTTGCTGACTAATTCAGCTACTCATGACATCAATACTTGCGGAATGAAACTAAAATAAAAATTAAATCAGTCTTATCTTCAATAACAGCAATTCAAATATGTGTTTACAAGTAGCTGCTCATACAGCAATAACAAACGATTTGCATGTATCTAGATGCCGATCGATCGGGTCCGATCACGTCATTTTCAAAGTATCGGAATCGGCAAAAAAATATCGGACATGCCTTTTATATATATATATATATATAATTTTTTTTAAATTAAATCGTTTTCCAATTGTATTTAACGTTACAGACATAATATGGTACACTCATCTTTTAGTCTTTAGTTAGTCTTTAGTTTAGGCTTAAGGTAGGGTTATCAAATTTATCCCGTTAACGGCGGTAATTAATTTTTGAAAAAATTTATCACGTTAAAATATTTAACGCAATTAACTCATGCGCTGCACGACCCACTCACGCATTGTCATGTTCAATCTGTAATGGTGCCGTTTTACCTCTATATAGAGCTAAAAGGCAGCGTAAAATGAGTAGTGTGAATTTTGGCAGCCTTTGGAGCATGTTTTTATTTGGCTAAAGCCTTACAATCCTTCTCCCTACGATTAAAAATATCGTGGGAAGCAATGTGGGGAAGAAAGGTAGTAATTGATCTTTTTCTTAACACCCTATGTTATTTCCCAACGCAGAGAAGATATATCAATTGGTACCACTACGCACGGTCATGGTTGCACTTCCCATCATGCATTTGGGCAGAACAGTTAAATGGCTACAGTATCATTTACTGAAAGCTCAACAAATACACTAGATGGCAATATTTAGTCACAATATACAAAGTCACATTTATCCTTTAAGAATTACAAGTCTTTCTATCCGTGGAGCCCTCTCACAGAAAGAATGTTAATAATGTAAATGCCATCTTGAGGATTTATTGTCATAATAAACAAATACAGTACTTATGTACTGTATGTTGAATTTATATGTATTTTTTTCTTAATGCATTGCCAAAATGTAAATGATCGGAAAAAATGATCGGGAATGATTGGAATTGAATCGGGAGCAACAAAAAAAAAAAAACCAATCGGATCGGGAAATATCACAAAACAAAAGTCAACATTTAAAAGAAAGAAAAAAAAAAATACGCAGGCGTCGTAAAGTCGAAATTGCGTAAGCCGGGTCATCATAACCCGGGGACTACCTATACTAAGATTAGAACCAAAAAAAACGGTATCTGTTTAACACTAGAAATAAATAAAAGAAAAGAAGCTGATATGAAAAGATACAATATTTGCCAACATTACAGTCTGCATGATCTAATTAAATTTAAGGGCATTTGATCGAAACTACGCGTACTCATATAACATAATCAATCTTATACAGCCAAGGTAGTCTTCTTCATCAAACTCATTCACCGCTCTTGTTAGTATGAATCCCACCATCGTTAAAGGCAGGGTAGTAAAAGTTATTAGAAGTTACATGGAGACAAAGCTAGATCTGAAACTAAAAGCTGAAACTAAATCTTCAAATCTGTATTACCATGTCCATAGAGAAAATAAAAAGTATTGTCTCCCTTCAGAGGATTAAGAGTTATCAGTGCAAGAGTTTGCATGTTTGTTGTCCATATATTTAAATAACTACGGCATAGCCTTGAGAGAAGACATCGTGATAGAGATATCTACAGATCCCGCAATGACAGAATAACATAATAAATCATTTGTTGTAGCGCCTGAGGAAGGAGTTCTGGTAGATAAACTACATTTTCTAATGATTCTCCTTCAGCAAGTCTAACTCCTCTCATAAATTATGCCAATGGTTGTCATCCTGATAAAACCACACAATGAGGCATGTATATTTCAGACGTAAAAACAGGATTTTAACAATACAAAGTTCTTAATGGTGCAAAACAGAGCAGTTCATGGTTTCACTCAGTGAATATCAGAATGCACCATGCCTGCTGGCTTTCCTCAAGGAGGACAAATGCTGAAGAGAAAATCAAACACTAGATCATCACTGTAGTAGTCTCTTTGTCCACAGTCAAGTAATCAGACATTCTGTCTTCCATCTTTGCCTCTGATTGCAACAAACGATTTCGCAATACTATATATATATAATGCATACAACATTGTTCTAGCTATATTTTGAGACCTACAGTGCTTTCTGTCTGTCATAACTGTAACATAATAACACACACCAAATCTTTATAAAATTTGGATACACTGAAGGTTTCTTTTTGCCGCACACCAGTTAAGTACACACTTTCAACCATGATTCCATAAAGAGTACGATTGCAAGTGGTGTTTTCATTGATGTGAAACCGACTGAAGTAATAATAAATACATATTCCCACCTTATCACAAGCTTTGGTTGTATTGTTATTATTGTGTGAGGCCAGATTGATGTCTTCATGGACGCGATCCAGCAGCCACAGAAGAAACTCCAGGGCATCATGTTGGGAATTGCCACGGAATTGTGATCCATACTTTGACACGATAGCCTGCAGAGACAAATAACAAAATAACGTTCTTGCAGCACAACTGGGATATTTAGTTTGAATCATTGATCGTGAGCCAATACTTTTTTCAATTTATGGTATTATGGTAAAATTATGGTATTTTTTTTTAGATTTCGACTCATTCTGTTATGTACATATCAAACATAGTAGAAACACCTTTTTCTGTGATGAATTGCATTGAGTTTAAAATATATTTTGAAATAATTACTTCTCCAAGTGTGAAATCTGAGCATCATTACATTTGTTAAGTTAGACTTTTCTCTCATTGTACTATGTGTAATGACAAATAGTCTATTCTATTCTTTTCTATTTAGAGCTTGCACTATTCAATACTAAAAATAATCTACTTAACTTCCGTTTCTTCAAAGAAATTAAAGGCCAAGTAGCTCCACACACTAAAGTGTAGCACACCATAGACTTATCCAATCAAAAGATAAAAAGAATCCCACCTGCCCCAATTTAAATGGCAATTTTCGGTATTAATACAGTATACCCCAGGCCCCAAACTCCATTAGACCGGAATTAAAAGTTTGAATTTTGATTGCCAGCCTAGAGAAACCCAAACACAGATGATGGATTACCGAAGGGAGGGCAACAGACTGCAGTCTTTGCTTCCTAATCCCATCATATAGTACTGCACGCAATGTGCCTGATATGGCTCAAGTTACACTATAAAAACATATACTAAATCGAAGATCTGGCGACATTACTAAAAACTTGCCTCTTGTTCTGGGAGAAGAGAACAATAAAATACGCTGAAATTGCGGGCGGTGCCTTGGTAAGGTAATAAAATGGTCCTGTCCAGAAAGCAAAAGTGAAGCTTCATTCACCCCAAGAGCTCAAAGTCTAAAGATCATTATCTTACCGGTGTACAGTATCTCTGTTTCAGTGTTTGCTCTACTAGAGATCATTTTAACACAGGGATAATTCACAATGGGTGATATGTTATCAACCTTGAGAACTGTGGGCAGGTCCAAACGTAAAACTGTTATGCAGGTAATCATTACAGCAAAGAAATAACTGTAATTAGTACTTTGTACTATCAATTCTCTGAGTAATATAAATTTGTATGTGGAAAAGACTAGTTTTTAAAGTGAAGGCATATTGGATTAATGCAGGGGTCTTCAATCAATTTAACTCACCGGCTGCCATTGACAGCACTCCACCATTTTGATTGGGAGGGGTGAATGAACGAATAGAGTAGCCATTGGGGAGGCCAAGCTTTGGGCTTCGCTCCTGACAAGTACATATAGTATAGCCCCTTTCAGACTTACTGTATATCCCAATAAATTCCCGTGAAAGATGACACGGGATTTACCCGTGTCATTGCTTTCACACATGGAGAGATGATTTAAGATGGCGGCGCGCACGGACGCAGCGGCTCAGAGCTCCTCTCACAGCCAGTGTGTTTTTTTACTGTTTTTGTTAGTTTGTCTCTCCTGCCCCACCTGTCGTGCGCTCACCACCTACAGCCGACAGGAACTTTTCCGCATCGGGTTACGGAGCAAACAGTCCGTTACCGATGACTTTATTTCGGATCACAACATCCCGCCGAGCATAGCCCGAACACCGGGCTCCCCGTGGACACTCATCCCGGCTGGGAGGAGGAGGAGGCGGCGCAAGGAGAGGAAGCAAAAGCGGGGTTGCCGGGCCGGCGTCCTCGTTCAGCTGCGGAGACGGCCACACAAACCGCCGCTACCCAGCATCTTCCTCGCTAATGTCCGATCCCTCACCAACAAGATGGATGAGCTGAGGCTGCAGCTGGCAGGCAACAGGCTCGTGAGGGACTGCTGCATCTTGATGTTCACGGAGACCTGGCTTCACTCATCCATCCCGGACGCGGCTATGGAGCTAGCGGGCCGCACAGCGCACAGACTTGACAGGAACCGCGACTCTGGGAAGAGCAGGGGCGGAGGGCTCTGCATCTACGTCAATAACAGCTGGTGCACAAACGCCGCTACTATCAACAACCACTGCTCCGCAGATCTGGAGTTCATCACGGTCAGATGCAGGCCCCTGTACCTTCCACGTGAGTTCACCGCTGTCACAGTAACCGCTGTGTACATTCCACCGGATGCTAATGCTAGCACGGCTCTTAGCCACTTGAACAATGCCCTCAGCCGGCTACAGAACGACCTTCCAGAAGCAGTGCATGTGGTTGCAGGGGATTTTAACCATGCTGAATTAAAAGTAGTGCTCCCACAACTCCACCAGCACATTAAATGTGCCACCAGGGGAACTAGGACCCTGGATAAAGCCTACTCCAACATCAAGCATGGTTACAGGGCCATCCAGCTGCCCCACCTGGGTTCCTCTGATCACATGTCGCTGCTCCTGATACCGGCTTACAAACCAGTGAGAAAGCAATCACCTCCCATAACCCGGACTGTGACATTTTGGCCCGATGGAGCCTCTCAGCAGCTGCAGGACTGCTTTGAAAGCACCGACTGGGACATCTTCTGCCACCAGGACCTGGAGGTTTTCACCTCTGCTGTGCTGGGCTACATCCAACACTGCATCAACACCGTCACGGTGGAAAAACGCATCCAGGTGTTTCCCAACCAGAAGCCTTGGATGAATAGGGAGGTCAAGGCCCTGCTGAGGGAGAGGAACAGCGCCTTCAGGTCCAGGGACGGGGAGCGGTACAGCGGTGCCCGGGCGGCCCTGAAGAGGGGCATCAGAGAAGCCAAGGCAGGCTACAAGCAGAGGATCGAGGAGGACTTCAGCAGCAACAACAGCCGGCAGGTGTGGAGGGGGCTCCGTCACATCACCAACTTCAGATCCAGCAACGCTGCCCCAACGTCTGGGGACGCCTCACTGGCGGAGGAGCTCAACCACTTCTTCGCCCGCTTCGAGGTTGTGCCCCCAGCGGGGGAACCACTGCTTCAGACCCTCCACAGCCAGCCCTTCACGGTTCAGGCACAGGAGGTGAGGAGAACCCTGAAGGCAGTGAACCCCCGGAAAGCTGCTGGACCTGACGGAGTGGCTGGGAGAGTGCTGAGGGACTGTGCTGACCAGCTGGCTAGGGTCTTCACCAATATCTTCAACCAGTCCCTCTCCCAGTGCTCCATCCCGCCCTGCTTGAAGTCCTCCACCATCATCCCTGTGCCGAAAAAGAACTCCATCAACTGCCTCAACGACTACCGGCCAGTCGCACTCACTCCCATCATTATGAAGTGCTTTGAGAAACTGGTCCGGGGTCACATCACTGCATGCCTGCCACCCACACTGGACCCCCACCAGTTTGCCTACAGAGCCAACCGGTCCATGGAGGACGCCATCGCGACAGCTCTGCACACCACACTGACTCATGTGGAACAGCGGGGGAGCTACGCCAGGCTGCTCTTCCTGGACAGCTCGGCCTTTAACACCATCATCCCGAGCAGACTGGTGAGCAAACTGGGGGACCTGGGTCTCTCCCACAACATCTGCAGCTGGATTATGGACTTCCTGACAGACCGCTCCCAGAGGGTGAGAGTAGGACACCACCTGTCCTCTGTTCTGAGGACCAGCACCGGTTCTCCTCAGGGCTGCGTGCTCAGCCCCCTACTCTACACCCTCTACACCCACGACTGCACCCCCACCCAGCCGAACAATTCCATCATTAAGTTCGCGGACGACACCACGGTGGTGGGGCTCATCTCAGGAGGAGATGAGTCCGCTTACAGGGTGGAGGTGGAGCGTCTGTCGGGCTGGTGCACCATCAACAACCTGACTCTGAACACCTCCAAGTCGAAGGAGGTCATCGTCGACTTCAGGAGGTGTAAACCGGACATCCAGCCAATCACCATCAATGGGGACCGGGTAGAAATGGTGCCAGACTTCAGGTTCCTGGGCACCTACATCAGTGAGGACCTGACCTGGACTGTCAACACCACAGCGATCCTGAAGAAGGCCCAACAGAGACTCTACTTCCTGAGGGTTCTCAGGAAGAACAACATTAAAACTGAGCTCTTGTTGGTCTTCTACCGCTGCTCAGTGGAGTCGGTGCTGAGCTACAGCATCTCGCTGTGGTTCTCCAGCTGCACCGCAGCAGAGCGGAACCAGCTCCAGAGGGTCATCAACACCGCCCAGAGACTGATTGGCTGCCCTCTTCCATCCCTGGAGTCAGTCTATAAGACCCGCTGCCTCAGGAGGGCTCATAGCATCACCAGAGACTCCTCACACCCTGGCCACCACCTGTTCCAACTATTACCCTCTGGGAGGCGTTTCAGGGCAATAAAGGCCAGAACTAATCGACTAAAAAACAGCTTTTATCCGAGAGCCGTCGCTGCTCTGAACGCCTCACACTGAATGTGGTTTTGGATCAATGTGCACATGTACAGTGAAATGCATATAAATTTTTTTTTTTCATAATCATCCTTGCCCGTGTATATATCCCCCACCTCATAGAGTGTATAGTCTTTTAAGTACTGTTATTTTATTTTATTTATTTCCTTGTTTTTGGTCCATGAGAGCTGCTATTTTTTAATTTCGTTGTTTCTGTGTTGGAACAATGACAATAAATTATTCTGATTCTGATTCTGATTCTTCTGAGATACAGTATCCCGGGAATAACGTGGGTCGGACATTTTCACAGACTTGTTCCATGTTGCCGACTCGGCGCTCTCTGTGCAGGGAAGGCGGCTGGCGCGATTTTTAACCCGGACATGACGTCATTTTTGGTTGGCATTGGCGCACAAAATAAACCACACATTTCCAAAGATGGACGATGGACTGTCTTCCTTGGCTCTACGATTAAGCAGCAATTTAATTTAGTTGTGTTTTCAGTTGAATTTTTTTATTTCCAGTTTGCCATGTACATAATTGCGATGTTTGTTTACCGCTTTTCATCTTACTGCGAAGGAAGATATACCGCTTCCCGGGAAAGTTCAGGACATTATACTAAGACACAACTCGGTAAATGTCCTCATCATCTCCGTGTCAGTCGACCCGGGAAATTGCTTTCACACATAAGGGCTACCCATTTAAATCCCATTAGCATCCGTTTGATAATGTGAGTGGTATTAAACTAAGGGGCTGTTTACATGGTGACTCTCAGAGAAGACGAAAAATTTCATGTTTGCATTTATATGGCTCCGTCTCAATTTGAACAATGTCGCAATTCCGCATAAAAATTCATGCCAGGCCCTAGGGGGCAGTGCAGATTTACAAGGCGACAGCGAATGATGCACTTCGACCTCCTCAGCCCGGAAGACAACATGCTCACCCACTCCAAGCAATGGCATTTTCTTTTGTTCAAACAGGCACAAAAATGGAAACATTCAACATATTTAAATTAGAAATATTATAAAAACAGTAAATTAAAGTCAACGTTCCCCCATATTTGCTGTTTTTAATATTTAATAGCACCGCTGCGCACGGCCAATGTGACGTGTGCGTGTGCGGACGTTATCGGCGCGGTCCCGCACCGCGGGAGCTTTTGATATGCATGCAGAGCAAGCCCCCCTCAAGCTCCCGCAATCGAATTCTTCCACTTTGGAGGCACGATTCCAAGGTTTGCGTCTTTGCCTTCCGTCTTCGCAGACACTATACGAACGCGAGGCCACTCTGCAACACAGTCAATGCGTCTTCGTCTCGCAGAGTCGCCATGTAAACTGTTCCTAATGATGGTTGGTTTGAACACCTATCTTAGTTTGTCCCCTGATGAGTATTTTTATTCAAGATTTTGGGTTGACCAAGAAACTGTACCACTTTTTGGGACGTTAAACTTTGAAGCTTCCACTGTAAGCTCGCCAATTGTTCAACCTTTGGTGCCAGGATGACATTGCAGGTCATCCACCTTGCATGTTTAACTACACTCCTTTCTTTCTCAGGCATCTCATGTTATGGAAACTGATAAATTGTCCATGGAGTAACTGTTTGACTTTAGGGCTTTGTCCCTGTCCAGGCCCCTCTACGCAAACACGCATCTTGCCAGGGGGGGGATTCAGAAAACATACAAGAATTGTCCACATCAAAAGCTCACTTCTGCTGCAACATTAAGCAGAAGACACTCAACCATAGCAGTTCTACATGCCTTGACACCATTAAATCACATGAAACTAGCCGACTATAACAATAGGAAACAAATTAATAACTCCTCTCACTTGTGTTATCCCACAAACCAGGTGGTTGCGGAATGTGGCAGAGCTCCAAGCATTCAGCAGGACTTTTCTGTTATGTTTTTTTGTTCCTCTTGACCGAGACGCGCAGCCAAATGACCTATTTCATTCATTCAACTTTCTTTGAAGAACTTTTTCTGTTCAGCAAACGGGGGCACATTTACATTTGCATTGTGGTGGTCCTGAACAGCATGAGCAGTATGACACAAAACAGGGTCCAAGGGAACAAAAATTACTTCTACTCTGGGCGATATGGCCTAAAAAAAAATAACATCTATGATGTTTTTACACAATTTTTTTTTTCCCCCCTATCTTTTTCCTCTCGCTTACTATTTTTAAGGAGACATTAAGAACAAAACAGGTTCAATCCTTCACAGGGCACTCATTGAATTAATTGGCTGACATTGACGATGGTAGACGTCCAATCCATTTCGACTAGGATGAGTGTTCATTCGCCCTTCCCAGTCAAAATGGATTGAATGTCTAGCGCCATCACTGGCAATGAAATATGAGCACTAAAGCTAGTCTCTTAATTTTTAAATGAATCGGACATCTCTCGTTGTCAATGGCAAGCAATAAGTTAAATGTTGTACTATGAAATATTAAAAAAAAAAATAATAATAATTCATGTATTATTAATTAATGCATAAAAGTAGCTAATAATAATAATAATAATAATTAAATACCGTATTGGCCCGAATATAAGACGGCCATGATTATAAGACAACCCCCTCTTTTTCAAGACTCAAGTTTGAAAAAAAGACTTTTTGAACACTAAATGAATTTTTATACAGAAAATAATTACAGTACATCTGAAACAAATGATTATAACAATATATTTGAGAGAAAAAGCATGTTATTTTGCCTCATTCAAATCTTAATATCTGAACATCTAAATATGTAAACTAAAGTGCAATCACATTCGTAAATGAATGGCTTCTGGTTTTTTGAAATGTAAATAAATAATAACAACAACAATAATAACAATAACTGCATTAACCATCAAAGTGAAGTCTAACTGTAACTGTAGTCTTGAAACAAATCTGAATAAGGAAAAACATTGCAATAAAATAAACCAAACTGGTTAAACTTGAGAGTAGCTGTGATCTGTCATGACAGAACATCACTTCAATGATATCTGGCGCCATCTAGCATCGTGAATGGATATAATGTCTAGACCGCGAATATAAGACGACGCCCACTTTTTCAGTCTTATTTCAATGTGAAAAACACTGTCTTATATTCAGGCCAATACGGTAATTCTAATTGAAATCTGGTGTCCACATGTGTTAGCGTCACTTTTTGGGTCACGTAAGCCAAACTTGTATACCAAATGTTAATACTGTGTCCTATATGAACAAAAATGTCAAGCCCACGTACCTGGATGCCAAGTCCTGATGGTATTGTTTTTTTGTTTTTAATTTCTAAAAACAGTAACCTGCCCTATCAAGGGTTAAAAAATGTTAAATGTTAAACAAAAGCAACCCAAATAAAGTGAGAAACGTCCATTTTTTTCTCTCCTTCCTATTTGCGCTGTCAGCCCCGAAATATAGAGTAATCACTTCACAAAGATACAAACGCTTTCTCATGGAATAATTGGTTGGCAGATTTGCTTTTTGCCCAAAAACAACATTTTTTAAAATCATCTGCAGTAATAAATTTGAATTAATTCATAAAATCAATTTCTCGCTAAGGCCTACTTCTACTGTTGTGTTTTACAACTCAAAATAACTGAGATGTTCAGATAATTACGATATAAATATCTCTGAGAATGATTTCCCGTGATTGTAACTCTTTTTTAGTGCCCCTTTAAAAGATCTGTCTTCCAGAAATAGCACTGCCTCCTAAGTACTAATGTTCTTTTAGGTGTTCCTGAAGCTATGAGCTTTGTTTACCCCTTTCCAATAGTAAAGCTCTATGGTCATTTTACAATGCCTTCTGGCAAGCTGCTTTGCTGTTACTCAACAGGCGATTTCAGAAGGGTTTGGCTGTATAAACTCTGGACTTTCTACTGTGTGCAAGTCAGTGTGTGGTGATGGTGTTAGTGGGTTCTCATCATGTAAGGATTTGAAATTTCTCTTTGAATATTGGTTTACATCTGTGGGCAAGATATAAAGAATGCAGTTTTTGGAGACTAAATAGAGACGATTTTGGCTGACAATGAAGAGGCGAGGGGTTTTTTTTCATGGGGGGTGGACCTACCACAGCATTATGTAGGAGTCAATCAATCAAGGGCTGTCAACTGTCTATGTAACATGCTGCAAAAAGGATTACACTTACTGCTTGTGCCTCTCAGACATGCTTTATCGCTTTACCTTCCTCACTCCAATATATTGAAGAGTGAGGAAAGTCATAGGAATCAATAAGGGCTAACGTGTTCCAGTAAGCATACATGTGTATACGTATCATTTTCCAACAGCGTAATTAGCATTTTCAAGAATGGATGCATTGTGGAGTTTCTTTGTTCACTCTTCCATATTATCTACTTCTTGCCTCAGCTCATAGAAATCCAGCACAAAGAGCTGCAGGCAGATTAAGTATACCCCCCCCCCCCCCCTTCTATGTTCAGCGCGGGCAGCGTATAGAAGAGCCTGAGGATCTCCTCATACAAATCTGTCACAGCACCTGATCATCACGAGTCATTTCTTTCATAAGCTTACCTGCGCTTTAGTTATTTATGTGCACACTATTGTTAGTACAACAGAGAAATTCAATGGTGGGAAAAACACTTAAATGGAGCACCTGATGACCCCTGTGTGGGCTCCAGTGACACTAAACAGCAGCTTTCTTATCAGCTGACAGGACTACACCGAGGTCATGTTGTTAACGATTTTGTGTGCTATCAGCAGGTTGGAATTTATGACAAAAATGAAGCACACGGTCAGAAATAGGAGCCCAATAAAATTATATGACTTTCCCTCAAGGTACAATCTACAGTTTGTTGGTCCCTTATGGGTCTACACAATAGTGGCCAAATAAAACTGGAAGGATTTCCTCTCCAGCAGAAAGCAACAATTAAACTTCAAAATGATCCTTGTTCAGTCAAATCTTTTTAAAATGCCGTACATTTTCCACATGGAATGAATTAAACATTGTTATATTTTGTCCAATAATTAACTATATAACACTTTTAATGGTTTAGTGGTGATGAATTTGCCTGATTTTGGTGCAGTGGTGCAGAAAATTAAACGGTGTATGAATGAAGGTTTATCTGCTGCCAACCCTCCCAGTTCAAATGGATCAGATGTCGATTAGTGACAAACGAAATTGAAATTCACAGCAGAAGGATGAAAAGAGCCGCAGGATTGGACGTCTATCACCGTCAATGGCACTGAAAGAATTAATATATTATTCTTGTCTGTGCTATATATTCAGTCATTTGAACATGAATTACTGTAATAATACCTGATAGGCATGTATTGGTATGATATTCTGACGGTATGATAACCTTAAGCCAAAATATCACAGTTTCACGGTATTGCAATTACAGCTCTAAAGCGTGTTACTTTGAGATATCTGGGTTAAAAAGAAAATTAGAAAAGTATTGAACAGGGTTTTTATGTTTCAAAACATTAGCATATTGGAATATAACATTATACTTAATTAAAATAAAAAAAGTAATAACAAAATATTGTAATTTAAGTAAATGCAGTCCTTTAGGTGAGCTTAAACTCACAGCCACAGCTCAACAATATTAGCATCAGAACAAAAATAATTGATTTATTTCCCATAAAAAGCACCTGTGTATGATTCGAATTATGTTTACATAATACACACACTCTCTTTCTCAACACAGACAGTTGCCAGAGAGAAAAAAAACGCCACGTTTTACCACCCCTAGACACACTAAACACGCTTGAGTTAACTCTCTGATCTGGTGGGATACGTTCATGAGTGTTTACTAACCTTTAATTTTGTAAAAATTCAAAATCCTATTGGAGGTATGGCCTCCTCAGCAGCCATATGTCGGTTGGCCCTCCTTCTCTAAGCCGCGTCTGTCTGTAACTTTTCTGTAGCCGAAGTATTCCCATACCAGCGATTTTGTATTCTTTGATGGGATAAAAGTTCAGGAGTTTCACCTTCTCAGGCCATCGTGTAGCATAGCTGACTCACTGACACTGAGCAACAACCGGTGGGGGAGGGTTGGGCCTTCCTGCTGCAAGCGAGGTATTTCTCCATGCATTTTTGGGACATAAAAAATAGCTAATACATTAGGGAATGTAAGACGGCAAATTTTTGCGGTTTTGAAACCTTGACGTTTTAATACCACGGTATACCTCGAAACCGGTGCTTGGCACGTGTCTACTTTATAATAATTATTTTTAATTCGACTGAGGTTTTTTTTTTAATTCATTTGTGTCAGTTTTACGACGTAGTGTACATTTCAAAAGTATGATATTCGAAATTGCTTGTCCATGGTTAATTTAAAAAAGATTCACATTTGACAGCACAACATGGAGAAAGTTAACATGGAAGCATTAATGATGACAATGCAAGAGATTCACATAAGCATGATATTACTCATCCCTTGCATTATTTAAGAGAAATATCTTAAAATTGTCAACAGCAAAGAAAGATTCATGTTGAAAAATTTACCTGCAGGCTAATCTGAAAAAACGTATGCTTTTAATGTGGTTTTTTTCCTCCCCTGCTATTATAATTACCTAAGTTAGCACTTTTTGTTTTGTTATTTTTGTTTTGGTCAAGTGGGATCTGTTGTCTGTTCAGTCTTGAATATCCTGTCAGAATTTGGCTTGCGGCAACTACTGTATGTTTGCTGCTTTGCTACTTCTTTTCGGTATGATAACTATACATCTTCATAAAATGTGACAAAAATGCATGCGTACAGAAATGTTTGTGCCATGTTATCAAATGTGTATTTTAAAATAACTGCCTATTTAGAAACAAAAATTTTGTACATAAGTACATTTTGATCCAAGGGCTTTTTTTTTTTTTTTTTTTAACCTCCTGCAGAGTTGAATCAATAGTTCTGATTACATTTTTTTACATTAGTATCTGTACTAGCGATTTACAAACATGATTTTTTTTTTTTAAGGACCGATACAGATTATTAGTAGTTAGAGGGGCCAATAACCTATTTTTGGAGTCCATATTCATTTGGCGTAAAAGTGTAAAAATTGGCATAAAAAATGAATATTGCAAACACTTAAATTAATGGAAAGGCCTAAAGCATGTTTATTCAATCACACAAACAGAAAATAACAGGTTGGATTAAAAAAAAAAAAAAAAAAGTCTGATACCTATGTACATGAAATTTCTAAATTTCGGCGCCGATAATGGGTCCAGCCGAAAATCAGTCTATCTCTATCTGTCCAATTAAGAACAGAGATTAGCGTGTCGCGGGAGCTCTTCATGTGTGCTGCAGGAAATTGTCCCATATGATTTAATTTTTATGAAAAGTATTTAAGATTTCTTTTGCAGCACACAGTATATGCAAGCTCTGTATAGTGACAGAAAGAAATATTACCATAATGGTCGGACGATAAGCCGCTACAGCACCGTAGTGTTTACTAGAGGTGGAAATCTTTGGGCACCTAACGATTCGATTACGATTCAGAGGCACCGATTCGATTATAAATCGATTAGTGACGCACCACCAACCCCCCCCCCCCCCCCCCCCCCGCTCCAAAATTGTTAAAAAATCCTCTCAGGCTATACAAACTACTATTTCAGTGTCAAGTTAACCGTTAAAAACAGTAAAAATGATACTCAAGTCCCCATTCTGTATCGGCAGCTTTAAACTACATTCAGTTAATTTAATGTTATGAATCAACCGTTAAAGTTGTTAAAATTGCTCCCGTTACTCCATAATTTCCCTTCCGTCTACTTTCGACGTGAACGTTTTAAAACTGTTTCATCATTTAAAGATGAAACAGTTTTAAATCTGATTTGTTTTTGTTTTTTTTAGATTAAAAGTAATTAGGTTCGCTACAACAGAGCTTTCTAGAGAAGTCTACTGCTTTAAGATGGCGTCTGTTTACTAGCGCGGGAAATTCTGTCATTTCGTATCTAGTTCTTGGTATATGATCTAACACGGCCGTCGTCTGTCATTTCACATCTAGTTCTAGATATATGTGATATCTACCACAGCCGTATGTTGCCGTATGTTTGTAGCAACTAGCAACTGGGCACTGTTTGTAGTGGCTGACGGCCGCAGTCAGGTATTATTATTATTATTTTTTTTTATTTAGCGGCATGAGTTGAACATGATATTTACTCTCCGTCCGTTCCTCATTGCGTGCTGAAGACCGCGCTGACTGTGTTTTATTTCCGCTTTACCTGGTATAATTCAATAATCGGAATTTGGATGTTTGTGAATCGTTCTCGAATCTTCCAAGGCCGAATCGCGACTTATCTAAGAATCGGAAATTTCGCACACCGCTAGTGTTTACAGTACTTCTTCCGCTTTTTCCGGGAGCGTCTCGAAGTATAAAACATACACTGTATATTTTTGTTTCTTTTGACAATGCAATTGTATTTCTGGATTATGTTGTTACTTTTTAGCCCTTAAAACAATATTTATTTTTTTTAATTTAAAAACTCGATCCTTTTCACCCAATTCTGATCATCTGAAAAATGGCGCGATCGGCCCAATTTCAGATCACATGATTGGATCGGGGACACCCATACTTTTGTTACTTATATGCTGAACAAGCAAATCCCATTTTCTTTGGTGAGCGCTGTTTATAGCATGGTGCGTCTTATAGTCCAAACCTTATGGTAAATACTGTTCATTCTAGATGTGAAAGATGACATTTGGTGGTAAGATTTTGTCATCAAAGTGTTTCTCAATCTTTGAGATTTTTTTCTAACATAAAATATGTGTCTTGGCTCAAACAAGGTTGAGAAACGCTGCATATCTGCGTTTCCCAACCTTTACTGAGTCAAGGCACATATTCTACTCATAAATCAGAAAATGTCTCTCCGCACAGCACCATACATAAATGTCACATAAAGTGGATCCAAAGGGTAAATGTATATACTTTCCTAAAGGTGGAGAGGTTACTACAGGTAAAACTGGCTTGTGGCGACTTTGCTTGTTGAACCTTGTCAACCTCACTCTCAGCCTTGTGGAGTGCGTGGGTAACAACCACCAAGTGAATACAGTGCCTTGCAAAAGTATTCGGCCCCCTTGAACTTTGCAACCTTTCGCCACATTTCAGGCTTCAAACATAAAGATATAAAATTTTTATTTTTTGTCAAGAATCAACAACAAGTGGGACACAATCGTGAAGTGGAACAAAATTTATTGGATAATTTAAACTTTTTTAACAAATAAAAAACTGAAAAGTGGGGCGTACAATATTATTCGGCCCCCTTGCGTTAATACTTTGTAGCGCCACCTTTTGCTCCAATTACAGCTGCAAGTCGCTTGGGGTATGTTTCTATCAGTTTTGCACATCGAGAGACTGACATTCTTGCCCATTCTTCCTTGCAAAACAGCTCGAGCTCAGTGAGGTTGGATGGAGAGTGTTTGTGAACAGCAGTCTTCAGCTCTTTCCACAGATTCTCGATTGGATTCAGGTCTGGACTTTGACTTGGCCATTCTAACACCTGGATACGTTTGTTTTTGAACCATTCCATTGTAGATTTGGCTTTATGTTTTGGATCATTGTCCTGTTGGAAGATAAATCTCCGTCCCAGTCTCAGGTCTTGTGCAGATACCAACAGGTTTTCTTCCAGAATGTTCCTGTATTTGGCTGCATCCATCTTACCGTCAATTTTAACCATCTTCCCTGTCCCTGCTGAAGAAAAGCAGGCCCAAACCATGATGCTGCCACCACCATGTTTGACAGTGGGGATGGTGTGTTCAGGGTGATGAGCTGTGTTGCTTTTACGCCAAACATATCGTTTTGCATTGTGGCCAAAAAGTTCCATTTTGGTTTCATCTGACCAGAGCACCTTCTTCCACATGTTTGGTGTGTCTCCCAGGTGGCTTGTGGCAAACTTTAAACGAGACTTTTTATGGATATCTTTGAGAAATGGCTTTCTTCTTGCCACTCTTCCATAAAGGCCAGATTTGTGCAGTGTACGACTGATTGTTGTCCTATGGACAGACTCTCCCACCTCAGCTGTAGATCTCTGCAGTTCATCCAGAGTGATCATGGGCCTCTTGGCTGCATCTCTGATCAGTTTTCTCCTTGTTTGAGAAGAAAGTTTGGAAGGACGGCCGGGTCTTGGTAGATTTGCAGTGGTCTGATGCTCCTTCCATTTCAATATGATGGCTTGCACAGGGCTCCTTGAGATTTTTAAAGCTTGGGAAATGTTTTTGTATCCAAATCCGGCTTTAAACTTCTCCACATCAGTATCTCGGACCTGCCTGGTGTGTTCCTTGGTTTTCATAATGCTCTCTGCACTTTAAACAGAACCCTGAGACTATCACAGAGCAGGTGCATTTATACGGAGACTTGATTACACACAGATGGATTCTATTTATCATCATCGGTCATTTAGGACAACATTGGATCATTCAGAGATCCTCACTGAACTTCTGGAGTGAGTTTGCTGCACTGAAAGTAAAGGGGCCGAATAATATTGCACGCCCCACTTTTCAGTTTTTTATTTGTTAAAAAAGTTTAAATTATCCAATAAATGTTGTTCCACTTCATGATTGTGTCCCACTTGTTGTTGATTCTTGACAAAAAAATTAAATTTCATATCTTTATGTTTGAAGCCTGAAATGTGGCGAAAGGTTGCAAGATTCAAGGGGGCCGAATACTTTTGCAAGGCACTGTAAGTACTTCAACATTGAATTGCACTGTTTTTGCATGTAAATTGCCAGAATTTTTACAACAACCCCCCCTATGTGCTTTGCATGCAGTGGAATTGACACTGTGGACTGTATGGGACGGCTGGCTAGAAGAGCTGGCGATGAGAAACGAGGCGTATTGTCAGCATGGAGACTGGACTTCATAATGATACTACAGTTTCTTTTTAACTTTCAAACTTAGAATTTTAGTAGGGAAGTTCCGATCACATATTTTAAAAACAGTTTTGCAGGGTAAGTGCTTAACTCGAAATAGAACCTTTTCACCCGATTCCGATCCACTGAAAATGAAATTTCCAATCCAATGATAGGATCGGAGGACATCTTTACTTGTGTGTTGATGTGAATGACATCATGCACACGGTAAATGTTACATCATTGATCCACAGCTGAAAACAAACTTCACATCTCAATTGTAACTGTTTGAAGTAATAGAGTTGTAGGAATGGACAGGATAGGTTAATGGATTATATTTTTCTTTTTATGTATGTCATGTAAACAGATTCTGTAATAGCTGCAGCTGATGTGAAACCTCTATATCAGGGGTGGGCAAACCGGTCCTTGAGGGCCGCAGTGGGTCCTGGTCTTTGTTCCAACTGATTCAGCTCACACAGTATAACCAATGAGGTTTCAGTGGAAACAAGGCGCACCTGATTGCAATCAACTGATTGCACTTGTAAGAAACCAGATTGGTGAAACGCTGTCCTCATGATGGGCATGAACAAAAACCCGCACCCACTGCGGCCCTTTGTGGAATTAATTGCCCACCTCTGCTCTATATAAATGACCTCATTGCCTGCCAATGACAATTATAGACGTCCTATTCTTTTAAACAAGGAAGACTGGCTGTTAATAGGGTTGGCCCGATCACAAATGATTGCACCCCAGCTCGAGTCAACCAAGGATATTTTGACACCAAGTATCGATCCCATAACTCAGGCAATTTATTAAGGAGAACATAAACCAACATCCAAATGTAAAATATGTTCATCCTTCAGACATTATTGCACTTGTGTCATGCAACCTTATCGTTAGCTTGGAGTGACAGCTAGCATAACATTTTCCTACCTGTGGTGTAGACATGTGCAGATTTCCGGTTTCATGGTATACCGTGGTATGAAAACGTCATAGTTTCAAAACCGCAAAAAAATTCTGTCATACCATCCCTATTGTCCCAAAAATTCATAGCGTGACGTATGTTTCCCACCAGCAGCGAGAGTTAACTCCAGCGTGTTTAGTGTGTCTAGCCGTGGCAAAACGTGTGTTTATACATGTCTGGCAACTGTCTGTGTTGAGAGAGAGTATGTGTGTATTAAGTAAACATGATACGACTCATACAAATGTGCTTTTTATGGGAAATAATTCAATTATTTTTGTTCTGATGGCAATAATGTTGAGCTCTGGCTGTAGGTTTAGGCTCACCTAATGAACTGCATTTATTTTAATTTTATTTAGATTTATTCTTTTTTTATTTAACTTAACATTATACTTATGTTCCAATTTGCTAATATGTTTTGAAAAATAAAAATCCTGTTCGATGGGAAAAAAGCTGTAGTTTTTTCAAAACCCAGATATCTCAAAGTAACACAATTTAGAGCTGTAATTGCAATACCGTGATACCGTGAAACCGTGATATTTTTGCTTAAGGTTATCATACGGTCAGAATATCATATTGGCACATGCCTACTGTGGGGTTTACCTCTGCATCCTCCATTTCCATGCGTGTCATAATGTTGCGAAAGTACAAAACATATTTTTTGGTTTGTTTCTTTTGACAATAAAAGTGTACATCTTGGTTTTGTTGCTTTGTAGCCCTATATAAATAATAATGACAACTAATGACAACAAATAATGACAATTTATAAAAGCCAATCTTTTCCAACAGATTTCAATCTGATCAGCTTAGTTCTGTCAACTACACCTGAAACTTTTCTTGATTTTGCCATCGTCTGCATTCCAAACAAACTCCTATAAATGTCAAATTCAAACCAGATCACACACAAAGAGACACACACTCATTTTGACCTACGGTATGCATAGAATTAAGAAGAAATTTTATGAATAGCTGCCATAGATTATTTGTAGTAAACTATTAGATTTTCTGTGGTACCATGGTTAAAAATACTGTTGTACATTACTTGAACAAGTATAAGACTGCAGGTCATGTTTTGAGTTGGGTCTGGGTGGCCTTACCTTGAAGTCCACAGACAGCTGTGGTGTATATTCCAAAGTCCAAAGAGCCCTAACAAGCGAGGCCAAATGCTCCGTGACCTCTCCGTTCGCAAAGTGTGTCTCCCCAGCCCTGGCACACCCGTTGATGGCTGTGTCACTCAGGTCCAACTTGTACCTCTCCAGTCCCAAGTATTCGGCCAGCAGGTCGGTGTTGCTCAAACACTGGACCACGGCGTTCATGAAACACGTGTTCCCGTGGTTTTTCAAACCCAGAACGCCAGGCATTTTGTCTCCGTAGTGGTAAAGTAGTTTGTCCCTGCCAAGCGGATGGTTCTTGGCCAGCCGAGGCACCTGTACATCCTCTTTGACGATCCCTGAGCTGGCACTGAGAGTGCAAGGTGCGCCATTCTTAAACCCCCCGTCGTCGTCCTCCACGTCCTGCGTGTCTGCAAAGTGGGTGAAAGTGCCAAGAGTTTTCATGATTCTGTTCATTAAACTCCCCACGGACTTGAGTGATTTCTTCCGGAAAAGCTTGACGGATTTGGGCTTCTTCTCTCTCTTACGCTTGTCCTCCTTCGACGCGGGCATTTCCTCCTTCTTGTCCATGGCGGCACCTCCACAACTCCCTCGTGGGTCCGGTCTCCCACTCCTCATCATTGTGTTGTCAATTCCGTCGCCCGCATGCCACTTCTTCCCCGCCAGTATCCCCTTCCCACGAAGTACATGGAAGCGCGCCCAGAGGTGACACCATCGCCATCACAGCAGCACCCTGTTCTCCTCGTCCGCCCACCCCGCACGCCACCTTCCGCGTCCATCCCAGCACTTGACTGAAGGCGTTCTTTATCACGCGTGGCGCGACGTCCCCGCCAGCACGGCACGGGGGCACAACAGGAGCCCCCTCAACAGCTCAGCTCTCAGCGTTCCCAGTCTGGTCCCACTTCGCCTGGGAAGGCTTGTGATTGTGGGACTCACTGTTTGTGTGTGTGTAAGTGTGTGTGCGCGTGCCTCCTCCCACTCCACTCCACACATACACACACATACGCACCCACTTGACAATTAATTAGGCCTAAAATTACAGCTTTCGATCACAAATTCAGTTGTTCTAAATAATTATAATAATAACATTACACACCCTTAACCCTTTCAGGGAAGTGGTCGCTACAGTGGACAGCCATTCAAAAGTTCACACTGAGGACTTTGGAAATTTTCTAGAGCAAGTGACTATTTTTTTTCTCACTTGTGACCTTTAAACTATTTGGATGACCATACATCATACCTGTCAACCCGAACCCGTTGGCAATCTTAAAAATAGTGACGTATGCCCTGACTAATCTTACAACGTTGTACGGTGGGGCAAATTAGTATTTAGTCAACCACTAATTGTGCTCCCACGTGAAAATATTAGAGAGGCCTGTAATTGTCAACATGGGTAAACCTCAACCATGAGAGACAGAATGTGAACCCCCCCAGGGCCCCAGAAAATCACAATATTTGATTTTTTTAAAGAATTTATTTGTAAATCATGGTGGAAAATAAGTATTTGGTCAATACCAAAAGTTCATTTCAATACTTTGTTATATACCTTTTGTTGGGAATAACGGAGGCCAAACGTTTTCTGTAACTCTTTACAAGCTTTTCACTCACTGTTGCTGGTATTTTGGCCCATTCATCCATGCAGATCTCCTCTAGAGCAGTGATGTTTTGGGGCTGTCGTTGGGCAACACGGACTTTCAACTCCCTCCACAGATTTTCTGTGGGGTTGATATCTGGAGACTGGCTAGGCCACTCCAGGACCTTGAAATGCTTCTTACGAAGTCACTCCTTTGTTGCCCTGGCTGTGTGTTAGGGATCATTGTCATGCTGAAAGACCCAGCCACATCTCGTCTTCAATGCCCTTGCTGATGGAAGGAGATTTTCACTCAAAATCTCTCGATACATGGCCCCATTCATTCTTTCCTTTACACAGATCAACCATCCTGGTCCCTTTGCAGAAAAACAGCCCCAAAGCATGATGTTTTCACCCCCATGCTTCACAGTGGGTATGGTGTTCTTCGGATGCAATTCAGAATTCTTTTTCCTCCAAACACGAGAACCTGTGTTTCTACCAAAAAGTTCTATTTTGGTTTCATCTGACCCTAACACATTCTCCCAGACCTCTTCTGAATCATCCAAAGGCTCTCTAGCGAACCGCAGACGTGCCTGGACGTGTACTTTCTTCAGCAGGGGGACACGTCTGGCAGTGCAGGATTTGAGTCCCTGGCGGCGCATTGTGTTACTGATAGTAGCCTTTGTTACTGTGGTCCCAGCTCTCTGTAGGTCATTCACTAGGTCCCCCCGTGTGGTTCTGGGATTTTTGCTCACCGTTCTTGTTATCATTTTGACGCCACGGGGTGAGATCTTGCATGGAGCCCCAGATCGAGGGAGATTATCAGTGGTCTTGTATGTCTTCCATTTTCTAACAATTGCTCCCACAGTTGATTTCTTTACACCAAGCGTTTTACCTATTGCAGATTCAGTCTTCCCAGCCTGGTGCAGGTCTACAATTTTGTCTCTGTTGTCCTTCAACAGCTCTTTGGTCCTGGCACTAGTGGAGTTTGGAGTGTGACTGATTGAGGTTGTGGACAGGTGTCTTTTATACCGATAATGACTTAAAACAGGTGCCATTAATACAGGTAACGGGTGGAACCTCGTTAGACCTCGTTAGAAGAAGTTAGGCCTCTTTGACAGCCAGAAATCTTGCTTGTTTGTAGGTGACCAAATACTTATTTTCCACTCTAATTTGGAAATAAATTCTTTAAAAATCAAATAATGTGACTTTCTGTTTTTTTTCTCCACATTCTGTCTCTCATGGTTGAGGCTTACCCATGTTGACAATTACAGGCCTCTGTAATCTTTTCAAGTAGGAGAACTTGCACAATTGGTGGTTGACTAAATACCTATTTGCCCCACTGTATATAGCGTGCAATATGAAACAAAAATAAAACTCAATTTTTAAAATAATATGAATTTATTGGCAATATTGTAACATATATCCTGGTGCCATCAAAGAACAATCAATATCTTCAGCATGATTACTCCAATTTAACAGTGACTTTTGTTATAATTGTATGTAGCACTTTTGGTAATTTCTATCATATCTTTTGATCATAAGCTGATTTTAAGGGGGGGGGCAAATTATTTTTTTCTTTGATTGAAAATATATTTTTGATTGCGGCAACTTTTTTTTTTTTTTTTGGGGATTGAATGATTTAGACACGGCGGCACGGTGGCTGAGTGGTTAGCACGTCTGCCTCACAGTACTGAGATCAAGGGTTCAATCCCGGGTTTCGGCCTTCCTGTGTGGAGTTTGCATGTTCTCCCCGTGCCTGCGTGGGTTTCCTCCGGGAACTCCGGTTTCCTCCCACATCCCAAAAACATGCATGGTAGGCTGATTGAACACTCTAAATTGTCCGTAGGTATGAGTGTGTGCGTGAATGGTTGTGTGTCTCCATGTGCCCTGCGATTGGCTGGCAGCCAGTTCAGGGTGTCCCCTGCCTACTGCCCGTTGTTAGCTGGGATAGGCTCCAGCACCTCCGCAACCCTCGTGAGGAAAAGCGGCATGGAAAATGAATGAATGAATGAATGATTTAGACACAAATGTCCTACCCATAATATGGCCCGAACACAAAAAGGATTGCTTTAATCAAAGAAAACTTTTCAAATGCAAATTTTTCAATCTCAATTTTTTTGCATTCAAAAACGTTTTCTATGATTGAAATCTTTTTTTTTTGTTTGTTTTTTTTTTGATTGAAGTGATTTTTTACTCTTTTTGAAAATATATTTTTTGATTGAGTAATAAAGACAAAAACATCCTAGCCAAACACAAATTAACATTACTTCAATCAAAAAAGTTGGTTCAATCAAAAAAAAAACTTGACTCCAATCAAAAAAAAAAAAAAAAAAAATAATAATAATAATAATAATAATTTAAAAAAAAAATCAATCAAAGAAAAATAGCTTTCACATGCATTATTTTGAGTTTCAAATTTATTTTTGCATTTTTTTTTTTATTACAACTTTTTAAAAATTTTTTTTTTATTTAGGCAACCTTTTTTATTGAATAATAAAGACACAAATCTACTTCCATATGGCTCCGCCCAGGGGATAAAATTTTGGACTGGGGTAACTACATTGGCACAACACTGGCAGGCGTACCATATTCAATGGATGACGATCTTGGCTAAAAGTGTTGCCTAGTCAGCCTGATTTTGAATTCCCCTCAAGAATGGTCGTTAAAAAAAAAAAAAATCTCCATGTAAACTTGTTATTGAAAATATTCTTGTAAGTTAATTTTATTGCTGACACTGCGTTTCAGGGTCATCAACATGTTGTGCCCCCCCCCGCCCCAAAAGCCAAACTCCGCCTATGCTTTTGATGACTGGCTGCACTTCATGGCACTTCAGCTCGCAATTCAGTTTGACTTGAAGGTAGTTCGTTAGTGTGTCCAATTAAAAATTAAAAAGTTCAATTGAAAAAATTAAATTACCAATGCAATCTTTGAGTCAGGGAACATTTCTTTTGCAAATTCTGAGAAGTGATCAGCAATAGTTGCAGGCAAATTGTGTTTGGCAACAAATTGGCAAAATATAATTTCTGCTTTCGTCACTTTTCATTCTGCAGACTTCATCTTTATGACCAGTATTGTTAATCTTACTTTTAAAAAGTAATTAATTACAGTTACAAATTACTTCTCCCAAAAAGTAATTGAATTAGTAACTCAGTTACCGAACGTAAGAGTAATTAGTTACTTGGTAAAGTAACTGGTGTTACCGTTCATGCTTTTTTTCTTCATTTTTTCAAAAAAACAAAAAGCATAGTAACCTTTGCTATATTTGGGAGTCATGTCTGTCATTTCGCATGTAGTACTATATGCATGTGATATTTAGGCGTAGATTGTAGGCTGTTGGCTACAGTCAGGAAATATTGGAGCCACCTAGCCTAGTATCGCGTTTGCTACAGCGTTACAACAAACACGCTTCTCTCTCCGTGTCTCTGACTTTTCTCGCGTCATTCAACCAGCGTGGTAACGCACATTGTCTCGTTGCCGAAACGGTGACAAAATCTGAACGGAGGAAAAAAAAAACCTAATACACAAAAAACGTACAAAATTTGAACGTACGGCTGACTTGTACAAATTATGCCGAAACTATACAACTTGACAGGTATGATACATGCTTATTTATGCCTGACAGTCCTTCATTCACGGTGTTGTCACAGATTACTTAAAAAAAAGTAATTTAATTATTGATTACTGATTTTGCCTCAAAAAAGTAATCTAGTTACTTAACTGATTATTTTATTATCAAAGTAACTACAGTGGTATGAAAAAGTATCTGAACCTTTTGGAATTTCTCACATTTCTGCATAAAATCACCATCAAATATGATCCAATCTTTGTCAAAATCACAAAAAGTGTCTGCTTAAACTAACACCACCCAAACATTTATAGTTTTTTTTAATGTTTTGATGAGGATCGTATGCAAACAATCACAGAAGGGGGGAAATAAGTAAGTGAACCATCACATTTATAATTTTGTGCCCCCAACCCCCTTCTAGCAGCAATAACTTCAACCAGACACTTCTTGTAGCTGCACATCAGTCTGGCACATCTATCAGGACTAATCTTGGCCCATTCTTTTCTAAAAAACTGCTGTAGTTCAGTCATATTCCTGTGATGTCTGGCATGAATGGCCGACGTTAGATCATGCCAGAGCATCTCAATGGGGTTCAAGTTTGGACTTTGACTTGGTCACTCCAGAACATGTATTTTGTTCTTCTGAAACCATTCTGAAGTTGATTTACTTCTGTGTTTTGGATCATTGTCTTGTTACAGCATCTATCCTCTTTTTAGCTTCAACTGTCTGTCAGATGGCCTCAGGTTTTCCTGCAAAACATCGTGATAAACTTTTGAATTCGTTCTTCCATTAATGATTGCAAGTTGTCCAGGCCCTGAGGCAGCAAAACAGCCCCAAATAATGATGCTCCTTTCACCAAGTTTTCACGGTGGGGACAGGTGCTGATGTTGGTGAGCTGTTCTATTTTTCCTCCACACATGACGTTGTGTGTTACTCCCAAACAATTCAACTTTGGTTTCATCAGTCCACAAAATATTTTGCCAAAACTTCTGTGGAGTGTCCAAGAGCCTTTTTGCAAACATAAAAAGAGCAACAATTGTTTTTTTTGTTTTTTTTTTAGACAGCAGTGGCTTCCTCCGTGGAGTCCTTCCATGACCACCATTCTATGCGATAGTTTTACATATAGTTGATTTGTGCACAGAGATATTGGACTGTGCCAGTGATTTCTGTAAGTCTTAAACAGACACTCTAGGGCTCTCTGAGTATTCTGCGTTGAAGTCTTGGCGGTATCTTTGATGGACGGCCACTCCTTGGAAGAGAAGCCACAGAGCCAAACTCTTTCCATTTGTAGACAACTTGTCTGGCTGGCGATTGATGAACATCCAGACCTTTAGAAATGGTTTTGTATCCTTTCCCAGCTTTATACAAATTGGCAGGGCTTCAAACAGCTCTTTTGACCGAGCCATAATGCACATCAGACAATGTTTCTCATCAAGACAATTCTTACCAGGTGTTTGTTTTATAGTAGGCAGGGCAGCTTTAAACCACTCATCAGTGATTGAGCACACACCTGACTTGATTTGTTTGGTAAAAAAGGGTTTCAAATGCTCTTTAAGTCTCCTTAGGCAAACCCCCGCTAACTCGAAGATTAAGCCTAATTTCAAAAATTGTAATCTTTGGGTAAGGGAGTAGGGGTTAACAGCATATCAGAGCCAATGTAAAACAATGCAAATTGACTGCACAGTAATCAACAACACACAAATGAATTGCACAGTGCAATAAACACAAAGGTCGTGGATGCGTGCACACCCCGGAAGTACGCCGTACACAGATGCAGTCAAATTGGTCACAAAACGTGGTGGCACAGCTAAGCACTATACACTCAATTGGACTTACACCACATCCCAGAGATGCTAAACGAACACGTCACCTCATGGCATTAGCGTTCAACACGAATATGACGTAAACAATGCTCGCATATGACTACCCACCGTTGCAATGGCAAAGCTACGAAACGGTCGTGCATGTAGTAGCACCAACCTTGCGCTGGAACCCTCCAGAATGAAGGAAAAATACTCGCGTTCATTCATGGACACACCAAGATCAACATTCCCTCGCACATCTCAACAGGTGGTTGCACTCGGCTCGAATGTGCACCTGCGCTGGCACACGCCTTTCTCAGTCCCACTAACTGCGAGCGGTTACCATGGAAACGGACACGTACTGCGAAACTTTCTAACATTTTCTATTCAAAATTCTCTCCGTACATGACTACAACACTCTTTACCATTCATTCTTCATACATTATGAGGCAATAACGAAATAGTAACGCACAGACACTACGAAAACTGATTACTGGTTTGAAAAAATGAACGCGTTCGATTACTCATTACTGAAAGAAAGTAATCAGATTACAGTAACGCGTTACTGACAACACTGTTCATTCAACTGCTTCGTCCTGCGTCCTGCAGACCATAGAGCACGACAGCTATTTATTCTTTCTTTCTGAGTTTCACCTTAAGGCAACCAGCAAACGATAACAACAATGAGACGATAACGAGTTAAAAACGTGTTTCGGGAGACTAAAACATAACGAGAAGTATGCCAGTTTTCGTCTGACAAGTCAAAAACGAGAGGAAAATGCGCAATAGTTTCCGTCACATGTTCACAATGTTTGACATTTTATGTGTAGTTAGCCTCCATCTAGCAGTGTCTGGTTGTGTCACTCGTGACATGCTGCGCCCCCCCCCTTTCCAGATTCACCATTGTGTCATCTCCAGGTTCCATGCAGGCTTGTACACACGATAAGATTTGTTTTCTTGACCAGAGAATACATGCAATGTTACTTTAGCCTTTAAAGGTCTGTGCTGAGCAACCATCACACACTGAATGTAACTTGTAGCGTTAGCATAGCATTCGCGTTAGCATTAGGCGAGCGTCCTCTAAACTCTCGGTGTAACTTGTAGCGTTAGCATAGCATTCACGTTAGCATTAGGCGGGCGTCCTCAAAACTCTCAGACTTTTTTTTTTTACATACAGTTTGTGGTCTCCAGGTGGCTATAATTAATTGATTATATTGTTTTTTTTCCCCTGATGAGTGTGTATTATCACCAGGTTGGCGTTGTAGGTAGACACAACAATATGTTCTCGTCTGTCAATGTTCATTCGAAATTGCCAAAAACCTTCATTTATTTATTTTTGGAGTATTTTTTTAATTTTATTTTACAGACGTAAACATCTATAAAACATAAACATTCATAGTCTTGAGTTTTTGAGTTAGATGAAATCAAACACATTTTGAGATGACTAAAATCTAACTAAGACTAACAAGTCTTGTCCAAATGTCAAGACGAAAATTAAAAGGGCTGCCAAAAACAACAATGAAAGCAACACAATAAAGTGTGTGTTTGCAAGTGCTTGGTGCACTGAAAACAGCTACAGGTAGGAAATGTTAAACACTTAGGGGCCGTTTACACGACAACAGCATCGGGGGTGACAACGGAAAAACTTTTCCAAAGACCCCTATCGCTTACACGGCGATGACAATCTGGGGGGCTAAAAACGCAATAATTTGAAAACGTCTTCCAGAGTGGGAATCTTGGCAACGCTCTCCTTCGTCGTCACCGTCTAAATAGTTGACAAAGCAAAAGTGATTTTTGGGTGACAAAAGACTTCGTACTCTGGAATGTAGCGTAGGTGGCGATAATGCTCCAATATATTTGTCAGTGAAGGGGGTGAAGATACTAATGACGTCAGTGCACATGGACAATCCGACAGTCATGTCTTTAAGTAGCAAGCTTGTACACAGCCTAACTATGTTTAACATCATTCAAGAATATAGGGCGGAAAACACAAGACTGAAAAAGCAGTTTCTGCTCTTGCACCACTCTTTAAAGTAAACTGCTGTATTTGAAGTCAAAAGAACTGTTGTGTTTTATGGAACAATATGTCTATATGCTACCATAGCAGACTCATGGCGCAATAAGCCCCCGAACTATTTTTAATTTGTCCATATTACCCTGGAAACCCCTGTTTACAGACGTCGCGCAATCGCTTTTGTTTCAACCTAGCCATAAAAAGAAGATAAGTAATTATTCGAAATGTCCGTCATTTTTAGCTTAGAATCATTAACTGATGTCTCATATTTCGTTAAAAAAAAAAAAAAGACTTAAAAAAATTAATTACTCGCATATTTTAAACTTTTAAACAAATGACAACACAAAAAAAAAGGGTGTCTGTAAAAAAGTCATGGATATCTACCTCATAACTATCGCTTCATTGTATTTTTTTTGTTACTGTTGCATTTTCTCAGATATGATCCAAACAAAGAAAAACTGAAAGAAAAAAAAACGTTTAAAAGGATAAATATATGAAAAAGAACATCTCATCCACTCCTTGATGCCTGCGATTTCTGCATCGCGAACCTTTTTATATTACCATGTTTCACCCATAAAATCACCCCCAAATCCAGCTGTGGCCATTCACAGCTGTGTCTTGACACTCGGTGATACATGCTACATGGAGTTTTTGGATCGAAACAAGGTAAGTCCGTGATAATATGGTTAAAGTCATGGCGTCTGTAATTCTGCTCTCACGTGTTCTCACCTCCAGATAGGGTTTTGCTGTTAAAATTTTTTTTTTTTTTTTTTCAAAAATGCCCTCCGGTTCAAAATTTTTCTTCACCCAGAAAATTGAGATTTTAACCTTTCCAATGATGTGTCACACATGCTGTAGGACATTTTTGAAATTTGGCCAAATTGGGGGTCTTAGAGCGGAAATTCAAGTCACCTGAGTGTTTTCCGCCATAGTCAACAATTTGCCACGCTAATTACAGAAACTCAATAATTACTCTGTCTGATGTGCTTTGCCATTTTATTGGACCAGGACGAAAGAGGAAACAGGAAGGGCTACATGCAGGAATTAAGTTTTGGTGGTGCTGCCACCTACCATTGGGAATGCATACTGCATTGGCAAATTGGAGGTTTCATGCTCTTTTGTGCCTCCGTGTGCACGCAGTTTTCCCCCACACATAATGGTCACGTAACCGCGGAATTAAAATAACAGCACAACGCCACTTTTGCATTATTGCATAAGATCGTAAATGTGGGCTACTTTGCCTCAACATGTGCTATCAACTTGTAAGCGCCACTGCCACAGATAATTGATTCTTTATTGTCAAAGAGTTGTTAAAAAGTGGGAATTGGTGGTTTTGCGCCGCGGCCCAGAATTGCATACAGCAGGCCCTGCCCATGATCTACAGATTGTTCTGATGACACTATTTCCTGATACTATTGTCAGTGCTTTTTCCGCCACTCCAGTGAAGGGTGCATTTTGCATTTCAGTGTGAATGTGTGTATGTGTGGGAGATCCTTTGGAATGTATTTATCACAGGTTACAGTGTCCTGGATTATTACCATCATTCCTTTGGCATGAGGTTAAAGAGCCTCATTTAAGCATTGAGGGCTGTCCCACTAGCACTCCTACTAGATTTCTTCCAGCAGTGAGCAAACGCGCTCCTCCCCACAGCAAATGCTATTAAATGTAAGAAATACATCAGATCAAGATGATGTTTCCTTTTCAAGCAGCATCGGCGATGACAGCTGTTGTTGCCAACATGCAATTTCAATTAGTTCCCGTGCTAACATCCGATAGCTAAGATAAGCGAGCTGCTCATTGCCTGGAATGCAACATCATCTATCTCGAATAATTGTGGTAGACACACAGTGGCGGGATTACATTCACATATACAGTACATATAGTTTAATATATCTGACCCAGGATAATTGAAAGCAGCATTATACAGCTTTTTCCTATAGCCTTTCCCACTAAAATGGAGGCTTGGCTGCCCTCGTATTTAATCTCCAAGACTTGTTATGAGAAACCTATCCCTTCACTTTGAAGTGGATAAAATCCTGATGTGATCTTTCCAGCTGCAGACTTAGCCTTCGTAACAGGGGCGTCTGACTGAGCTCCTTCACCTTCTTATTGATATGATTCCCCTACATAATGTCCATGCATCTGATGAATAACATACTGTATTTTAACTTTTTGATGACTGAATTGAGCAAATATGCATAAAAAAGAATTGAGGGAGTATATAAGTACATTCATTCATCTTGAAAATAACACAAATAATTATGATACTGTAAATATATAGGAACATTAAATATAAAAAACTAAACAAGAAATTGGAAAATTAAAATAATAAAAAGAAAAAAACTAAACTAAAAAAAAAAAAAATCTAAAATACAGGAAAACACATTTTTAATCAAAACTATAAATTTTACAATAAAAAAAGTGTATTTTTTTAAAAATGTAAAAATTAAATATAAAGGAGAAATTTATTCCTAAATTATTTTGAAATGTATTATTTAATAAAATTGGGTTTACAGTGCCCTCCATAATTATTGGCACCCTTGAAAAAGTTTTTTAGCTTCTAATATATATATATATATATATATATATATATATATATATATATATATATATATATATATATATATATATATATATATATATATATATATTTTTTTTTTAATTCAAATAATATGGGACCTTAATGGAAAAAAAGAGAAAAATCCAACCTTCAATACAAGTGCATTAATTCAGTGGGGGAAAAAATCCCACAAGAAGAAAAAATTATTTGACATCAAATAATGTGTGTCACAATTATTAGCACCCCTGGTGTTAATACTTTGTACAACAACACAAGGTCTGGGGACTGAGATGGCCATGGGAGGAGCTTGATTTTGTGTCTGGTGAACCATTTCTGTGTAGATTTGGCCATATGTTTAGGGTCATTGTCTTGCTGAAAGACCCAGTGACGACCCATCTTCAGCTTTCGGGCAGAGGGCAATAGATTTTGTTTTAAAATGTCCTGGTATGATGCCATGCACCCTAACAAGGTTCCCAGGGCCTTTGGAAGTAAAACGGCCCCACAACATCACTGACACACCCCCATACTTCACAGTGGGTATGAGGTGCTTTTCAGCATGCGCATCTTTCCTGGCAAGCCAGACCCACTTAGAGTGTTTGTTGCCAAAAAGCTCAATCTTGGTCTCACACAAAAATACACACGGTCCCAGGCTTCAACTGGGACCGTGTGCTTTGGTCAGATGAGACTAAGATTGAGCGTTTTGGCAATGGTGCCAGTAATTATGGAGGGCACTGTATATTTTAATTATTTTCTATCATTAATTTTTAATGGTCATTATCTATTCAAGGATTTTCAAATTTTTTGCTGTATTTTCTTTTAAACTTCTGCATTTAGTTTTTTTTTTTTTTTAATTAATACTATTTTTATGCACTATATTATACTCTATTATATTCCTCCAATGCTTTATGTATATTTGTTAAATGTAAATTCATGCTATCAGAGATAACTTCAAGTGTAGATTTTCTAAATTGGGAGTTAAAAGAGGACACAATCCCAGTTTTTGTGAAATATATGACACGCCATACTTTCATTTATGTGAAAAAATGTTTTAGACCGCCCGGAGGGATGGTTCAAGATCTCACTTTCTTTGTTCTTCTTCTTGTTTTTTTGGGTGAAAACATGAGCTAAAATGGCTACTCCGTTATTTGTGGACAGCTCAGAGGATGTTTACGCATTTATCCTCGGAGCCCAATCTGAGTATTTTTTGCCTCAAGGCTGATTAATTCATCGTGGACTTATTGTTTTCCCGTAGTTTTCCAGAACAGGGCATGCACGCCCTTCTGGTGTGTTTATCATGTATCTGGGTTGATGATAGCCTACTTTTAGGGAGCAGGGTTGTCGTAGTTTGCTTGAATTTGTTTTTCATTCATTTGTTTTTATTCTAAAAACTCCACATTTTGTTTCTTGACAGCATGATGGAATACACTTTGGATTTGTAAATCTTTTTGTGTGATTTCGTAAAAACAAAACCCTTGCAGTAGTCAGAGTTTTTGTTTCGTTTTTTTTTTTTTTTTCTCGCTTCCTACCCCAAAAAATCAACGGTAAAAAAAACGATATTACTTTCCTAGATAGCCTTTTCCCTGCAGAGCTGCTGGATTACAAATGTTGCTGTTCATACTACAATCATTTGATATTCAGTGGTAAGCCTTAATAACTTCATCCTGAAAACATAGCCAACACTATTGATTGGATGGGTCACCGGCGATTCTAATGCATGCATTTGTTGTTTTTATTGATATGCTAAGCAGTCACCATTGACGCGTGCAAGCTTAGCCACTCCGGAGCCCTGAAACTAACAAACTGCAGAGAATTTGTTGAAATCAACTCTGCTAATTTGAAGATTAAGCCTTATGTCAGAAATTCTTAACTTCTCTTTAAATCCATTCAAAGAAAAGTTAATTACATGCAATAACATTTTTCGGCCACCATCAATCTCCACCTATGGTTGTAGTATACCAGTGGTTTAAAGTTAAAATTAGTGTATCACTAGTAAACATCCAATCCATTTCAACTGGCATGGTGGAAGCGAATGTACAGTCGTTCAATCCCTGCCAACCCTCCCAGTTTGACAATTTCAATAATGTCAATGTGTAAATAATATTGCAGTCTTTCCACACTCTCAGCCAGCATTTTCAAACAGAAAATCCCCACTTGACTATTATGAATTTTTAAGTTAACATTTGGCCTATGTAAAAATTGGTCTGTGGCCTAACTGCAAGATTGGATCAAGTACTCTTTTTTTTTTTTTTTTTTAACTGAAAAGTACAGATACAGCGGCAAAAAAAAGTAAATATGAAAAGATTTTACTCGAGTAAGAGTACAAAAGTACTTGCTTTAAAATTTACGTTACAAGTAATGGTAACTATTTTCTCTGATGCAAAAATGAAAAAAAAAAAAAAAAAAAGGTTATCTCGCCCACCTGGGAGGTATGGTCTCCCCTTTCAAGCTTGGGTCCTCTACCAGAAGCCTGGGAGCTCGAGGGTTCTGCGCAGAATCTTAGCTGTCCCTAGGATTGCGCTCTTCTGAACGGAGATGTCGGACGTTATTCCTGGTATCTGTTGGAGCCATGCACCCAGCTTGGGGGTTACTCCCCCTAGTGTCCCGATCACTACTGGCACCACTGTTGCCTTCACTCCCCACATTTTCTTCAACTCTCCCTCCAACCCTTGATATTTATCCAGCTTTTTGTGTTCTTTTTTCCTGATGTTGCTATCGCTCGGGATTGCTACATCTATCACTACTGTTGTCTTCTGATGTTTATCCACCACCACTATGTCAGGCCATCACCAGTTTGTCTGTCTGGATCTGGAAGTCCCACCTAAAAAATTATAAAAAAATTATAATTAATTATATAATATTATATCATTATAAAATAATTATAAAAATTATAATTAAAATTATTAATATATATATATATATATATATATATATATATATATATATGGCGGAAAACACAGACAAGACTGAAAAAGCAGTTTCTGATCTTGCACACCTCTTTAAAATAAACTGCTGTATTTTAAGCCAGAAGAACTGTTGTGTTTCATAGAACAATATGTCTATATGCTGCCATTGAAGATTCATGGCGCACTATGCCTTTGAACTATTTTTAATTTGTCCGTTGTACCTTGAAAACCCCCGTTTACAGACGTCGCACAACCGCTTTTCAACCTAGCCATAAAAAGGTCAGTAATTATATTTATTCTTCCAAACGTCTGTCATTTTTAGCTTAGAAAAAAGCTTAGCTGTCTAATATTTAGTTTTTAAAAAATTATAAAAAAATGAAAGTATTATTAAAATATTTATTTAAAAAAAAAAAAAACTTTAAAATTGTATTCACTCGCATGTTTTAAACTTTTAAACGAATTACGTCACAATGAAAAATATGGAGTCTGTAAAAAAGTCACGGATATCTACCTCATAACTATCGCTTAATTGTAATTTTTTTGTTACTGTCATATTTTCCCCGATATGTTAGATGACAAATAATCGATCCAAAAAAAAAAATGTTGAAAAATAACGTTTAAAAGGTTAACTATATGAAAAAGGACATCTCAACCACTCCTTGTTGTCTGCGATTTCTGCATTGCGACCCTTGTTATATCACCATGTTTCACCCATAAGATTAAAAAAAAAATCTGGCTGTGGCCTTTCACAGCTGTGTCTTGACACTCAGTGTTAACTGCTACAGAGTTTTTGAATCAAAACAAGGTAAGTACGTTATAATATCTCGTTAAAATCGTGGCATCTTTAATTCTGCTCTCGTGTGCTCTTGACTCCAATTAGGGTTTTGCTGTTAAAAAAAAAAAAAAAAAAAAAAATTAAATGCCTGTCCAAAATTTTTGTTCCCCCAGAAAAGTGGGATTTTAAAGTGCTTGTGACACGAAAAAGCATGTTTATTTCATAATACACGCGGTATTTTATGCTCCTGAATGATGTGGACCGCTTGGATGTGTGTGGAAGCGATCGCTATATTTATTTAGTTTTTTGAATCCCGCGCCAGGAAAATGAGTGACTTCCGGCTTCGGTCTCGCATTGAGGAGGAGGGCGCTGTGACGTGTACGGTAGAAGACGTCCTCTTCACGCTACAGTGTACTGTTGTGTATGAGGACGAAGGATTCAGCTGATTTGGGGGATTAATACTTTTATTTTTTGCATCACGCCAGCCAAACGGCTGCAGAAAAATCATTCTGTATGCGGGAGAGGCGTATGCGCCTTTTTGGAGTTTCAAAAGGTTCCCATTCACCGTGGATATTTACTGTGGGACCATTGGACTTACAAGGAAGTGAGTAAACATCTTGTTTTGTATTATGTCAAATACGAATACAGTGATTACAAAGTAAACACTATAAAATTCCTTTAAATAAAGGACTACTTACGTTTGATCATTGATAGGCATGTAAAAAGCTATCCTCACGCTCATTAGCAGTTAGCTGTTAGCACGTTAGCTACACAACAATTCCAGCCACCCTCCTCCAGGGAACGAACTGTAAATTGCTCTCCGCCGGGCGGTTTGCCGATCCGCAAAGAAACTCGACAACCGGGTCGTCATGTCAAATAATCCAGGCTAGTTATGTGTGATTTTCCACTTCGAAGACTTAGAAACATTCCTCGGTTCGGGTTAGCATGTCGGCTAGCTGTCACTCCTTCTGGTCTGTTTACATTCTCCGAAGCCGGGGAAGGGAAATGACATATGTCCGATTTAGGTGTCATAAAATATCGTTCGGCAGGTGTGACAGTAAAGGTAAAGTCGACTGTTTTGACCATTATGGAGTAATTTTGCCATGTTGTCTTGAATAAATGGATTTTTATTATTTTATATTCCATTTAGCACAAGTTATTTGTCATGACCATGCCATTTATTTAGCAATTGGGGAAAGTACTTGGGTAAAAAGAATATCCTGTAAAAATATTGAAGTAAAGAGACAGAAACAATGACATTTTGCCGCTCTCTTCGTCGCGTTTTCCTCATTGTGAATAGTTCCCCCTCGACGGGCTGACTGGTCCTTCTCAAGCCATTTATATAGCTATTGGGGAAAAATACTTGGATAAAAAGAATATCCTGTAAAAATATTGAAGTAAAGAGACAGAAACAATGACATTTTGCCGCTCTCTTCGTCGCGTTTTCCTCATTGTGAATAGTTCCCCCTCGACGGGCTGACTGGTCTTTCTCAAGCCATTTATATAGCTATTGGGGAAAATACTTGGATAAAAAGAATATCCTGTAAAAATATTGGGAGTAGAGAGACTGAAACAATGACATTTTGCAGCTCTCTTCGTCTCGTTTTCCTCGTCCTGAACAATTCCCCCTCAATGGGCTGAATAGTAAAACCGATGAGCTTAGTCTACCGCTGACGTCATCCACCTGTTGGGGACGCTAAAGCCCTATAATTGTAGGCGTGGCTAACCGGCAGATTAAAAGACTAATTTCTCGTCATCTGCGCTTTGCTAAATTGTTGTATATGGTCGAATCGTCTCAAAATATGATTCTAATTCACATAATAATGCCATTTAAGACTTTTTTTCTGGTGTCGTATGCTCTTTAAGCTTTCCAATGATGTATCACAACATGCATATAGGACAATTTTGAAATTTGGTCAAATTGGGGGTCTCAGAGCGGAACCTTGAGTCCCCTGAGTGTTTTCCGCCATATATATATATATATATATATATATATATATATATATATACATATATAGCTGTCAAAATTATCGCGTTAACGGGCGGTAATTAATTTTTTAAATGAATCACGTTAAAATATTTGACGCAATTAACGCACACGCCCCGCTCAAACAGATTAAAATGACAGCACAGGGTCATGTGCAGTCATGTTACTTGTGTTTTTTGGAGTTTTGTCGCCTTCTGCTGGCGCTCAGGTGCGACTGATTTTATGACCATGAGAATTATGTAATTATTGACGTCAACAATGGCGACCTACTAGTTTATTTTTTGATTGAAAGTTTTACGAATTTTATTAAAACGAAAACATTGAGAGGGGTTTTAATATAAAATTTCTATAACTTCTACTAACATTTATCTTTTAAGAAGATTAAGCTCACCAAGTTAAAAAAAAAAAAACAAAAAAACCCCAAATCTAAACTAAATAATATTTTCTGACAAAATGATTATTGAAAAGCTTAATGGCGGATTGCAAGCAACTATCAGGTGCATACCCCCACCTACTGTACAAGAGTGTGCAGCACCCAGCTGCGCGCTGCTCTCACTGTTGGTTTCTAATGGTCAATATCTGGTTCACCTGCCTAATCGTGCTTTTAATCATGTTGCTGCCTTACTTTTAGTTCGTTACATTCCACCCCTGGCTGACTGTAAACTATTACACTGGATATCTGATCTCCTAAAAGGTCCAAAGTCCGTTACAAACAATATCCATACTGTTTATAAAAAGATCTCAATAGACTAATAATGATATTCAATCAAGTAATTGTTTTAAGTAATTAGGGTCAATATATTGTTACAGTGCATGTTTACTGCCTTTTCTCTTTGTTGCAGTGTTAAACTGATATGACCACAGCTAATCAGTTTCCCAGGCTTATCATCTCTTATAATACCAAACGCGTACCGTGCGCAAGTTCTTTGCCGACATCCCATGGATCTTTGTTCACAGCCGACCATGATATATGAGTGATGTGATGAAACTGCCAAGTATTTTCATCATTTTCCAACAATAGGCGGCACAGATGAGGCATTCAGTCTTTTATCTACTGCAATAATGACCCCGCGGGCATTTTGAAGCCGCTGCCGTCTATTTTATAGTTGGTGGCAGACTTCTATTCACCTCAATGTTTGGCATATGTCTCATTCTAATTTTTGGTTTGCCTTTTTGAATGCCAATTCAAGGTTTAGTCATCGTTTTGAGTTCAATTCATCATCGGTATTACATTTTAAATAGTTCTCCCCTATTCCTTTGTCCATATGTTATTTATTTATTTTTTTTAAATTGATATGAGGCTCCTCTTTTATAGCGTAGCGATGCAAAGGCTGGAATATCATGGAATTAGATCATTGAACCCCCACTGTGGCTTTAAAGTTGAGTAATGCCATGCTTACAACTGGTGACATAATTTATCTGCAATGACAAAGAGAGGAATAATGTCATCTTCTGAGACAGTGATGGCAACACAGAACATCTGCTGGACTGAGTCATAACCCCCACGAACAGACACTCTTTCAGTTGAAGAAACAAAGCATGTTTTTTTTGTTCAAAGCATCTCCTAATGTTTGGATAAGTGGTGACTGTCAAGTAAGATGCCCGATAAAACAGAGAAAAGAGATACAACTTAAGGCTGTGTAATAGTGAAAATAAAATTTTTGATTTGTTCACAAAATTATGGTTTTACTCTTTTTTTCTTCTTCCATCTCTTTATTTTGAAGGAGAGAGAAAACTCAAAACAAGTTTACCTTTTATAGGGCACTCATTGAACTCGATGACTGCCATTGGACAGTGAAAGATGAGTATTCACTGCCAGTAATCCGAGTTTAAATGAATTGGACATTTATCGTTGTCATTGTCCAGACAATGAACATAAGTTTGAAAATAAGAATAAGCTTTAGAAGGTTATTGAGGGGCATTGAAAAGAATGTATTTGTTTTTTATTCATTTTAAATTTTATTTTAATAACACTTTTTAAAATTCAAAATTGTATTCATTCATACAAACTATATGAATGAATGAATGAATGAATGAATGAATGAATGAAATTTATTGTCATTGTCATCATCATCGGTATCATTGACAGTTACAGAATGTGGGATAGTTTGGCCAAGAAAAATCATTGACAGTCACAGAATATGGAATAATTTGCCCGAAAAGACGATGACAGACAAAGGAAGACGGGGAAAAAGCATATGCTTATCAATACCCGTCCCCCAGCAGCCTGGGACGCACAGTCTAGCATGTTAGTGTTGCATAGTCCATTTTTTTACTCACATATCTTCCCAAAAGTCATTGATTGCCATGGCATTGCGCAATATTGTCAATTTGAGTAGGTTCATTGGATAGGTTGATTTTCAAGTTGGTGTAGGGAGGGATGGCCGGGGGTGTCATAGAGGCCCACGTCTGCTGTATCCGCTCCGGAAGATTAGTCATCATCCACCCTTGCCCTATATCAAAATAAATCATTGAAAAGAATAAAAATTAATATTCAAAACAAAACCCCAAAATTTGATGTGCATGCATATAAATGCTTTTGTTTAGCACTGCATATCCATAACTGTCTATATATTTCAATCTACCTGCTTTCTATTCCTCTTGTTCTTATCTCCATTACTGATTTCAATTATTATTAGGAGTAGTAGTTTTTGTTTTATTTGTATTATTATTATTTTTTTATTCTGTGATTAAGTGCGATCTTTTGTCTTGGTTTTTACGTTGATTTAAATGTGATTTTTATGATCTTATGTGATGTAAAGCACTTTGAATTGCCTCGTGTTGAATTGTGCTATATAAATAAATTTGCCTTGCCTTGCCTTGCCTTGCCTTGCCTTGCCTTGCCATGTGGACACCAGGTACTCATGTTGTTGTTGTTGTTTTTTTTTTTTTATTTTTTTTTTATTTTATTTATTTATTTTTCAATAATTTACTGTAATTAATTCATTTATTAATTTTTAAATCACTAAAAATAGTCACTTGCCCTATTACAGTTGTAAAAAAAAATTACATTTTGAATAAAAGTAATGTAAATAAAGTGCAAAACTTGTCTTAAAAATCTTTCTTTTTCCCCCATCTGTGCTGTCAGTGCCGAAATACAAAGTCATAATTTCACAAAAAACAAACTCTTTCTCATGGAATCATCCATTTTGGAAAACAACAACAAAACTTAATTACGAATACTTTTTTTTTTTTTTTTCATCCGCAATAAAAAAAAATAAAAAAAATTAGCGCCAGCGCGAGTACTATATCTGCTTAGTTTTCTTACACAAAGTTGGTTAAATGAAATCAAATTTTGGATTGAACTTTTTCCAAGTTCTATCACAAACACTGACCTTTGTTGGGAATCTGTTTCTGTCGAAAGGAAGCATAAGGGGCTGAGTGGGCGATATCTGGCTTTCACCAGGTCCCAGATTATGCAGGCCCCATCTGAGCTGGCAATAACTCACATCTTGTCACTGTCTTTCATCTTAATGCCGTTGGCACAGGTTGTATGATTTCTTGTATGGATTTCTGGAGCTGCTGAGCACTGGACAAGGGCTTCCGGCCTCCCAAAAAAACACCTGTGAAGGCAATTGACCACTATTGACTGAACAGCTCATACAAGGCAACTGACACAGCAGTACCTCCAGACTGTGGAGACTAGACAAATCTGTGCGTTTTCATCCACAACCAGTCCTATAGCCACCAGATGTCAACTGTTATCAGTTACAGCAGGAAATTAGACTCCCATACAGCAAAGCACCCAGCTGGCAGAGAAGCAGAAATACATTTTAAATTCTCGACACGTGAAATACACTGATGGGTTTATTGCTACTTCAGTCCTCACCCGCCCCCTAAATATTCTTCACCGTGTTAGTTGATGGCAACAGCTGTCAATCATGAAAAATTAAAGCATCTGCTCAATTGTGAACATGACTTTCGACTGAAAAAGGCTCACGCTGTCTCTATTTGTGTATTAAAATACATGGAAACATTTACTTTTTGATCACAGATCAGTAGTTGTTTACCTGGTCTATAAATAAAAAGGTTTGGAATGTGATGTCACATTTAGTCTCTATTGAAGTGCAAATTTCCTTTCAGTGATGCAGAAAGTGCTTGGAGCGGCAAGCACGGTAAGGAGCAATCATTGCCAGAATTCCTCTCCTGACCTGAAAATGCGTTTGTTTTATTAAAGTCCTTTGAACCAGCCATTTTATGCAGTGAGTGGCCTCATTAGAATTGCAGGTGAGCTGGAGCCTTACCTGCAGACTGGTGGGAATTCAATCGTAGTGGGTCACACACAACCATTCACGCTTGCTTTGCATTGACATTATTGACAACAAATATGTTGTTGGAATATGGGAAGAAATGAGAATAAATCCAAAGCTAACACAGTGAGAACATGCAAATGGCACACAAATAGGCCTGAGATGAAATTCCAACAACCTCGACATATGCTTTCTTTTTTGTATCCAAATTATGTAATCTTCTCTCCTTCATAAAACTAGCTCAGACCAAATTCTCTTGATGGTGACCCAACAATATAAACCCATCTTTACTCATGTACAGAAAAATCATAATAGAACCAGTGACACATCTTAAATGACATGGCTCCCTCCTCTGGTGAAATACTATTTTTTCCACAATGACATTAAAACAACATTATGGCTCCCTCCTCTGGTACCTTTATTCTATGACTAGCTTTCTTGGGGAAGAAAACGGTACACCACAACCACTAGAAATACGATAAAATATTCAGTGGGGCAAATAAGTATTTAGTCAACCACTAATTGTGCAAGTTCTCCCACATGAAAATATTAGAGAGGCCTGTAATTCAATAATATATGTAATAATAATTATATATATATATATATATATATATATATATATATATATATATATATATATATATATATTATATACAGTGCCTTGCAAAAGTATTCGGCCCCCTTGAACCTTGCAACCTTTTGCCACATTTCAGGCTTCAAACATAAAGATATAAAATTTTAATTTTTTGTCAGGAATCAACAACAAGTGGGACACAATCGTGAAGTGGAACAAAATTTATTGGATAATTTAAACTTTTTTAACAAATAAAAAACTGAAAAGTGGGGCGTGCAATATTATTCGGCCCCCTTGCGTTAATACTTTGTAGCGCCACCTTTTGCTCCAATTACAGCTGCAAGTCGCTTGGGGTATGTTTCTATCAGTTTTGCACATCGAGAGACTGACATTCTTGCCCATTCTTCCTTGTAAAACAGCTCGAGCTCAGTGAGCTTGGATGGAGAGTGTTTGTGAACAGCAGTCTTCAGCTCTTTCCACAGTTTCTCGATTGGATTCAGGTCTGGACTTTGACTTGGCCATTCTAACACCTGGATACGTTTATTTTTGAACCATTCCATTGTAGATTTGGCTTTACGTTTTGGATCATTGTCCTGTTGGAAGATAAATCTCCGTCCCAGCCTCAGGTCTTGTGCAGATACCAACAGGTTTTCTTCCAGAATGTTCCTGTATTTGGCTGCATCCATCTTCCCGTCAATTTTAACCATCTTCCCTGTCCCTGCTGAAGAAAAGCAGGCCTAAACCATGACGTTGCCACCACCATATTTGACAGTGGGGATGGTGTGTTCAGGGTGATGAGCTGTGTTGCTTTTACGCCAAACATATCGTTTTGCATTGTGGCCAAAAAGTTCAATTTTGGTTTCATCTGACCAGAGCACCTTCTTCCACATGTTTGGTGTGTCTCCCAGGTGGCTTGTGGCAAACGTTAAACGAGACTTTTTATGGATATCTTTGAGAAATGGCTTTCTTCTTGCCACTCTTCCATAAAGGCCAGATTTGTGCAGTGTATGACTGATTGTTGTCCTATGGACAGACTCTCCCACCTCAGCTGTAGATCTCTGCAGTTCATCCAGAGTGATCATGGGCCTCTTGGCTGCATCTCTGATCAGTTTTCTCCTTGTTTGAGAAGAAAGTTTGGAAGACCGGCCGGGTCTTGGTAGATTTGCAGTGGTCTGATGCTCCTTCCATTTCAATATGATGGCTTGCACAGTGCTCCTTGAGATGTTTAAAGCTTGGGAAATCTTTTTATATCCAAATCCGGCTTTAAACTTCTCCACAACAGTATCTCGGACCTGCCTGGTGTGTTCCTTGGTTTTCATAATGCTCTCTGCACTTTAAACAGAACCCTGAGACTATCACAGAGAAGGTGCATTTATACGGAGACTTGATTACACACAGGTGGATTCTATTTATGATCATCGGTCATTTAGGACAACATTGGATCATTCAGAGATCCTCACTGAACTTCTGGAGTGAGTTTGCTGCACTGAAAGTAAAGGGGCCGAATAATATTGCACACCCCACTTTTCAGTTTTTTATTTGTTAAAAAAGTTTAAATTATCCAATAAATGTTGTTCCACTTCACGATTGTGTCCCACTTGTTGTTGATTCTTGACAAAAAAATTAAATTTCATATCTTTATGTTTGAAGCCTGAAATGTGGCGAAAGGTTGCAAGATTCAAGGGGGCCGAATACTTTTGCAAGGCACTGTATATATATATATATATATATATGTATGTATTGTATATAATTTCTAATAATTCATCATATACTGCGATCCCTCGTTTTTCGCGGTTAATGGGGACCAGAAAAAAAAAAAAAACACTTTTATGTTTATATATGGCAGAAAACACTCATGTGACTTGAAATTCTGCTCTGAGACCCCCAATTTGGCAAACTTTCAAAATGGTTCGATATTTATGTGTGATACATCATTGGAAAGCTTAAAATCTCAATTTATCGGGGGAATAACATTTTGAACAGGAGGGCATTTCTTTAAATTTAAACAGCAAAACCCTTACTGGAGGCGAGTGCAAGCGAGAGCAGAATTAAAGACGCCACAATTTTAACGAGATATTATCGCGTACTTACCTTGTTTCGATCCAAAAAGTCCATGTTGCATGTATCACCGAGTGTCAAGACACAGCTGTGAATGGCCACAGCCGGATTTTTGGGGCATTTTATGGCTGACACATTGTGATACATCAAGGGTCGCAATGCAGATATCGCAGACAACAAGGAGTGGTCGAGATTTTCTTTTTCATATATTTACGCTTTTAAACGTTATTTTTCAATTTTTCTTTGTTTGGATCGAATATTTATTATCTAAAATAATAGGGAAACTGCGACAGTAACGAAAAAATACAATTAAGCGATAGTTATGAGGTAGATATCTTTTTTACAGATGCCAATTTTTTCACTGTGACATAATTTATTTAAAAGTTTAAAATATGCGAGTGAATAATTTTTTTAAAGTCGTTTTTTTTTTTTAAACTAAATATTAGACATCAATTAATGATTCTAAGCTAAAAATGACAGACATTTCAAATAATAAGATTACTTACCTTCATTTTATGGCTAGGTTGAAACAAAAGCGGTTGCGCGACGTCTGTAAACGGGTTTCCAGGGTAAAACAGGCAAATTAAAAATATTTCGGGGCTTGATTCGCCATGCAGCATATAGACATATTGTTCTATTAAACACAATAGTTCTGTTTGCTTAAAATACAGCAGTTTATTTTAAAGAGGGGTGCAAGAGCAGAAGCTGCTTATTTAGTCTTGTCTGTGTTTTCCGCCATATATATTATTATAAAACCATTTTTTGTGTGGGTTCAATGTAGTGTTATGTATTTAAAAAACTTTTATGAATATATATATATATTTCAATAAATGGTTTTTAAGTACTTCAAATGTAATACTTATGATAAGTTTTAGACATGTTATTGTCCCACTGATTTACTTTTAAACAAGAATAAAGTAGAAAAATGCTTGTCTTTGTTACAGTATATGCTTTTTTGCACTGCCAGACCAAGAAAAGCTGCAGCAGGAAGAGGGAGACTACGCGATCAGATCGGGACAGCTCATCCAAAAATATTTATTTATTTTTCAATTGGGTAAAAAAAAAAAAAAAAAAAACACGATGGACTGAGGGTGGGAAGTTTGAAGCGTTAAGTAGCGTGGGATCACTGTATACCTTATTTTTAGTTCATGGAGGGCCCAAAATTGCAGGATATGTATTCGGTACCATTTGTCTGTTTGTTTGTCTATACACTTGTGTTCAAGAACTCAAGAATGAACAAAGGATTTTTTATTTTTTTTTAATCAAAGTTAATATATTTTCAATTACCGTAATTTTCAGACTATAAACAGTTACTCTTATTTTGAATCGTGCGGCTTATAGTCCAGTGCGGCTTATTTGTTGATTTATTGTGTTAATAGGTAACACTTTATTTGGCAGCGGAGTCATAAGACTGCCATAAGACCATCACAATTATTACATGACACTATTATGGCCATTAATAAATGCTTATGACCGATGTCATTATGTGTCATCCGGCAAATTATGTCACTAACTCCATTTATGTGCAGCTCCGATCTTTTACATCCATTCAAAAGTGAGATAATTAACCAGATGACACAAAATGACATCTGGCATAAGCATTTATTAATGCTCATGGCAGTATCATGTCACAATTATGATAGTTTTATGACAGTCTTATGGCGCCATTGTCAAATAAAGTATTACCAAATATGATAACTATCAAATAATGAAACAACTAGAACAGTAACTGAAGAAATGATTAGCACAGAAACTGGGCATGTTGGACAACAACAGTGTTTACAGCAGGTGGCAGCAGAGGGAGCAGTGATGGCCAAATGAAGCTTTTTGAGGCAATGAAGCTTTGCAGCCAATTTGTTCAAAGCTTTATGGTGTTTAATTTGGTCTAATGTCAATCTTATAATGCCGCTGTCAATAAAGTGTTACCGATCAATATCTTTTGGCGTCAATATCCCATAATATAGTAAGGACAGCTGCGGCTTATTGTCCAGTGCGGCTTATCTATGAACAAATGCCGTTTTTGTGTCAAAGTTGGTGGGTGGTGGCTTATACTCAGGTGTGCTTTATAGTCCGAAAGTTACAGTATTATTATTATTGATTGTGGAACAAATATGATTGATTAATGTCATGCCACCCAAGTTCATCATTCATCTTGGGGAGTAAAATACTGTTACATGAATGCTAACTGTTAAGTATTCACAATAATACGCTTAAAAACAGAGGTAAAAATTGCATATGTCCTATAATTAACGGGATTTGTGATTAATCAAGTCATGCATCAGATTCAGATTCAACTTTATTGCTATTGCACACGTATACAGGTACAAGTGCTAGGTTCAAAATAAGAACAGAATGTACAGATACAACTTTGAATGAAGAAATTAACACTAAATTAAATCAGATTTTTAAAACAGAGTTGTATATGAAATGTATTACAGATTAAATGCCTTAAGATATTGGTGCAGAGGCTAGTCACATAAAGCAAGAGGAATGTACAATGATAAAATAGGGAAATGAAAATGATAAATTAGACTTTGAGTTTATAAGTGTGTTAAATAAGACTATCTTCTTGTCTATGTCAACTATTGTTATCACTGCACACACTCGTTGTGATCAACAATATTGATCATTATTTTTTTCATTCCACTTAGATTTCGGTCCAGCTCAAACTATCTTTAAGCAACGAGGTTCCCAATTTAAGAGTTTTACAAATTCGCCTAGCACTTCCACATTTCTTGACCACATTCATTCATGCATTTCATTTTTATTTGAGCATGTTGTTGCAGAGCAGTAGATAAGGAAACGTAACGTAACGTATGCATTTACACATATTAATATGAGCAGAGATGCTCAAATGAGCAGGATGAAACCGAGGCTTATTGTGGCATGTCCCTTTTTCAAAATTGATAGTCATCAAGTAAAAACAGTTCTGTTGTTGCAAAAGTATGTAACACTTAAAAAGAGAAAATAAAAATACAGGAATAGTGTATATACATTTAAATGTGAACAGTTTTTCTGCCTCATACATTAATTTCCTACAGGGGGTATGAGTGTCTGTCTATAGGTGAATACAGCATTAGGCATTTTCCATATGTATTGGAATATATTCCAACTACAAGTCTCACTTTGTACATTAAAACAGTAGAAATGTATAAATTTATTATTATGCTTTCATTAAAAAAAAAAAAAAAAAAAAAAAAAAAAAAGGTTCATAATGTGCTTAGTCACATTTTCCTTACTCAACTGCCTCGCAGATTAAGCTATAAACAGTTGTTAAATTGTTGTTTAGTTGCCGAGTCAGACTTTAGTTTTTGGCGCCTCTTATGCAGTAGAAGAGCTGATTGAATCAGGCTTGACACTTTCGGTTCATTTATCACATTTATCACAGACAAAGAACTACTTTAGCAATTTTAAAAGAAGCCAGGAGAGGTATGATTTTAAAAGGGCATTTTGGTTATCAAACCAGGCTTTTAGCATGTCGGTGGGAGGAATGTCCTTCACAGCTCTCTTATGGTCCCTGAATCATTCTATTTTTGACTACTACTTGCTAGTCTCGAAGCTTTTTTTCATCATTTGATCAATCGATTGCTGCAAGCCCTCCCAGTCAAAATGGATTGGAGGTCTATTGCTCTCAATTTCAGCCAGTGAGTTATAATTTTTTTTCTTGTTGTTCAATTTTAGGACTTAAAGTTTCATTTACTATTTGAGAAGTTTCAAATGGCTGGCGGCCACATTATAGACCTAAACTAATATTTTAAATGCAGTTCAATACAGTTTAGACCTAAAACAATTGTGTCGTTCTGTGTTATTTAATCTATGTAAGTTTTCTTTCATCTTTTAATTAGGGCTGTCAAACGATTAAAATTTTTAATCGAGTTAATCACAGCTTAAAAATTAATTAATCGTAATTAATCGCAATTCAAACCATCTATGAAATATGCCATATTTTTTTTCTGTAAGTTATTGTGGAATGGAAAGATAAGACATAAGACGGATTGCTACATTCAACATACTGTACATAAGTTCTGTATTTGTTTATTATAACAATAAATCAACAAGATGGCATTAACATTATTAACATTCTGTTAAAGCGATCCATGGATAGAAAGACTTGTAGTTCTTAAAAGATAAATGTTGGTACAAGTTATAGAAATTTTATATTAAAACCCCTCTTAAAGTTTTCGTTTTAATAAAATTTGTAAAATTTTCAATTAAAAAATAAACTAGTAGCTCGCCATTGTTGATGTCGCCGAGCGGCGACGTCACATGGGCTCCTGCCGTTCTTCCATCCACAGTGTCTTTAACTACGTAAGGTAGTGATTGAAATACACCACACGGTGTCAATTGCGAGATTTACTTAGAAATCAAGCCAATGAGCGTGTTTTGTTCCTCGACCGATGCCGTAGTTCCCTGTTTACTTTTCCATCCATTGTACATCATTTGAGTGCTGGCTTCACAACGTACGAGACCTCTGATCGTTTGTATATTGTGACTGAATATTGCCATCCAGTGTATTTATTGAGCTAAACGTCAGTTAAACGAAATGTTTGAATAGTTTTTCCAAAGTCTGAGCATCATTATTAAAGATAGAAGCGCTTTTCTTTTGTGAACATTATTTTTTTGAGAGATAGGAATATTATTTTTGCTCTGTATTCTGTCCTCAATTTGTGTGAGTACACAAATTGACAGACAGCGAACAACAGAAGCTCCAAAGAAGAATCAGATGTTGAGGCAAAGTTGAATGGGCTTTACTGTAGTCATCAATTCTCTTGACAGGGGCATGATTCTGATTATTGTAAAACTGAAAATAATAAACAATGTGTCAATAACTTGCACAAGTCACAAAATAACACAAAGTATACACACACGTTTCCATTTGAGCAGTAGCACTAGCCAATTAGCTCACAAGCAACAAATAATGTAACTACATCGCACCATATATGTAAACAAAATGAAATGTACATCACCAATAATTACACAATGCTCATGAATATATGCAAAGAAAGAATGCAACTCACAAGCGATGCATGTATAAGAGACAAACAGTGTGATGAGACAGCGAGAACTGCCACTGAATACTGGATGCAGACGTTAGCTTGTCTGTATAGCATTGTATTGGTATGAGTGCGTCAACATATAATCAAGTCAGCAGAGCGTGCTGACACTAGCGGTGCAACGGTTTGCGGTTCAAAGCTAAACCGTACGGTTCGCCCTGTAAGGTTCAATACGCCTTTATGAACCACGCCTTTTCGGTTTTGTAATTAATTAACGCTTGTGGAATGAATTGATCGAGCTCTGTGTGCCTGTGTGTGACGTAAAGCACCGCTGTGGAGAAATTTCCGCTCCGCAAGTAAATGTCAGATTGCTTCATGCACCTGTGTAATAGAAGCCGAGTAACGCCCTCTCTCGCTTACGAGCGAAGTGAAAGTGAAACAAGAAAGAAAACAAGTAGCTATGGATAGCGGAGGAGTGGAGAGACCGAATTTTGAGGAAGCACCGGCTTCTTTCAAATCTGCGGTTTGGCAACATTTTGGTTTCGCCGTGGACTAGGGAGAGAAAATATTGAAGAAAAAAAAAATTGCAAGCATTGCTCAGCGCTTGTTCCCCATGCTAATGGCAACACTTTTATAACCTGACTCCGGCACCTCAGCCGGCATCACCCACAGATATCACTTTTCCAGGGTTGGACAACCCCGAAGATGACACCAATGAAAACACACGGCGGGCTTCTTTAATTTATTTGCAACGCTTGACCCGCGTTACATTGTTCCCTCGCGGACATATTTCTCCAACAACGTAATCCCCGACATTTATGTAATGCCACGCAAAGCCATCGAAGATGATTTTGCTAAAGCACATAGTTTCGCCCTGACCACTGATAGTTGGAAGTTGGACGTCCCGTGCTACAGAGTGCTACTACCTAACTGTGACGGTCCACTATAACTCATACCTGTCAAATTGTACGGTCTCGTCGTAATTTGTACAAGTGAGCACTCATTTTTAAATGTGTACGGCGTACGTTGCGTTCAAAATCTGCACGTTTTTCGTGCGTTACGTTTTTTTTTTTTCATCCGTTCGGATTTGGTCACCGTTTCTGCAATGGGACAATGCGTTGGTTTAATGACGTGAGAAAAGTCAGAGCCTCGGAGAGGGAAGAGTGTTTGTTGAGATGCTGTAGCAAACGCGATGCTAGGCTAGGTGGCTCCAATATTACCTGACTTAGCCGACAACATACAATCTACGCCTAGATATCTCATGCATATAGAACTACATGCAAAATGACAGACTCGGTAGCGTTAGTAAACAGCCGCCATTTTAGAGCAGTAAATTCTCAGAACGGCTCTGTTGTAGTAAACCTTACGAGCGAACTTAGGCAACTTTTTATCTAAAATACTCCTAAATCGGCAAAATCTTGACTTGAGTATCTTTAAAGGATGAAACAGTTTTAAAATTTTCACATCTCGAAAGTAAACAGAAGGGAACTAATGCAAAAACGGGAGCAATTTTATCAACTTTAACGGTTGATTCACAACATTAAATACCTCCAAACATAGCAAAGGTTACGATGTTTTTGGGTTTGTTTGTTTTTTTTTTAATGAAAAAAAAAAAAAAAACATGAAAGGTATCACCAGTTACTTTACCAAGTAACTTTTTTACTACTGTGTGTATTTCAGTAGTCAGTCACTACACTAGCCAAAGAGCTAAGAGGCATTTTAACAGTCGAAAATGTTTACATTTTAAGTGTTTATTTCATTATTTTTAAAGCAAAATAAAGGCAGGCAAAAAAAACGCAAACCGAAACCGAACCGAAACCGTGATCCCAAAACCGAGGTTCAAACCGAACCGTGGGCTAACTGAACCGTTGCACCCCTAGCTGACACCCATAAAATCAGTCGCACCCAAGCGCCAGCAGAGGGCGACAAAACACCAAAAAACACAAGTAACAAGTGGACATGACACTGTGCTGTCATTTTAATCTGTTTCAGCGGGGCATGTGCGTTAAATGCGTCAAATATTTTAACGTGATTAATTAAAAAAATTAATTACCGCCCGTTAATGTGATAATTTTGACAGCCCTACCTTTAATATCACACCATATAATTTTTGTTGATAATGTACCAGCGTTGGTGTTCTTTAACACATTATACAAAGTATTATTGTCATATCATGAATTTTCATATGCTCTAATGGACAGTGAAGAAGTAAAAAGTCAATGTTTTCCTTTCACAGGTTCTTTCATTCTCTGAATGAACAGGAGGTGACGACACAAAAGTCAGGAACAAAAAAAAAGCAATAATCAAGATAACTACATTTATTAAGGAAAGAATAATTAAAAGCTGGCCGGCCAGGATGAATGTCTCTGAGAGCACATGCAGGTGCCTTCGCGAAGATCTGCCTCGAACTCTCAATGCATACACTTTATTGCTATTTCCAATGCAAATAGGCAGGCCCCCATGTTAACCAATGAAGTGGCTTACAAGAAAGTGGACTTTTACCAGGCCTTGCTACCTTGCTTCAGAGAAGTCACTGAGAGCTGTGCAAATCTTATCTGGTACAAAATGATATAAAAATGAATGTACCAAGTACAATGCACAAGCATATGGAAACAAATATCTACAACAGTAATATATGTACAGTATTTCCTCCATTGCTTTATAAGCCTGCCGGGTTTATAAAGCTAAAACAGTGCTATGAAAGAAAGTATAAAAACTATACACATTTAGCCATATTTTAACCATGTCTAGTGATAGGGTTGAAAGTGCAATGGTGACATCTTATGGTTATCATGTTAACTAACTTCTCCCAGCTTTCTGCCTTTAAACAAAATTGCTTGTATTTTGCTTGATTAAAAATGTAATTCAAGACCTGCCTTTTAGTATGTTATTGTTATGATTCTTAATAAATGGATTAAAATAACATATAGTAGTCATAATTTCACACTGAACTTCACATTTTTTAATTTAAAAATTTTCCCCCCAAACATGGTGGGACCCTTATCGGAATCTTTTTCTGAGGGAAATCCCCTAACATTATGACTTCTTCAACATAATAATTTATTGCAGGACAATCAATATGATGAAAATGCTCAATTCTAATCAATACTGTGTGAGGTATAAATTCAATATTTGATTTGTGTATTATTCAAAATATGATGATTCTATAGCAAAAATGTTACCAGCAAACATTTGATTTAACATGCTAAAATGCTTGCCCTGCTTTTAAAAAGAAAACAGACCATCTGCTTGTTCCTTTGTATAGTACATAATGTGTCGTGAATCAGTGGCCCCTGTCACAAAAACAAAAGTGGGGTTCATGTTGGAGCAGAGGCGCTCCGCACAAAGGTCTTCACCAGGGGTCACTTTGGGATCAGAAGACCACCCAGTTGTGTGGTTGAAGACACAGACAAGACTATGCCCCCTCAGCATTGCAGTGATGATAAATGACAATGCCGGAGCAATAATTCTGTCTCGGACGTAAATGGCTTTGTCGATGAAATAGTCTTCACATTCTCATTGCAGCTAACATCTGTGGTGACATCTTTGAGAAAGAAATAATGAAAAACTTGAAAGGCACACATTAACTCTTTCAGTGCCATTGACGATGATAGACGCCCAATCATGTGGCTCTTAAAAAAAAAAAAAAAAAACCCAAAAAACCCCACTCTTTTTTAAATGAGTTTATCATGAGTAGACGTCCTATCCATTTGTGGCATCGAGTAAAAGTAACATAATTTTCAGACTATAAGGCGCACCTGACTATGAGCCGTCACCCACCAAATTTTACACAAAAAAGGCATTTGTTCATAGTTAATCCGCACCTGTCTTCACTTTATTATGGGATATATACACCAAAAGATATACACCAGCGGCATCATAGGATGTCATAAGATCAAATGAACCACCATGAAGCTTTGAACCAATTTGCTGCGAAGCTTCGTTGCCTCAAGAAGCTTCATTTGGCCATCACTACTCCCTTGGAGGAGACAGTCAACCTCTGCTGCCACCTGCTGTAAACACTGTTGTTGTCCAACATGCCTCCTAGTAGGCCTGAACGATATTGGAAAAAATTATTGCTGCGATTTTTTGGGGGTTCGCGATGTATTGCGATATTATATTGCGATATTTAAAAAAAAATGTATATACTGTATTTTTTTTTAAAGAAATTTATACTGCATGACTTGAATAGCTGTTTGGAAAGTTTTTGGATGACTCATCATGACCACAGTGTACAGTATTCCATCGTTTTTCGCAGTTAATTGGGACAAGTGAAAAACCGCGAACGTGGCACATACCCCCCACCCCCACCCACCCCATTTTATTTGTGTGTGTGTGTGTGCTCAATGTATTTATTCAGATCTAGCACTGGAAAGAGATACAAATAAGGCAAGTTTTTTCTCACTTTTTTCCCCCAAAGTATGATTTAAAAAAATGTATATATATATATATATATATATATATATATATATATATATATATATATATATATATATATATATATATATATATATATATATATATATATACATATATATATATATTAGGGCTGTCAAACGATCAAAATTTTCAATCGAGTTAATTAAAGCTTAAAAATTAATTAATCGGAATTAATCGCAATTAACCGCAAATCAAACAATCTATAAAATATGCCATATTTTTCTGTAAATTATATATATATTCTGTAAAATAAATTGTTGGAATGGAAAGATAAGACACAAGATTGATATATACATTCAACATAACGTAGATAAGGACTGTATTTGTTTATTGTAACAATAAATCAACAAGATGGCATTAACATTATTAACATTCTGTTAAAGCGATCCATGGATAGAAAGACTTGTAGTTCTTAAAAGATAAATGCTAGTACAAGTTATAGAAATTGTATATTAAAACCCCTCCTAATGTTTTCGTTTTAATAAAATTTGTACAAATTTCTATCAAAAAATAAACTAGTAGCCCGCCATTGTTGATGTCAATAATTACTTACACAATGCTCATGGGTGCTGAATACCTATAAAATCAGTCGCACCCAAGCGCCAGCAGAGGGCGGCAAAACTCCATAAAACACAATTAACAAGTGGGCATTTCACTCTACTGTCATTTAAATCTGTCTGAGCGGGACATGTGCGTTAAATGCGCCAAATATTTTAACGTGATCAATTTTTTAAAAAATTACCGCCCGTTAACGCGATAATTTTGACAGCCCTAATATATATATATATATATATATATATATATATATATATTAATAAATGCTTTTTAAGCACTCCAAATGTCGTAATTATGCTTATGCTTTATTATTATGCTTAATAATGCTTGGCTTTATTAAATGCTTCTGTTTACCTAACATGGTTGTGACTCTTGGAGTGACAATTACAAACTCCTCATAATCACTTCTGGCGTTTATTTCATACGTCTCGAACGTCTCCACATTCTCCCCCCTAGACACACACATTCATTCCAGCCTGCGCTTCCTTGCAGAAACTGTTTAACAAGTTAAACGATGATTGACAGATTGCTGCCCGGCTTCCTTGGCCAGATCAAAGCCATCGTTAACTTTAATAAGCAAGTGCCGCAGTGACTGAGAGCTGGGAAAGGGGGTGAGAGAGGCTGTGAGAGCGAGTGAAGCAGAACAAAGGTTTGTGGATTGGAAAAAAAAAAAAAAACAAACTATCGCACGTCCTTGTGATGGGACTATCGCGCATGCGCACATCGCGATGGCGATGTTTAAACGATATATCGCTCAGGCTTACCTCCTAGCATGCATTGGAGCGCTACGCATGTAAATAGAAATCAAAATGAACGTTCTTTGCTAATTATTGCTTCGGTTACTGTTCTAGTTGTTTCATGAATTGCTAAGTATGGCATTTGGTAACACCTTATTTGACAGTGGCGCCATAAGACTGTCATAAGACCACCTTAAGTATGACATGACACTGCCATGAGAATTAATGAATGCTTATGACAGATGTGATTTTGTGTCATCTGGCAAATTATCTCACTTTTTAATGGATGTAAAAGACGTACATAAATGGACTTAGTGACATAATTTGCCAAGGACACTTATGACATCTATCATAAGCATTCGTAACGCCCATGATAGTGTCATGCCATAGTTATGTCGGTCTTATGGCAGTCTTATGATGCCGCTGACAATTAAAGTCTTACATATTAACCCAAATTTATCAACTAAAAAAGCACTGGACTAAAAGCATCAGGATTCAAAATGAGGGACAAAAGTAGCGGTTTATAGTCTGAAAATTTTGATAACCCTCCCAGTTCAAATGGATAGGACAGCCAATGATTTATTCATGTGTGAGTTAGAATCCGTGAATCTTTTCAAGAGAATCCTCTCATCAAGCTGTCTAATATTTGCCCTGCAGGGGGCAGTATGCATCAGAAAATGTATGCCACGCATGCATGCAAAGCCTCTTTTGGGAGTTGAATGTGAGTGAAAGCCCAGATTTGAAATGATTGCGAGATGTTTTGCTGACCGCTGGGTTTTATATGTCATACAATATTAAATTGAACTGCAAAAGTGACAACCACATGGCGAAACTCTGCCAGACGGTCAAAACCACACATATTCAAATTTAGGGTGTAGTCAAATGTTTTTATTGTGTGCTTGGTGAGAATAACACATGATTGAACGGCTTCAGAAAATTATATTTAAGATTCTTTTTTAATTTTTAATTCATCCCTATGATAAATTACAAATAATAATCTGAGTTTTTCCATAACAAACCCACACATTTTCAGACAAAACCCACTGATTTCTTAACTCGTGTTTTATTTGCAAAGTTTGAATGAGAACAATCAGACACAGTGTGGGGTCTTTTTGAGTAGAAGTAGTTATCTTTCACGCCTCAATTATCTAAGATTTCCTGTCTGGAAAGCCCCTTTTTAAAACCTTTAGAGATTTCAATGAATATTAAAAAAAAAAAAAAAAAAATCCAGATTATAAACAGTGGTACCTCTGGATTTAGGCCTCACCGTTTTTATTGAATGCAGTAATCTGCAGGAATTCCAGCTGCACTTCAGTGTGGCCACGTCCTTTAGATGTGCCTGATCCTTTAGGGGGGTGAAAGACTAATTGGATGAACTTCTAATCTTCAAGCTATCACTCCTGGAAAAAGTCTGAATGATAACATGCAGTATAACCAAATAAAATAGTCAGCAATGGTTTGGTTTAAACAAATAATCTGGTTTTATGTTGAAATGAGGGTATTTAAAAATGCATGACTGGATTAGAATAACCCAGAACCAGTTTTGGATAAGAGTAGGAAGTTTTTTTTCAGTTTTTGCAATAAATCTACAATAAAAAGTGACATGTTATTATAAAACTAGGGCCGGGTGATACGGCCTAAAAATAAAATCGCCAATTATGCACTCGAGTATAAATCGCAGCCAAACTATGAAAAAAAAGTGCAATTTATAGTCTGGAAAATATGATACATTTTGAACTTTTGTTAATTCTTTCAAGATAAAATGTTGTTCTTTGCACATTAAGATGCTTGTTGTACATCTCTTAAGCCCTTGTTGTCTTATTTCCATGATGTCTTTGTTTTTGTATGCTCCAAACCTGAATACATTCACAAAACTAAAAAATCATGACATGAGATTACACAGCAATATTTTAGTGATGTGCTGTATGGTCCTACATACCACAAAAACTAGCTATACATTTACAGCCCCAAGAACAATGTTGAAGTACACCCCCCCCCATAGTATTTAACTCATTGCGCACCATTGACGGTGATAGAAGTCCAATTCACTTTGCCTTCAATGGCGACAAATTAGTTAAATTAGTGCTCGAGTGCGATTGCAGTGTTAATAGTAATGTTTTGTATTGTTTTCATTGCGGCTTTAATACTTCTTTGTAAAATTTTGTTATTCTGAAGCATGACTTTTTTGTAATCTGATGGACCACAAGGCAAACAGTATCCATTTAAGTTTATCCAGAGACATTTTGCTCAGTAGTCACACACCTACCCACTAAGGTGCAGGATATCCTTATGTGGCGTTTGTGAGAAGGAAGGGTGGAGGCTCAAAAAACACTTGATACATGTTCCATGTCACCCATGTAGAGCTGTGCATTCCATGCACAAGTGGATGTCACCAAGTTTGAAGGTGCTTTAAAACGGATAGCCACATACAGACATGTGCTTCCAAAAACAATAAGATGAAGTAATCTTGATGACAGCTGCTTTATCCTCCATGTGTGCACCTCCACAAGGTAATGTGTTCAACATCAGGCTCACTTGGTCGTGCGTGCCAAAGTCAATGTCTCAGGGGAACGGAGAGGTCGATCAGTGTGCATTTAATCTTTCTGTCAGTGATATAATGCTTTGTTTAAAAAAAAATCTGCCTTTAGATAATGTGTATATATATATATATATATATATATATATATATATATATATATATATGTATATTTATGAAAACACAGACTAGACTGAAAAAGCAGTTTCTGCTCTTGCACCCCTCTTTAAAATAAACTGCTGTATTTTAAGCCAACAGAACTGCTGTGTTTGATAGAACAATATGTCTATATGATGCCATAGCAGATTCATGGCGCGATAAGCCCCCAAACTAATTTTAATTTGTCCGTTTTGTCTGTTTTACCCTGGAAACCCGTTTCCAGACATCGTGCAACCGCTTTTGTTTCGACCAAGCCATAAAAAGAAGGTAAGAAATCATATTTATTATTCAAAATGTCTGTCATTTTTAGCTTAGAATCATTACTTGACGTCTAATATTTCGTTTAAAAAAAAAAAAAAAAAAAAAAAAAAACATTAAAAATTATTCTCTCACATATTTTAAACTTTTAAACGAATTACGTCACAATGAAAAAATTGGCGTCTTTAAAAAAGTCACGGTTATCTACCTCATAACTATCGCTTTATTGTGTTTTTTTGTTAATGTCACATTTTTCGCAATGTTTTAGATGATAAATAATTGACCCAAACAAAGAAAAATTGAAAAAAACGTTCAAAAGGGTAAATATATGAAAAAGAAAATCTCAACCATTCCTTGATGTCTGCGATTTCTGCATCGCGACCCTTGTTATATTACCATGTTTCACCCATAAAATCCCCCCAAAATCCAGCTGTGGCCATTCACAGCTGTGTCTTGACACTCAGTGATACATATATATGGAGTTTTTGGATTGAAATAAGGTAAGTACGCGATTGTATCTCGTTAAAGTCTGTAATTCTGCTTTTAAGATTTTAAGCTTTCCAATGATGTATCACACATGCATATGGGCCGCTTTTAAAATTCCAGAGCGGAACTTGAGTCACCTGAGTGTTTTCCACCATATATATCTATTTATCTATACATCTACTGTATATATCTATTCATCTATCTATATATCTAGCTCTCTCTCTATCTCTTTCGCTCTGTATATATATATATATATATATATATATATATATATATATATATATATATATATATATATATATATATATATATATATATATATATATATATATTAGGGCTGTCAAAATGATCGCGTTAACGAGCGGTAATTAATTTTTCAAATTAATCCCGTTAAAATATTTGATGCAATTAATGCACAAATGCCCCGTTCAAAGAGATTATAATGAGAGCACAGTGAAAGGTGTACTTGTTGTGTTTTTCGACTGATTTTATAGGCTTCAGCACCCATGAGCATTGTGTAAGTAATTATTGACATCAAGAATGGGGGGCTACTAGTTTATTTTTTGATTGAAAATTGTACAAATTTTATTAAAACCAAAAAATGAAGAAGGGTTTTGATATAAAATTTCTATAACTTGTCTTTTAAGAACTACAAGTCTTTCTATCCATGGATCGCTTTAACAGAATGTTAATATTGGTAATGCCATCTTGTTTATTTATTGTTATAATAAAGAAATACAGTACTTATGTACTGTATGTTGAATGTATATATCCATCTTTTGTCTTATCTTTCCATTACAACAATAATTTACAGAAAAATATGGCATATTTTATAGATGGTTTCAATTGCGATTAATTGGGCTTAATTACGATTAATTAATTTTTAAACCGTAATTAACTCGATTAAAAATTTTAATCGTTTGACACCTCTAATATATAGGGGTTTGTTTATAGGTTTTTTAAAATTCAGACCGTTTGAATTAAAAAAGGGGGTGCATTAAATAGTTATTATTTCATTTATTCATTTTCAGCCTTAGTTTACGGGGCGTACAGAGCTGTTGCAACCCGGATGAAACTGGTCTCGTGATTGGCTGATGATGAACACGGACCAAAAGCAGGCACACATTTGCGAAGTGTAAATCTCCGCTTAACCATTGAGATCTGTTTTAGAAGTATTTCCAAAAAACATGTTTCTTGAATGTCTATTGAAATCTTATGATCATTTCATGAATAATTAAAGTTAAAATCAAACTCATTGGCTGCCATTGACAGTGCTCGATGTTCTATTCATTTTATTTTGTCAAAATGAATGCGACGTCTATCAAATTAATGTCCACCATTGTCGATGGCAAGCAATGCATTAAGAAAGACACAATTTTTTTTTTTTTTTTACATGAATGTAGTGTTGTTGTATTTATTCCCAGAAATGTTGCACAGAAAAGCGTCTCTAATGCATTAAAGAAGTGACTTTTTTTTTTTTTGCTTTCGTTGAGAACTAAACTAACTGAAGCCATCCATGAGGACATCACTTTCCGGGAATCTAAAGTTGAGTCTGAATTTTGTCCATTTACTATTCCAGCAACACCTTCTTTTTTTAACGCAAAATTCCAAGCAAGCGACAAAGATCAGAATTAATCAGCTCCTCCATTGCACTTGCCCACCACAGTGAGGACAGTCTAATTACAAGCTGCTATCTCACTAAATAGAGCTCTTGCTTCTATACGGAACAGCGATGACATGATTAGTGTTTTCCTGCCGTGTAGGTTCTGTGAATAGTGATGGTGACAGCTGTCTGGGGAAACAGCTCAAGGTTGTTGCTCTGGGCCTTTAAACAGCGCACGACCTACCACAGTGGATGTCTAATCAGTGACTGCTCAAATCAGGCATTAACAGCAACCTGTCTGCATAGTCCTATCAAGCTAAATTTGCAGCCATCTGCATCAAAGGGTACATGATTTCAAAAACTAATGAAGAAAAATTGTCTTGGGCTGCCGAGTGATGAGTGTGTGGGAGCATGTGAGTGTTACACTCAAAAGCCATTAACATTTACTATTTACACCAACGGCGTGTGTTCAGTTCCTATGAAGTCATTCGTTGCCATTGGTGGCGATAGATGTCCAATCCATTTGAGCTGGGAGGAGATTTGAGGTTGAGACCTGTGATGTAACGGTACAATTATTTCAGTGTAGCCTGTCATTTTCATGAGTAATACATTGAATATATATTGTAAACACTTCTAAATATCGAACTTGATATGGTCAAACTCGTGGACCGGGGGCCAGATCCTGCCTGCCACGTCATTTTGTGTGGCCCACGAATGTAAATCATGTGCGTCTTCAGTTTTTTGTCCTCAATGAAAGATATACAGGCTACAGGAATCAAAGAAGATTCACTGTGCACCTCACCCACTCCCCCCCATATATATATATATATATATATATATATATATACATATATATATATATATATATATATATATATATATATATATATATATATATATATATATACATATATATATATATATATATATATATATATATATATATATATATATATTATATATTAGGGCTGTCAAAATTATCGCGTTAACGCGCGGTAATTAATTTTTTAAAATTAATCACGTTAAAATATTTGACGCAATTAACGCACATGTCCCGCTCAGACAGTATTCTGCCTTTTGGTAAGTTTTACAGCAAGGCTTTTTAAGCTGTCTAACAGCGAACTCTTGTGGTCGCTTTGCGACATGGTTTATTTTTTTCTTGCCAGTTCAATATGGCTGCACGACGTCTCGGGCGATTAATAAACTCGATTAAAAATTTTAATCGTTTGACAGACCTAATATATATATATATTAGGGCTGTCAAACGATTAAAATTTAATTACAGCTTAAAAATTAATTAATCGTAATTAATCGCAATTAATCGCAATTCAAACCACCTATAAAATATGCCATATTTTTCTGTAAATTATATATATATTCTGTAAAATAAATTGTTGGAATGGAAAGATAAGACACAAGATGGATATATACAGTGGAGAGAACATGTATTTGATACACTGCCAATGGGAAAAACCATTGGCAGTGTATCAAATACTTGTTTTCCCCACTGTACATTCAACATACGGTACATAAGGACTGTAGTGGGCATTTCACTCTACTGTCATTTAAATCTGTCTATGCTGTCCTCACTCCGAAACGTCTACTTTTTCCAAAGCTAGACAGCTAGTGAACGACGCCTTAATAATCACACTTCTTCCTTTTTCATCTGATTTATTAATAAAATAGCCTCAAACCATTGTCCTCTTTAGACCGTCATAAAACTACAAAAAAAAAAGTACACAAGCATTGCATTAGCAACAACGTTAGCTTAGCACGCTATTCAGGTTCACTAAACATAAACAAAAAGCGTCTCATACAAAAAATAGAACATTTCGCTTACTAACATAATATGTACATTCTTTACAACAACCATACTTACGGACAGATCTTGTCCAAGGATCATATAAGCACAACATTACAATGTAGGCTTCAGCCCGAGACGTCGTGCAGCCATATGAACTGGCAAGAAAAAAAGAAACCATGTCGCAAAGCGACCACAAGAGTTCGCTGTTGTGCTGCAGCACAAAAAGCCTTGCTGTAAAACTTACCAAAAGGCAGAATACTGTCTGAGCGGGACATGTGCGTTAATTGCGTCAAATATTTTAACGTGATTAATTTAAAAAATTAATTACCGCGCGTTAACGCGATAATTTTGACAGCCCTAATATATATATACATATATATATATATATATATATATATATATATATATATATATATACATATACAAATTCAATAAATAAACAAACATTTATTAAACTAAAAAGTAAATTTAAAAAAATCTTTGTTTGTTTTTCATTAAAAATAAAAACAATATATATATATATATATATATATGTACAAATTCAATAAATAAACATTTATTAAACTAAAAAGTAAATTTAAAAAAATCTTTGTTTTTCATTAAAAATAAAAACATAAAAAAGACAATAATTACTGTTTTTTTTTTTAGTAAAAATTAAAAAAAAATCAAAATGAAAATAGATAAAAATTAAAATTAAAATGACTAAAAAGAATATGTACTGTATTTATCTTTTTTCCTTTTTTAAAAGAAAATATGAATACATAAGAAAATAAACTTTGTTAGTAATCGACCATCAAAATATTTGTAACGCCGTTACCATTACTGATGATGTGAAGGTGTGCGTGACTATAATTTGGTTGAATGACGAGCGATGTTTGAGAGAAACGGAGAAAGCAGAGCAGGAGAAGGGAGGAAGGGAGGGGGGTTGTGACGCCATTGGAAACATGGTGCTAGGTGGCTCTGAACGTTAGCATAGCTTTGGCCTTCTCACTAGCATTAGCATTTAGCATGGCGAACGTCATCTTAAACTCTAGGGCAACTTTTTATTTATTTATTTTTTTTACGTACAGTTCGTGGCGTTCAGTTGGGTACAATTAATTGAAATTAATGGACTGTTTTCCTGTTCAGTATGCATTATCATCACCAATTGGGTGTTGTCCTTGTAAATGCCACGATATAATAATAAGTTCTTTTTTATTACCAAAAATAGTCACTTGCCCTAAACCTTTCTTGAATCGTATCCATAAACCTTGTGTGATTTTTTTAATCAAAACAATGAGAGCAAAGATAGAAGAGAAGTAATTCAGAGCCTCACCTGCATATTGAAAAATATATCTATATATTTTAGGGGTGTGACAGTACATACAAGTAACGCTTCAGTACGTACCTCGGTACGGAGGTTACACATTGGTGCGGGTTCAGTACAGCAGGAGAAACAAAAAGGTTTTTTTGTCAATGCATTTAAAAGTATACCGCTACACTCTTATATAGGTGAAATTTAAGAAAATATAAAAAGGGTGACCTATGTTTTTTTGGGGAATAAAAAAGACAGTTCACTTCAATCAGTAAATATAAACATATTTGATGTGAAAGACATTATAGAGTTCATCTTGTAATGTGGAGAACATAAAGATTACTAATAATACTTACTTAATTACTTTAACGTTGAGGTAACTGAGTTCAATTACTTTTTGAGAGAAGTAATTCATAACTGTAACTAATTAGTTTTTTAAAGTTAACAACACTGGTTGTTGATTAGTCGATTCTTCTTCGCAAGCATAATGGCCCTCTGGAGGAAACCAGAATAACAATATGGCATGCGACAAAGATGAGTTCGATATAACATAACAGCCCTATACGGTGACGAAAAGTACATTTGGCACTGGTGCTTTACCCAACTTAATCCACCCCCTAAAACCACCACTACTTACAATCAATAGAACACAATTTTGTTCTGAATCGTCATATTTTGCATATTTTGTCTCGCTATGAGCATCCTGTCTGCTCTCTTGTTGTGTGGTTTGGCAACTCGTCTATAAAGGATCAGAAATCCCTTTAGTGTTGTGCCGCTCACACGCAGGAGAACCGGCACCAATATGTCTGAACGGAATGATACAGTATATCCCGTGCCAGGGTTTTGTCATGGGCCTTAAGTATTGTAAATCAGTGATTCACAACTGTAGCACTGCAAGGTAAGCTACGATGAATTATCCAATGTGACTTTTTGGGATTTATATATATGGCGAAAAACACAGACAAGACTGAAAAAGCAGTTTCTGCTCTTGCACTCCTCTTTAAAAGAAACTGCGGTATTTAAAGCCAAAACAACTGTTATGTTTGATAGAACAACATGTCTATATGCTGCCATCGCAGATTCATGGCGCATTAAGCCCCTGAACTATTTTCAATTTGTCCGTTTTACCCTGAAAACCCCCGTTTACAGACGTTGCGCAACCGCTTTTGTTTCAACCCAGCCATAAAACGAAGGTAATTAATTATATTTATTATTCAAAATGTCTGTCGTTTTTAGCTTATAATCTTTAATTGGTGTCTCATATTTCGTTTAAAATAAAAACAACAACAACTTTAAAAAATTATTCACTCACATATTTTAAACTTTTAAACAAATTATGTCACAATGAAAAAAATGGTGACTGTAAAAAGGTCACAGATATTTAACTCATAACTATTGCTTAATTGTATTTTTTTGTTACTGTTGCATTTTCTCCGATATGTTAGATGATATAGAATTGAGCCAAACAAAGAAAATTGAAAAAAAAAAAACATTTTTTTAAACGTTTATAAGGGTATATACTGTATATGAAAAAGAACATCTCGACCACTCCTTGATGTCTGCGATTTCTGCATTGCGACCCTTGTTATACTACTATGTTTCACCCATAAAATCCCCCCAAAAAATCCAGCTGTGAATTTCAAGTCACCTGAGTGTTTTCCGCCATATATATATATATATATATTTTATTTTAAAGTTTACAATAACAAACTATTTTTCGATTCCAATGACAAATATGAATTGGCAAAACAAGTAAATTCTCTCCTGCTAGATCAGGTCTGTCAAACTCCTCTTTGTCTTGGGCTATATAGTAGTTATAGTTTCACTCAGAGGGCCAACTAAGGCTGCCACAATTCATCGAATTATGAATTGACCGCTATTTTTGATCGTGGATGAATTGTTTAGGGACATTGATGACCTCAAATTTGTCCAAATCCTTTTCTGAGCCACTTTATAGGAAATATCCTCTTATATTTTTTCAATTATTTATTTCTATTTACATAAATTAAAAAAAAAATGGGCGGGGGGCAATAAATAGTTTTTATTATTATTATTATTTTTTTTTATCTTTAGTTTTTTTTTTTTTTTTAAATTAAAAAAAGGAAAACAGCAAATATTCTCCTTTTAAAAAAATAGATTTTAGAGTTTACATATTTTTTCATTCATTCCTTCTCTGAGCCGCTTATCCTCTCGAGGGTCGCAGGGGTGCTGGAGCCAATCCTAGACAACTATAAGCAGTAGGTCGGGTACACCCTGAATCGGTTGCCAGCCAATCGCAGGACACAAGGAGACGAACAACCATTCGTGCACACACTTATACCTAGGGACAATTTAAAGTTTTCAATCAGCCTACCATGCTCGGGATTGAACTCTTGATGATTTTATATATTTATTTACATTAAAAAAATAAAGGGTAAAATTCGTAAATATTATCTTATGTATTAATTTTACCATTTTTACATAATTTGTTTTAATAATAAAAAGAAAGGAACCAGTAAGTAAGTATTCTGTGTATATTAAAAAAATATATACTATACGTTTCTATTGATTGTATTTTCTTTAAGGGAAAAACAATAAATACCAATTTATTTTGAATTTAATTTTTGCAAGAATCATGAAGTCACATGATTTAATTTTACAGGCCACACAAAATGACGTGGTGGGCTGCATCTGGCGAGTTTGACACCCGTGCTAGACCTAATCTGCGGTGTACTTCCTCTTTAACTCTTTCACTGCCATTGAAGAACACAGATAGATGGACGGACAGACAGATGGACGGACGGACGGACGGCTAGCCAGCCAGCCATGATGGAAAGTTCTTCAGTCCTTGAATTCTTGAAGTCTCCATATTTCTGACACCTGTGGAAATGTTCAAGGGCAATTTGCACACTGTAATGCCCACAGAGGAGCTGGTGTCATGGTTGTAAATCGCTGATATGTTAAAAGGCCTTCACCCATAAAGACTTTGCGTGTGTGATCTGCCACATTGGGTGACTTACTAGCACCCACAGGTGCTGGTTTGTGCAGCTCTGAGTTGTTGACTGTTTTTTTTAATTTGCACTAGTGATGCAATGTTGTGAGGATTGACCATGTAGTTTTGAGAATTGCAAGTCTGATCTGAGAAATGTACCAAAGCAATTGAGAAAAACTGTAAATTGAAGGGGTTTTGTTTTCTCTCTTTTCATTTTTGGGCCATATCGCCCAGCCCTACAGTGGGGTCTTTTCTTTCTCCACTTTCACACTAATCTCTCTAACCTATTTGCCTTCGACAAATCTTGGCAATGGGGTAAATCGCAATAAAAGGGGATTGGAGTGTACACGTTGCTTTGCCAAGTGTTGGGGGGAAAGAAGTGTCTGGCAACAGATCCCGTGGTGGTGATGTCATCTTCAGGTTCACGTTTGTTTGTTTGTTTCACCTTCATTATATAGTGTGAGGGTATTCAACATGTCTCAGTTGATCGACTGATTTCCCCCTTTATTTTTTTCTTACAAGGCTTTAAAAGTGGAAGTCTTCATACACAAACATTATTTAACGCTAAAATGAGATTCATGTCAGAAGGAGTTTTGAATTGTTATTTGAAAGAAAAAAAACGAGGCCCATTTTATACATACATATAAATGTATATACATACATATATACATATACAGTGGGGCAAATAAGTATTTAGTCAACCACTAATTGTGCAAGTTCTCCCACTTGAAAATATTAGAGAGGCCTGTAATTGTCAACATGGGTAAACCTCAACCATGAGAGACAGAATGTGGAAAAAAAAAAAACAGAAAATCACATCGTTTGATTTTTAAAGAATTTATTTGCAAATCATGGTGGAAAATAAGTATTTGGTCTATACCAAAAGTTCATCTCAATACTTTGTTATGTACCCTTTAATGGCAATAACGGAGGCCAAACATTTTCTGTAACTCTTCACAAGCTTCTCACACACTGTTGCATAGAGGCGTGCGAAATTTCCTATTCTTAGATTCTTCGCGATTCGGCCGTGGAAGATTCGAGAGCGATTCACAAACTTTCAAATTCCGATTATTGAATTATACTTGGTAAAGCGGAAGTAAAACACAGTCAGCGCGGTCTTTGGGACGCAATGAGGAACGGACCGAGAGTAAATATCATGTTCAACTCATACCACTAGATAAAAAAACAATAGTACCTGACTGCGGCCGACAGCCGCTACATACAACGCCCGGTTGCTAGTTGCTACAAACAAACGGCTACAGTAGATATCATATATATGTAGAACTAGATGCAAAATGACAGACGACGGCGGTGTTAGAACATGTATTATTGAACAGAGATGCGAAATGACGGACTTGCCGGCATTAGTAAACAGCCGCCATCTTAAAGCAGTAGACTTCTTTAGAAGGCTCTGTTGTAGCGAATCTATACGGACTTGCTGGCGTTAGTAAACAGCCGCCATCTTAAAGCAGTAGACTTCTTTAGAAGGCTCTGTTGTAGCGAATCTAATTAACTTTTTATCCAAAATACTCCTAAATCTATCTTTAAATGATGAAACAGTTTTAAAACTTTGACATGTCAAAAGTAGACAAAAGGGAAATTATGGAATAACGGAGCAATTTTAACAACTGTAACGGTTGATTCACAACAATAAATTAATTGAATGTAGTTTAAAGCTGCTGATACAGAATGAGGACTGGAGTATTTTATTTACTGTTATTTTTGTATATTTGTTTACTGTTTTATGTTAACTTGATACTGAAATAGTAGTTTGGTTAAGCCTGAGAGGATTTTTGAACAATTTTGGAACTAATGTACAAAACATTTAATTAAAAAAAAAAAAAAAGGAGGGGGGTGCATCAATAATCGTTTTAGAATCGAATCGAAGCCTCTGAATCGTAATCGTAATCGAATCATTAGGTGCCCAAAGATTCCTAGCTCTACTGTTGCTGGTATTTTGGCCCATTCATCCATGCAGATCTCCTCTAGAGCAGTGATGTTTTGGGGCTGTCGTTGGGCAACACGGACTTTCAACTCCCTCCTCACGCCATGGCGTCAAAATGATAACAAGAACGGGGAGCAAAAATCCCAGAACCACACGGGGAGACCTAGTGAATGACCTACAGAGAGCTGGGACCACAGTAACAAAGGCTACTATCAGTAACACAATGCGCCGCCAGGGACTCAAGTCCTGCACTGCCAGACGTGTCCCCCTGCTGGAGAAAGTACACGTCCAGGCTCGTCTGCTGTTCGCTAGAGAGCATTTTGATGATCCAGAAGAGGACTGGGAGAATGTGTTATGGTCAGATGAAACCAAAATAGAACTTTTTGGTGGAAAAAGTTTCTCTTGTTTGGAGGAAAAAGAATACTGAATTGTACCATACCCACTGTGAAGCATGGGGGTGGGAACATCATGCTTTGGGGCTGTTTTTCTGCAAAGGGACCAGGACGACTGATCTGTGTAAAGGAAAGAATGAATGGGGCCATGTATCGAGATTTTGAGTGAAAATCTCCTTCCATCAGCAAGGGCATTGAAGATGAGACGTGGCTGGGTCTTTCAGCATGACAATCATCCCAAACACACAGCCAGGGCAACAAAGGAGTGGCTTTGTAAGAAGCATTTCAAGGTCCTGGAGTGGCCTAGCCAGTCTCCAGGTCTCAACTCCATAGAAAATCTGCGGAGGGAGTTGAAAGTCCGTGTTGCCCAACGACAGCCCCAAAACATCACTGCTCTAGAGAAGATCTGCATGGAGGAATGGGCCAGAATACCAGCAACAGTGTGTGTAAAGCTTGTGAAGAGTTACAGAAAACGTTTGGCCTCCATTATTCCCAACAAAGGGTACATAACAAAGTATTGAGATGAACTTTTGGTACTGACCAAATACTTATTTTCCACCATGATTTGCAAATAAATTATTTAAAAATCAAACAATGGGATTTTCTGGGTTTTTTTTCCACATTCTGTCTCTCATGGTTGAGGTTTACCCATGTTGACAATTACAGGCCACTCTAATATTTTCAAGTGGGAGAACTTGCACAATTAGTGGTTGACTAAATACTTATTTGCCCCACTGTAGTAACCTCACATTCTTTGTACCATGTAGTCTAAAATATCTAGTCCATAAAAACAACAGAGGAGGCTTGCATGCCTATCATTCATTTTGTGCTTCTGCAATCACCTGATTGCGGTGTAAAAAGATTCCAACAGCTAATTTGACCACTGACATTTCACTCAGAGCACATTTACAGAGCCGTACCCATGATGTCAGGATGAATTTGTTCTTTACTGTGTCTGGGTAATGTGTGTATATGTCTCCTGTCAATAAAGTGTAGTCTACCTATTTCCTGTGTGGACTTTTTGAAACTTTTTTGCGCAAACATTTTTATTGGCTTCAGGGCTGATCTTTTTTTTCTCTTCCTTTCTTTCTTTTTTTTTTTTGCCACGAAATGCTTGGACTAGCCATTTGCTTTTTTTCCTCAGCTGGCGAATAATAACCTCCATTGCTCGCGCATCGCTCTCTAAGCCTTGCCGATGAATTGATTTTATGAATGAATCTGAGTTTTTATTGTATTTAACTGCAGAGTATTAGTAAATAACGAATTAGATTTTTGTTATTGTTGTATTTTCTTCTTTTTTTTGTGAAAAAGAAAATCTAGCCACCAGTTAGTCAATAGATTATTCCACAAAAGTTATTACTTTGGATTTGAGGACTGACAGCACAAATAAGGGGGTGAGAAAACGATATTTAAGAAAAAGATTTTGCACTAAAATTTGGAATGCAAGTGTCACTTGTATAACCATTTTTTAAATAGTGTGGCCTATATGAACAAAAATGTGATGTCTACATAAAAGTATGTGTACATGTATTTGATATCAATAATTATACAGTGGTACCTCTACATATGAATTTAAATCGTTCCAGCGCTTGGTTTGTAAGTCGAAATGGTCACATGTCGAGCAGGATATTCCCATAAGAATACATTATAATTCGATTTATTCGTTCCACAGACCAAAAACCTATGCTAAATCCTTAATAATTACTGCTGGTACAATTACAAATACAAATTATACATAGCAAAACAAATAAACTATAGATACAAATCGTAATAATAATAATAATAATTATTATTATTATTGTTATGAAACAACGAATCGGGTTCTAATTAGGGTTGGGAATCTCTGGCATGAAGCCGATTCGATATGTATCTAGATACACAAGTTATGATTCGATTAAAAAAACGATACATTTTTATAGCCGAGCGATTCAATACGGTTTGATACAGTTTAAGAATACGGTTTGATACGGAGTGAAAATGATACAAGAGTAAACATTTGTTGTGTGTGTTCGTACAATATTTTAAACATATAAAAAAGACCACATTTCTAATAGCAAAATTAACAACAAAATTTCATACCAAAGTTATGCTTTATTTTTTTATGAAAAAAATAAAAAAATAAATAAAGCTTACTACATGACCGTCATTTTGTTGGATGGGATTGATAATAAAACTCCAGTGACAGACAACACTGTTACTGTATTTCCTGGTTTTTTGAACACAAGAGGTACTGTAAGTAATTTAAGTGCAAACTTTCGACGTAAATACCTAACAAACAAAAAATATTAATTATATGCAGCAGCTCTAGAAAAAAGAATTAAACCTGCAATGTTATCATAAATAAATAATAAATTATGCTTTACCTCTGGTAGAATTGGGGGAATAAAAACATGGCATTTTAGACAGACAAGTCAATAATCATTACCTTAACCTTATTTACAGCAAAGTCTTTCACTTATGCCTGTTTCCACATTTTTTTACTCCTCATCACTGTCCATATCTTTTTTGAAGGGCAGATTTTTTTCTTGAGGAAGATCAACTAATCCACATGTTCATGTTTAAGTAGACTGCGTTTCGTGGGAAAAAAAAAAAATCTCCCGAGGGTCGTGCTGCCCTTTCCACCATTGTAGTGGGTTATTTTTCAGGGTTAAAAACTCACGATCTCTGTACCGCTCCACACTTCACACTAGCTCTTTCCCATGCGAACAGATCTGGCTGCCTTCCTCACTTCAAAGTCTGACTTTTGTTTTCCTGGGTGCGTTGAAAATCAATTGCTACACGTCGCTGGTGTCGGTGCTCAAACTGTCCATTGTTTTAGCATGTTGCTTCGTTGCCACTACTAGTTTCGTTTTGGGCTGTGAAGAAAACGCTATGGAGCGTGCGTTACAGTGGTTTTGTTAGCTCTCGCGTTGTTATGACACGCCCGTGACGATCGGGTAATGACGGCGACTAGTAGCAGTTCTTCTGAGGCAACCACGACCGTGAGTTGTGCTTGTCCATATCATATCATATCATGTGTGCGGTCTCAATCTAAGTGCGTTGTGTGGTGGATGACTCAAGCGCAGCATGTGAAGTAAAAGCTAAATTATTATCCCATTAAGCAATGCACTTAACTAGGCATTAGAAGCCGATTCTTGTGCTCGCGATAGCCGAGTTCTATCTCGACTATCGGTTCATTGAATATTTAATGGCTAATTACTGTCTAATGGTAAGTTTACTATCGATACAGCTGAATCTCTCACCTGTAAAACCTGATATCCGGTCTTATCGGTTTATCGTTCTCAAGCTTAGTTCTAATGTGGCAGTTGTGTTTTGCATGCTGTTCCTGAACGCACCATGTGACTGACGATAGCGTGATAGAGGTGTGGAATAGTTTTTACTTTATCTTTTCATGGTGTTGTTGTTGTCGGCTACGGCGGACAATAGCCGTGTTGTGTTGCACAAGTTCTAAAACAAATGATTAAAAATCTGACTGAGCTGTATTGTCAAGCCAGTTCACTGACGCGCTCACTGATTGCTAAGTGTCACCTTTTTCTTTTTCTTCACCACCTGCACTAACCTTTTTGGGACCCATGTTGATTTCTTTCACAAGTAAATCTGCTGTCATAAATCGTCGTATTTCGAGCATGTCGTCAGATATCAAGACAAATCACAAGTAAAATTTTATATCAGCTGTCGAAAGGATCATATGTCGAGGTACTACTGTGTATCTATATTTTGATTATTAATCGTTATTTGTAATGCGTATTTTTTTATGAATAAATACATTTTGAATTGGTAAAATTTTTATTTAAAAATACAGTGGTACCTCGACATACAATCGCTTTGACACACGACCTGTACGAGATCCGACGCAAAATTTGACTTGCCATTTGGTTTTATATCCGACGACATGCTCGAAATATGATTATTTATGACAGCACTGCAGTTTCTTTGTTTTCCCGCAAGACAGACGCACTGCGGAGCTTCTTGTGAGAGAAATCAACATGGGTTCCAAGAATGTTAGTGCAGGTGGTGAAAAAAGGAAAACGGTGACGCTTACCATTGAAAATAAAGAGGAAATGATAGAAAAATATGACCGTGGTGTGCACATCAGGGAACTTGCTCGACAATACAGCCGGAATATGTCTACTACGATCTCGACGGCCCTCCTCCCACCCCTGTTCGCCAGTCTTTATAAGTTAAGGTGACAATTATTATTGTCGTAACATCCCCCAAAAATTGCCAGTTTTGTCAGTTTTTTAATCATTTATTTCAGAACTTGTGGAACAAAACATGCGTACTATCCACCGCAGCTGAACAAAGTGAAAGTAAAAAGTCCTGTATCACTCTGTCAAGTCAGCCACGCGGTGCATTCAGGTACACCGCGCAAAAAAACCAAAACATTAGAACCTGATTTGTTAAATTATCACAGGAATTATTATTATTATTATTACTATTATTATATTACTGTATTATTCCAATTTGTATTTATAATTTATTTGTTTTACTCTGTGTCATTGCTATTTGCAATAGTACCAGCAGCATTTATTAAGGATTTAGTGTAGGTTTTCAGGCTATGGAACGAATTAATAGTGTTCCTTTGCGAAAATCCTGCTCAACATACGATCATATCGACTTACAAACAAGGTCCTGGAACGAAATAACTTTTTATGTAGAGGTACCACTGTATTAAAATTAATAAAAACTGAAATATTCTTCACTCTGGTTTTGGCCCCCAATAACACTATTCTGTGGTGGTCCTTGCCCAAACTCTCCTCTGCTGGCTTTTATTGTTATAACACTTCCTATTTTGATGTATGGAATCACTTCAATCTTGGCTCACCTGGGAGCACACCTGCAGCTCATCAACAATCAACACTGGTCATAAGGATCAGCCTGGGCAGCAAGCAGGTGCCAGATGATTCTGCCAGTCACCATGGGTACATCGGCCAACTAAGCCTGTAGTTTGTGACGCTCGTCTTTGAACTCTTAACTAATTCTGTTTTTTGACATCAGGACCACCAACCATCAAAGTCCTCGCAGCCTCAGCCTCAGCCTCAGCCTCAGCCACAGCTACAGCCACAGCCACAGCCATTGACCATTCAACCCACCAGCCACTCAACACCTTGCCCTTTTACAATAAATATCACTTCACACTTCATCTGTTTCCGGCTGGCATTTTTGTCCACATCAACTTTGCCTACTTTGCCGTAACACTATTCAGTTCTTTTTTCTTTTATCATAGTTTTTAACTCATTGCTTGCCATTGAAATGAATAGGCATTGAGGTTGTTTAAACTGGGGGAACTGGCTGTGGATGCTCATGTTTTAATTAGAGTTGACCAATATTATCAGATAGCTGATAATATCAGCCGATAAAAGCATTTTAAAATGATATCGGATAATTTCGACATTGGTTTTTCATTATCCTAACCCTTTAAAGTGAATATAGAAGCCTTCTGCCTCTGTTCAAGGGCTGGTCACAGCTTAGCACAGCAGATATGCTTATTGAAAATTAGATGTCTCCAAAGTAAGATATTTGGGATTTGTTATGTGAGCACACCAAAAATAATGATAATTGAAAAATTATCAATATGTTAAGTCCACGACCGCATATATCGGTATCCATTTGATATAGTAACAGATTTTTTGATTTGGGCAATATCGGGATATCAGTTATCGGTTAAAAAGTCATTATAGGACAACTGTAGTTTCAATGGTAAATGGGCTTACTTTTAAATAGCGTTTTCTACCTAAAGGTACTCAATGTGCTTTTACACGATTTCCTCATTCACCTACTGATGGTGCAGCATCAGAAGCAAAAGGGGGTTCAGTTTCTTGCTCAAGGACACTTCGACATCGATCCCACAACCTCTGGATTGAGAAACGGCTACACTACCACTGAGCTTTGCCGCTCATATGGTTTCAATGCCATTGACAGTGCTAGATGTCCAATCCATTTGGAATGGGAGGGATGGTAGTGAACATTTGCAAAGGAAAATGAAACATCTCTCACTCCTAATTATATTGTATCGCTGCCAGTAGTTCTTTCACAATATTTTCTGCAGCTTCTGTTTAATTTCTCTCTATTTCTTTTAGCACATCCAGATTTTGCGGTTCTATCCCTGGACACAAAACGTGCTAAATAAACGTGAATTATTTCCTTCCTCTTGATTTTATGGAGTACATTTTGATAACTGAAGTGTTCTCTGAAGCATCAAAGCACACTCGGACACTCACATCAGTGAAACGCTTTATGCCTTAGTCACCCTACGTGGCGGGTTAGATATGAGGAAGCCAATCGAGAGATCAATTGTCTGAGCGTAATACTTTGAAGTTCTGGAAACAGGACGAGGAATCACCCTCCATAAAGATGTATGAGCAAGCGCTGAGCTATTTGTTCTGGTGCCTGGGTGGTTATGGCTCCCTGGGGAGAACTGGCATGGGCTCCAGTGAGATCACACCAGCATGGATGAGGAGGGAGTCCACGGGGAGGCAGAACTAATGGGCCCATGTGTTCACATACGCTTCTGATAGCCAGATGCGAGAAAAGAGAGTGTCCAGTGAGTGTTCACAACACCTCCCACAGAGCCTGCAGTCAGTCTTAACACGAATGCCAGACTGTGCCGTACATACACATGCCATTTTGACTTGGTTCTCAACTGGCAGGAATGCTGTAACTTCCAACATACATTTTACATACACATCCTACAGGCCTCATGGGGTCTGATGATTGGCATGCCTTCTCCAGCCGCTTAACAGACGTGCACATGTGGGAAAGGAGTCTTTTCTATATGATCTATTCTAGTTCCACCGGTAAAAATCGCAAACAGATTGTAGTGCCTGTGATTTATGGTATTATTGATGCAGTCTTGGCTTATGCGATCTCACGTCTTTATTTACAGTGCTTGCTTGGTTTAAGTTACTATGCGCCTCACTTTTAGAACAAACTACCTGAAATCTGATGTGTGTTCAAACAGTTACTTCCTTAAAAATGCCGGTGACACAATAAAAACAAATCTTATATAGCATTATTATGTGAGTTAAAATCATATTTTGAGACGATTCGACTATATGCAACAATTACAGTAAATCCTAACCCTATTTGGTAAAGTGCAGATGACGAGAAATTAGTCTTTTAATCTGCCTTTTAGCAACGCCTGTCATTATAGTGATCTAGCGCCTCCATCTGGGTGATGACATTGGCAGAGTAACGATTTCAGCTGCTTTAGAATTCAGCCCATTGAGGGGGAAGATTCAGAATGAGGAAAATGCAACAGAGAGTAGCAAAATTTCATCGTTTTAATCTCTCTACACCAATATTTTTGCAGGATATTCTTTTTATCTAAGTATTTTCCCTGGTCTTCTTCTTTTCTGGTCTTTTTTCCCCATTGGAAATGAATTGAGCCCTTGGAAATAAATGGGGACGGTTTTGTTAAATTTGGTGGATCTGTATATATTTGGAAAAAACGGTACAACAGTACAACTTTTGTGTGCCCTGAATTTCTGAATTTTTTGGGCGTGTAAAAAAAAATGTGAAAAATGTAGTTGAGATACTTCAAATTTGATAAATGAAGTGCTTTTGCCATTGGAAATGAATGGGAATGGTTTTGGTCAAAAATCCATGTTTTTGCAAAATTGGAAGAGAGCCTGCGTCAGGCGATTGTTAAAAAAAAACTTTTATTTATTTATTTATTTTTTAAATGTTTCGAAGTTAGCGCTGAAAAAGTGAACAGGAAAAAAAAAACAGGGACACAAACTTATTATCCCACATCAGGATGTAGAGTTTAGGAAACTGACTTATTACCATTTATAGTTCTTTTCCTTGTTTTCATACAGGTTATGTCACTTCTGCCCAGTCTGTTAGCCACTGCTGTCCAAATAGAAGTAGACAGGACACATTAGTCAGGAATCTCAAACATGACTGGATGAACAAAAAGTTTGGCCTTAGTTTTCTTTTCCTGGCCGTAGAGGACGGATGAAATGCCAATGACTGGATGCTCCTGTCTTGCTTGGTTACTCACAACACTTTATGATGGTTTGACGGGAAAAAAAGATGACAAAATCTGAGTGCGGAAAAAAAGAAAAAACATGCTTTTGAAGGTAAAATTTATAGGTTATTGGAAGAAATTACTGCTTCATATTTGATATACTCTACATCATTAGGGAGCAACATTTCATGCATTCTGATGATGGGAAGACCAACCATACGATTGTGGTAAAACGCAATGTACTGAACCCAAGCCTGTGACTCTACATGCCGAACATGTGCTACATTATGTCTTGAAAACGGACGATTTAAGTGTGCGCTCAGCAAATAATATGCTAGTATTGAACCAAAACTGTAACACAACATGAGAGTTGGTAGATCAATATTATAGACTTTTTTTCTTCCAAGGGAAGTAAAAAATCAATAAAAGTACCCGGCACCCCCTCGCTGTTATATTTTAATTGTGGCACCTGATTTGTTGCCACCTTGGGCCAAATCATAGTTGTGGGATTGCTTTACAAAGCAAAAGTTCTCCGCACATAATTTTCGAAATTAATTTCCCATCCATTTTTTGGCGCGCCGCACAGCCCACACACTTTTCGATCGATTCTCACCGTTTCAACTTTGAAACGTTCCCAAAAATCTCACGATGCATGCTCTTTTTCGATTTTGCCCATAATGTGTATGTAATGTCTGTGTGCCTTCTCAGTTCTTTTTTTTTATTCCAGTACCTGATTCAGCTGGATGGGTGGGGCCCTGCATCACACCTGTGGTAGGAGCGCTCAATAGACTTCTGTCACCATTTGCGAGTGTTGGACTATTGCTTACTTGCTTGCTTACCGCTGTGTGTGTCATCTCGAAAGCTGCCTGCTTAAGGTTGTATCCCAAACTCACCGCTTTTCCAGCTATAGAATCTGGGACCCAGCTCCTTATTGGTCACTCTTGCACGTCGGAAGTCGTCTCCACAACAATACAGATGGCGAACGGGAGAGCCGAGAATATGTTCCTATCCATGGTAAATTCAGTTTTAAATGACCAAAAACACATTGACTCGCTAAAACCAACAGTCCGTCTCGCACTAGCCATGTTGAATAAACTTCTCCGTTCTCCTCGTATGTTTACGTCCTCTTGCTAGAGTTTCTTGTCGCTTTACTAACCTCACGTCCGCCCGTCGCTGATTGGTCCACTACGCTGTCTGTTTGCTGTGGCTTGCTCCACCCTGGGAATTTGATCCGCGGAACAGTCGCCAGACTCTATAGCTGGAACAGCGGTGAGTCTGGAGTTCCAGGCTAGTATTTATTGTAATTATGTAGCTGTTGTGCTAGTATTTTGTTGGACTTTGCCATGACTTGTTTTTGTCTTTTCTGGCCATTATTGATTTCTCCTTGGTTCTCTCGCCGACATGGTTCGTGCCATTTTTGTTTGTATGCGTTCTCGTGTATTCTGGCGTGCTCCCCTAGGTGTCTTTTTTTTTTTTTTTTTGGGAAATAAATACTAAATGAACTTTCTTGTCTGTGTTGGGATTCATCTTTAGCGACTTGCGGTTTCATCACATGGTACAGTTGATGCAAAAATAGGTTTTTTTTGTTTTGTTTTTTTAAACAAAAACACCCTATTCATTTCCAATGCCAAGAACATTTAACACAGTTTTTTTCTCCGATGAATACAATGTAAATACTTTAAGAACATCAAAACGTGCAAAAGTTGTATATAGTTTTTGCCCCCCCCCCTCCAAAAAATATACGGCTGTGTGAAAATATAACAAAGGCGTCTGCATTTACGGTATTGCCAATGGTCCATTTCCAGTTAGGGTGAAAAAGGACCCTATATCACAGAAAGTGGACTAAAATAGCCCCCAAATCTACAGGAAATGTAGGAAACCAATATATAGGAAGGCAGTAACCAGCAAGTGACCCAGAAATGCCCTAAAATCAACATGAAAGATTCAAAATGTATAGAAAGTGACCTTGGAATGCCCCCCAAAATACAGGAAATGGCCCAAAATCAACAGGAAGTAACTTGTAAGTACCCTAAAATAAACAAAGAAGTGACCCAAAATGAACTTACTGCCTACCATTTACAAAAATAGATGTCCAATTCATTTAAACTGCGATGACTGGCTGTGAATGCTCGTTTCAGTGCCATTGACGGCGCTAGATGTCTAGTCCATTTTGGCTGTATGTAATGATATTTCTAAATGTCTAAATGTGCTTTGGTATTTATATTGACATCTAAAGATGTGTTTGTGAAATCTCTCAGGTAATCTCCACATTGATTTGGTTGTGGCACACAGCCTGACTTACCGGTAAATCTTCTCCCTGTGAAGATTACTGTGACCGAGATGTGTTCGATCCCGATGTCGATGCTAAGCCTTTGATGGACTTTGCACTTTGATGTCTAGTAGGATGAATGGTGAGCATCTTCTGTGAGACGAGCCCAATGACCCAATAGCATCATCACCCACTGGGATTTGATATTTCGCTGACATTCTCTTGTCATTTCATCTCAGCCTTACAAATCTGAAGTATTGTTTGGTATTTTTTACCACATTTATAAATATTGTTCATACCTGTACTGATGTGATGCCACACACTTTGTAACTTTTAACCCTTTACAGGGTACTCATTGAACTTATAGGCTGTCATTGACAGCATTAGATGCTAGACGTCCAATCCATTTTGACCCAGTCATTATTGAATTAGAGGTTCAGCACCATTAATGCCCCCCAAAGATCATTCACAGCCAGTTTAAATGAGTTGTACGTCTGTCTTTTTCAATGACATGTCATGATTTCCCTATTTTTGTCACTTCCTTGTTCATTTTTACAGTACTCACAGCTCACTTCCTGTTGATTTTTGGTCATTTTCTGCTTTTCGTGGGCATTATGAGGTCACTTGTCCTATAAAACAGGGGTCCCCAATGACTGGGCTGCGGACCGGTACCTGTCCGTTGCGCATGTGGTACCGGGCCACGCAGACATAATAAATAATTTATTAATGACTGCATCTGGCCAATTGACTTTGGCCTGTGCCGCTTAACACACCAGTATCCCTGCCCACTCTAGATATACAACTACAGGATAGGAGGTCGTCATAGAAATGCATTGACTGGACTGTTAGCAGTACATCTTGTTTTGTATATCTATGTGCGCTTGCCCTCGATAATAACGTATGACGTAGGTCGTAGCCCATCAACATTTGTTCCCGGAAATAATTAGCCCCCCACTCTAGAATGACTGAAAAACAGACGTCTTTGGACAGATTTTGTACGGGGAAAAGGGAACCTGATGAGCCTACAACCTTGAAGAAAACAAAATCTGTGCTACTTCCCAATCACTAAAGACCCACCAACTGCAAAGGAGAGGATTTGTGACTCGCATGTGAATAAACCGAGTGATTCGAGCATGTCTGTGCAACAGGAATATCAACTTGTAGAGATCGCAAATCACGGAGACCTTAAACGTACATTTGAGACAACAACTCTACCGAGGTTCTGGATTAAATTCATTTCGGAATATCCTGACATCGCTAGGAAAGCACTGAAAACTGCTACAATTTCCAACATCGTATCTTTGTGAAGCGGGCTTCTCTCACTCTCCCATCTCGGGGCCATCTCTTCTCAACGAAAAAAGCTCAGGCCTCCCACTGATTCAGCGGGTGAGTAGTATTTTCCCTGCACTTAACACGACGGGGCTAAAAACAAATGTTATTTTATAATTACTGTATTTTTATGCCGCACATTGCCGGTGTTCTGACAAATTTAGCATGCGTGTGACGTTATAAAGAAGCACATGCAGGGATTCCAAAGAACACACTACAAACTGTCTTTAAACAAAGAATTTGTCTTTAAACAAACAATATTAACTTACGTTTGCCATGTTAGCTGCACACAACAACTGCACGCAGCTCTCTCACTTAACGACTTTGCCGTGTCATTAAGCATTAATTTACGCTATTTTCGTGTTGCACATGTATGTTTATGATGTAAAGAGTTTGATAACATTGAGAGTCCAACTGAATATAAAAGAGGGCTTTTTTCACTGCCACAAAAGCTTTGGGAGCAACATTTTATAAGGGTGCAAAATTTGACAGAACACTGGTCCGTGAAAAAAAGACCCAAATTACACCGGTCCGTGGTGCAAAAAAGGTTGGGGACCCCTGCTATAAAGTGTTAACCTCATTTGTCACCAGGTTAGAACCAGGAAATATATCAGTCCATTAAAGGATCAAAATTCATTCAGTGGAGGTTAAAATCAGTTTACAAGTGTTTTAAAGTTAATCTCGAATGTTAGAAATGATTCCTAACGTACAAGTGTCGTTTAATAACCTTTTAAAAATAATAATACAGTATTGTATAGTATACTATAGTATTAAAATTTCCCCATCTGCATTTTAGTAAATCATTGTAATAACTCATTTATTAACCCTCATGCAAATGTATTTTTTTGTCTTTGTAATATTGATTATATTGTTGTTTATTTGTGTTTCTGAACAATGAAACACACAAAAAACTTTTTATTCTATGTCTGATGTTGCTTAAAGCATCAGGATGGCTGATGTATACAATAAATGTATTTCATGGTTGAAATGAAAGTAGAATCAGAACACATTTTTGTAGAATATAATTCATTATGATTAGTGTTCCAGTGGATTGGTAATACAAACTTAATGATGCCAGGTTCTTTGATTTCTAAATAAAACATTTGATTGTGGAGAACAGGTTTAAAGATTGTTAGTTACAGACGTACTGACACTGGCATGAATAGTTTTTCCAACACTAAATCTTATCATAGGTCAGTGCTTTGTTTTCCCACAACTTCTGTCTCACACTCGACCTAGAACAGTCTGCGAGCTTCTCAGAGCTCCATGGACGAGCAAGAGCCGGAGGGGGGAAAAATGGCAATAGAAAAAGTGATTGTGAAATGTGGGAGCGAGAAGTATTTGGCACAGTTCTTCTTGTTTGCTCGGTAAACTCCAAAGCCTGTGTGTGTGTGTGTTTTTTTTTTCCGCGAGGGAAATGCCCACATTGTTGGGCCCGGAGACCGTGGTTACAGGCTAGCCTGTGACCCGGCTAGCTACGTTGCGACAAACAACAAGATGAAGGTCAGCTAATATAGCAGTTAATTCCACTTCCTGGTCCCCATGACACCCGGGCAGGGTTTATTTGAAGATCCCAGACCCCAAAGTCACTCTGGAGTTTGTTTTTGTCTGTGAGCATTTCAAATATGAAAGTATCACAATGAGGAGTGGGGGGGGTAGAAAGGCAGGGATGCGGGAGTAGAGCCAAGCATTTAGGAGGAAATTTCCACGTGGACTTTTTCCCCCTTTTCCATCTTTTGTCATTGATTTAAAGTCAAAAACATATTCAGATGCACACATTCCCACAAGACAAGATTGCAGTGGAACCTCCTCAATAAAACAAAACAAAAAAATGCTCATGCTCAACAGCTGTTTGGGGAAATAGTGAGGTACGGCGTAAATACATTGTGCTTTACCTAAATATACTGTAGGCCTGGGCAATAAATTGATTATATGAATTAAATCTTTTTTTTTTTTTTTTAATTATTGCTGATAATGAAAATAGATCAATTTATTCGGATTTTGTTGTTCTTATTTTGTACCAGGTATGCTCGCCAAGATTCGGGGCACTTCTTCTGGGGTCCCCTCGTAATGTTCTGGCAGATGTGTCCAGATCGATCAGTTTTAAATTATCTTTTTCCTTAATAAATGTATACAGTGGAATGAAAAAGTATCTGAACCTTTTGGAATTTCTCACATTTCTGCATAAAATCACCATCAAATGTTATCTGATCTTTGTCAAAATCACACAGATGAAAAAACAGTGCGTTGACTAAAACCACCCAAACATTTACAGGTTTTCATATTTTGATGGGGATAGTATGCAAACAATGACAGAAGGGGGAAAAATAAGTAAGTGAACGACCACATTTAATATTTTGTGGCCCCCACTTTGGCAGCAATAACTTCAACCAGACGCTTCCCGTAGCTGCAGATCAGTCTGGCACGTCGATCAGGACTAATCTTGGCCCATTCTTCTCTACAAAACCACTGTAGCTCAGTCAGATTCCTGGGATGTCTGGAATGAATCGCTGTCTATAGGTCATGCCACAGCTTCTCAAAGGGATCAAGTCTGGACTTTGACTTGGCCACTCCAGAACGTGTATTTTGTTCTTTTGAAACCATTCTGAAGTTGATTTACTCCTATGTTTTGGATCGTTGTCTTATTGCAGCATCCATCCTCTTTTCAGCTTCAACTGTCTGACAGACAGCCTCAGGTTTTACTGCACCCTGTTAAACTTTTGAATTCATTTTATATTAATGATTGCAAGTTGTCCAGGCCCTGAGGCAGCGAAACAGCCACAAATTATGATGCTCCCTCCACCATGCTTCACGGTGGGGATGATGTTAATGAGCTGTTCCATTTGTCCTCCACACATGACCTTGTGTCTTACTCCCAAACAATTCAATTAAGCCAAAACTTCTGTGGAATGTCCAAGTGTCTTTTTGCGAACATTAAACAAGGAACAATGCTTTTTTAGACAGCAGTGGCTTCCTTCGTGGAGCCCTCCCATGAATACCATTCCTGGCCATAGTTTTACATATAGTTGATGTGTGCGTAGAGATATTGGAATGTGCCAGGGACTTCTGTAAGTCTTTAGGAGACACTCTAGGGTTCTGTTTTTAATTTTTTTACCTCTTTGAGTATTCTGCGCTGAACTCTTGGCATCATCTTTTGTGGACAGCCATTCCTTGGGAGAGAGGAGCAACAGTGCCAAACTCTCTAGACAACTGCTCTGACTGTCAATTGATGAACATCCAGACTTTAGAGATGGTTTTGTATCCTTTTCCAGCTTAATACAAATCAACAATCCTTGATCACAGGTCTTCAGACAGCTCTTTTGACCGAGCCATGATGCACATCAGACAATGCTTCTCATCAAGACAATTCTTACCAGGTGTGTGTTTTATTGTGGACAGGGCAGCTTTAAACCACTTATCAGTAATTGTGTGCAGACCTGACTTAAATTGTTTGGTGAAAATTGGTGTCAATTGCATTCTAAGTCTCCTTAGGCAAAGGGTTCGCTTAATTATTCTTCCCCCTTCTGTCATTGTTTGCATACTATCCCCATTAAAATATGAAAACCTGTAAATGTTTGGGTGGTTTTAGTCAACGCAGACACTGTTTTTACATCTGTGTGATTTTGACAAATATCAGATCACATTTGATGGGGATTTTATGCACAAAAGTGAGAAATTCCAAAAGGTTGAGATACTTTTTCATACCACTGTATATCTTAGGTGATTAATGCTTTCTTTTTGTTTCTGAATTGTATGTCGTCATCTCCTGTTCTTTAAGAGAATTAAAGAACTTGGAAAAAGGAAAAAAATTGACTTTCTTTTCCTTCAACTGATACCGTTTGTAACAACAAACAGAACAATTCTTAAATTTTCATTCATTTCAGGGCAGCGACATTTTATCCAGTACTGCTCTCGTACCGAATAGACCATCACCACGGCTTTGATACAGCGCTGAAACAGGCAAGAATATTTGGAGAAGCTGTTTCCAATGGGAAAAATCGTCAACCAGTGTCACACACTGGATTGCGTTTGGCTTTGAAGGTTTCACTGTCAATTTTTGGTTCATATTACATTTTTTCTCAATGTCTTTGGTACGTTTCTTGATCAGAATTGAAATTCACAAAACTTAACAGTTTGTGCATTTCTCAAAATATGTCACACAAGTAGGAAAACAACATGGATTAAGCCAGTTTTTTATTGTTAGTCTTTCGCTCAAAATTAAATATCTGTGTCCATGAACAATGTCAGTGCTGTCAGAATGATCTTATTTCACTGCAGACAAGACAGTCAAGTTGCTTTGTCATGCTCTCAATATAAGAATTACTCTGGTGGAAGGCTCAGATCGTGAAGATGGTTAATGGAAGTTTTGATGAAAATTGTTAGTAAGTTACACATTTGTGAGTAGGAGATTGATTGCAAAGGGACTGGACAAGATTCAGTTTACACTTTTTCTGTTTTTACAAGGTCTTTACAGACCATGTCATTGCGAAACAGAAAGCAAAAGACAGCACTGAGCATCACATACAAAAAAAAACATAAATGCAAAATTAAGAAATGTGAACATAAAACAATCACAACAACTAAACTTCAAGTGCTGTTGGGATTTTTTCGCCATCCTTTCTACACATCTTGACCTTCCTCTCATTTGGGCCACAAATGGTTATCCACATCACAACGCATGTCCTCTCTTGCTATATAGCGTGGAAAACAATCTGCAGGCATCTGCTGTGATGTCACTGCATGCTGCATTCATGGCATCCAGGAAAGTCATCTGAGGGGCCGTTTACATGGTGACTCTCCGAGAATACAAAAAATGTCAAATTTGCATTTGCATTTGCGTCTCCATTAGAACAATGTCACGATTCCGCATGAAAACGATGTAGTATTCATGCCAGGCGCTAGGGGGCAGTGCAGATTTACTGGGCGACAGAGAATGATGCACTTTGACCCCACCAAGCTCCCTCAGCCCGGAAAAAGAATATGCCCGCCCACTCGAAGCAATGTCATTTTTCTTTTGTTCAAAAAGGCACAAAAATTGAAACGTTCAACACATTTAATTTAAAAATAATATTAAAACAGTAAATTAAAGCCGACATTCTGCCATATTTGCTGTTTTTAATGTTTAGTAGCACCGCTGCGCACGCCCAATGTGACGTGTACGAGTGCTGACGTTAACGACGCGGTCTCGCGCCGCAGAGGCCTTCGATATGCATGCCGAGGAAGGCCCCCCAAGCCCCCGCAATCGGATTCTTCCACTTTGGAGGCAGGATTCAGAACTTTTCGTCTTCGCCGACACCATATGCACGCGAGGCGAGTCCGCAACTCAGTCATTGCGTCTTTGTGTCGCAGAGTCGCCATGTAAACTGCCCGTGAGTGTGAGCCTGGCGATCATACATTTGCCATTTCCATGTGAAGAAAAAATCTTCTATGGGATTGAAGACTGGAAAGTATGGTGAGAGGAATTCCATTACCATTCTGTTGTGGGTTGCAAACCATTCCCTGATTATGTTGGTCTGGTGGAAACTCACTTGTCCCAAACTATTACAAATTTTGGCAGGTTAAAATAAGTTACGTAAAATAAGTAACGAAAAATGCTTAGAAATAAGCACACACATGTTGACATATTCTGACAACATGTTAATCCATTTTGCATGTCAAGACCTATGGAATGAACTAATCACTAATTGTTGTGGGTGGTGAGACTATTCAATAGAGACCCATGATAATCCAGTTCCACAATCATGAAAGATGCAGCTGATAATGTAGGGAAACATCAGAGAATTGTACAAATCATTTGCATTGAAAACTTCTGCAACTTGTTCAAAGAAATGACAAACTGCTTTTTTGATGTGTGCTAGTGATACAATGTTGTGAGGATTGAACAAGTATTTTTGAGGATTTCAAGCCCGCGCAGAGAAACGCACTAAAGCAATTAAGAAAAACTGTAAACAGTGTTGTTTTGGCAGCCGTCGACTTCCTTTAGTTTTCTTCCGTTTACACAATAACCAACGGAGATGGAACTCTTGAATGTGGATCTTCAGCTCATCAACATTGAACAAAAAATGTTGATCATACTGTAATATCCGTAACTAAGCGTAGGTCCTTTACGAGGCGATCAGACTAGGGAGCAGTGACGTAGCGGGAAGCGAGTGGAAAGAATGGAAGAAAACGAAAGTTAGCGGTAGCCCGCTATTATTTTGTTATTTATTTCATTGTTGCCACAATACAGTGGGAAAAGCCATCATGGACCCCCCCCCCATCCGTCATCATAAAAGCACCAAAGCACTCTCAATCAGTGATGATGTATCAAGTGAGTGAACTGATGTTGAAAATTAAAGATCAAACAACTCTTTTGACACCAAACCTGTGCTTTATTCTTCATATACTAGAAGTGTGAAATGCAAATAAGTCACAGACTCAAAGCAAAATTATGTACACAATAAATGATGAAGTGCACCAACCAAAAATATGACATAAAGTGATAAAAAGCTGGCAGTTTTTGGCCGACTTCGGGTGGCCATTCGCTTTCAAACACACACATACTTGTCTCGGTGGTTCTTCCATTTTTTTATGCATTCTCTGACCTTGCTATTTGGCAATCTTTATAATGTCTTGACGAGACATTTTAGAAGTTGTCATACTTGCTCTTCGATGATACTCTCGTTGGCTTGGTCCATTTTTGCGTGTAGCGAAACAATGTTTGGAAATGGCGGTGATTTCGCGCTTAACCGGAAACAACAGTGCAAGTGGACAACTCACCATTGCGCCACGTCACCAAGCATTGACGCGTCGACCTGTCAAAAAATAGTGGAGATGCACGTCAGGCTACGGCGAAGGGTCATAAATCATCTGCCTTGGCGGCGTAGGTCTGCCGCAGAAGCATACCTCAGCCTTTAGTCATATTTTAGTCATCTCGAAAATGTGTTTGTCTTTGTCTAGTCTTTTTTGACGAAAACTATAATAATTTAGTCTAGTTTTAGTTGACTTCTACTAAGAATGTTTTCGTCTGTAAAATAGAAAAAAATTCTCCAAAAATAAATAAATAAACGTTTTCAACTTCTTCGAATGAACATTGATGGACAAGCACATATTGTAGCGGCAACAAGGACAATGCCAAATTGGTGATAATACATACTCAGCAAGAAAACAGTACATTATTTTCAATAGATTATACCTATCTTTACGCCACGAACTGTAAGTAAAAAAATGTGTCCAAGAGTTTAAGAGAACGCTCGCCGTTAGCATTACCCTAATGTAAAGCCGTTAGCATTACCCTAATGCTAACGCGCTGCAGCACTTCATGAGTGACACAACCAGACACTGCTTCGATGCAGGCTAACTACACGTAAAATGTCGCATGCTTTGTACATATGACGTGAACTTGCGCATTTTCGTTTCGTTCTCATCTCATTTGATGAAAACTGGCATTCGTCTCGTTATCTTTTAGTCTCTCAAAACACGTTTTAGCCAGGGGTGAAAGTGGCTAGAATTTCTTGCCGGAACTCCAGCCAGAATTTTTATTTATTTATTTATTTACTTATTTATTTATTTATTTTTCTTTCAATTTGAGGGGATGGGGGTTCAAACCTCCTAAGACGACTGAAATGCAAAGAAAACAGTTTTGGCACAGTTATTTCTATAACACATACAAAAAGTGATTTTCATTCAAAATTGTATTTTTATCAATGATTTGCAAAATAAAAATTGACAAAAATAGCAATAACCCCAACCTCCATCACCTAATTTTTATTTTCCCCTCATTTCCTCACATACTAAATACCAAATCTCAATTAAGAACATAGAATGTATATTAAAATTGAAGTTAATGTAAACATTTACTTTTTTTTTTTTTTGGATACGATATAAGTAACATACATTCAGAAAAATAAGTACAAATGACTTATATTATGCAGAGTGAAATGAAATATATTTTGGAGATCACGCATTGACTTTTTTACTTTTTAAGAAAATGAATAAGTAGCCTAACATAAATGAAGAAATATAAGTCCAAAGTCTACACGACAGCTAAGACGTTCTGAACCTCCCCATCAGAGCAAATAAAACTAGATATGATAAATAAACTTCTTCAACTCTTTGGTTGCTCTTAAAGATTTGATTCCTTTTCTGTTGCATGGCCCTTTTTTGTCGCATCAATTCAACAAGCTTTGTTTTTTTTTTTTTTTTTTTTTTTTTTGCTGTTCCAGAAAATATGCACATTTGAACCAATCAGAGCAAACTATCTCTGCTGATTACATGTCAGTATGTCAGCCAATTGAACGGATAAATGAGTCTAGCCGTATTGCTTTGCATTCGCACATTGACGTGATTCATCATCATCAGACTCGGATAGTTGCAGCAGCTGGGGAAACCTCCATGCCGTCTGTGGAATCAAATAAATAATAAATATTGGTGGAAACGGATTACGCTACACGAGCACTTTATTATACTTGTTGTTAACACTTGTGTATGTAAATCTGATGTTGGTAGATTGTTTTCTTCTTGGAGAAGAAATGCATGTGTGGCAGCTTAGCTTTTTTTTTTTTTTTTACATAGCTTTTTGACAGTTGCCCTCATATTTTCGGAATCAAAGCACTGTGTACCGGAACAGCAATCTTGAATCTTACACTGGAACTGCGTTCCGGCCCTGAATCTTATACCGGAACTGCGTTCCTGACCGTTCTGGCCCACTTTCACCCCTGGTTTTATCTCGTTATCATCTTGTCATCGTCATGAAAAAAGTGTTGTTTGACGAAATATTTTTAGTCTTTGTCATCGTTGACGAAAACAAACCTGATATTAAACCTTTCATGCACTAAATAGGATTTTTTTTAACCCTTGCAGGGCACTCATTTAACTCACTGGCATTGCCATTGACGGTTTTAGAGTTTGATGAAAATGGATTGGACGTCTAGTGTTGTCAGTGGCAGCCGATTAGCTAAATATAATGGGTCGGGGGAAAAGAAATTAACTTTAGAGTGGGACTTGTGGCAATAACCAGTTTGTAAATCTGGTTTTGTTCATTTTAAATGTATCAGTTTAATTTATCTTAACACTGTATAACCGTTATTTTCGGACTATTAGGCGCACCTGACTATAAGCCGCCACCCAACAAATTTGACATGAAAAGGGTATTTGTTCAAAGATAAGCTTCACTGGACTATAAGACGCAGCTGTCCTCTCTGTATTATGGGATATCTACACCAAAATATATTAACTGGTAACACTTTATTTGACAGCTGCATCAAACGACTGTCATAAGACCAAATGAACCACCATTGTGGTGGTCCTGGCCCACACTCCCCTCTGATGTGACTTTTATTGTTGTAACACTTCCTGTTTTGACATGTGGTATCAGTTCAAACTTGGCAGGCTGGGTGTGGCAGACCTGGGAGTGCACTTGCAGCCCGTCAGCAATCACCACTGCTTTTTAGGAGTGGCCTGGGCAGCACGCAGGTGCCAGATGATTCTGCCCTTTAACATTGGTACATCGGCCAACTAATTTTTAACTCTTGTTGGTAAATGCTTGACTGATTCTGTCTTTGCCTTCAGGACACCAGCTCGGTCTCCGGTCAGAACGAAGCCACCTGCCACAGCCATTCACTGGATCATCAACTTAGCCAGCCACCTAACACCTTGCCTGTCCTTAATAAATACCATTCAGTCTTCCTCAGCTTCTAGGTCGCACTTTGGTCCGCATTGGCTTTGCCTATCCTGCCATAACTTTCATTGCTTCAAGAAGCTTTATTTGGCCATCCCTGCTCCCTTGGGGGAGACAGTCAACCTCTGCTGCCACCTGCTGTCAAACCTGTTGTTGTCCAACATGCCTCCTAGCATGCATTGCAGCGCTACAAATGTTAAAATGTCAAAATTCATGGTCTGGTCTAATGATTTATTTAGTTATTATTCCAGTTGTTTCATTAGCTCATTCACTCCCAGGCATTTTCACCGGAGCAAGGCCCTTCGCCGTTTTACTGGATTTTGACTGATTTTGCAAGGCCCACAGAAAATTCTTTTCTAATGCTATATAAACATGGAACCCACCAAAAGAAAGATTAGACTATCTTCTTTCAGCAGAAAAAAAAAGTTCAGATCTTTTTCCATTCTTTAGAAATCAGCATTAGTAAATAGCTTAGTTTAAGCAATTTTCCAATTTCTGATGAAAAAAACTGAGAAATTGAGCTTTTTGTGAGAGCATTAATTTCAAACATAACATTGACTTATACACAGCTATTTTTTGCTTTAGTTACACCCCAGACATCTGAATAATGTTTTCCTTTTACAAAATAAGATAAACAAAAAGACAAATAGAGCTTTTGATAGCAAAGTAACAATTTATTTACACATAACTAACTGAAAAATGATGCTGTTCTGGCTGCGACAGCCGGTTAAACTTTTCCCTCATCGCCGTCTGACTCATAAAGATGACTTTTTGTAGTCTCTGCGGGCTCTGCTCGCGAGCAGCATGGACTCAAAGGCATTGTCCGCTGCACTAGTGGTCCCGGTGGTTCTGCTCGGTCGTCCTACCGGTTGTTCTGCTCGGTCGTCCGCTGCCTGGCATCCATTCGGTCGTCTTCTGCCGGCGCCTGGCCCTGCGGCTTGGCTGTTCGTTGGCGTTGAATCGGGTTGCGGGTCTTACCAAATGCGCTACTGCCCTCCAGTGGCCAGTTTTATTGCTTTAAAATGAATTTTCAGCTTTGTGCTTTGGAGCTAAATTGAATCACGACCCAGAGATGTCTTTTTTGAAAAAAACAAAAACAAAAACAAAAAAACAAAAAAGACGTATAAATACGTCTTTGGGACACTGAAACAATTAAAAACAGATCGTATTTATACGTTTTTGGGAGCAAATGAGTTAATTGCTAGTTATGGTATTTGGTTACACTTTATTTGACAGTGTTGCCATAAGAAAATCACAATTATGACATGATACTGTCATGAGAATTAATGAATGCTTATAACAGATGTCATTTAGTGTTATCTGGCAAATTATCTCACTTTTGACTGGATGTAAAAGATCCGAGCTGGACACTTAATGACATCTATCATAAGCATTCGGTATTACCCATGATAGTGTCTTATCATAATCATGGTGGTCTTATTACAGTATTATGACTAAAGATGCACCGATACCGATACTAGTATCGGCAGGGGGCGCCGATCCAGCCCGAAATGGTGGTATCGGTATCGGCGAGTACCAACAAACGCCGATACCATTTACCGGTCCATTATTATAATATTTGACCGCGGCCTTTTTTTTTCTTCTGGCGCTCACTACACTCTGTCTCTGTGTTGTGTGATGACACGTGAACACCAAGCAGCTATCGCTATTGGACCAATGAGAACGGGCCAATAGCCACTCCTGACCAATTACAAGGCCGCTTTTTCATATGAAGGAAAAATAAACCAGGAGAAATGGTGGCGGTCGGGAAATATTTCAAAATGGAAATCCCGTCGATTAAAATCCATGGCTGCATGCAAGATTTGCGGCCTGAAACTTTCGAGATGTGGAGTTAAATCGGCCAGTTTCAATACCTCGAACCTGATAAAACATTTGAAGACGAAACGCGAACGAACACAACGAGTTTTAGCCTCCAAGAGCAGGACTGCTATCCAGAGGAAGGGCGCTGGACCGGTGCAGCAATCTCTGGTCAGTTCACTACGTCAACTTTACTTTGTCTTTTACTTAAAGAAATGCTGCAGTAATTTGGGAACTGTTTCCAAAGTAGGGTTGCCACCTTTCAGAAATAGAAATAAGGGACCCCCCCAGTCCAGAAAAAAGGAGGCTAATAGAGAGACGGGATGCTGTGGTCAATTATTATTACTTATGATTGTTAGCGTCCGCAAATGCGGAAACAAGGTTGGTCCTTGAAGCTGACAACAAGCGGGGGATACGTAAAAGGGTTTAATGATTGCAAACAAAACATAACACGCGATCGCGGGATAGTAGAAATAACAAAAGGAGTCCGTGACAGCAGGTCGACGGAGCTCAATACTACAAACTCGAAGGTTAACTAAGACGATAGGCAGCGAGCCAAAAAGCCAAAATAAAAACACTCAAAAACCTGCACAGGGTAGAGGTTACAAACGAGTGCAGCACACTAACAGAAAAAAACCAATGCAGGGGCATAACAAGCAAATGTAGCGAGACTATAGTGCGAGATGTCAAATGGCGATCAGCAAGGCAAATATCTCGGCAGCCTTCTCTAAGATCACCCGTGCTTAAATGCTGTTGATGAGCCTGCATTGGATTCAGGTGTGACGTCAGGAACGCCCCCACTAACAGCCCAGCAACAAAACACAATCTAACCAGCAGCAGAATGTGACAATAATTTCATGAAAGTTGCACTGTTTGGCCTTTGAGAGGTTTAAAAAAAGTTTACTCAGTTCATTCAGAGTTTATTATTATGAATTTATTTTTACTTTCTTACTGTTGGGCTAGTATTATGCTTTGTACTAGTCTTTTTCCTATTTTGCAAACGTAAGCAACGGCCTGACAAAACCTTGATAGCAATGATTTCACATCCAATTATGTAGCTCTTTGGGGAGATTTTTTTTTTTTTTTTTTTTAAACGGGGTGGTATCGGTATGGTATCGGTATCGGCGGATACTGCACAGCCAGGTATCGGAATCGGGGCCAAAAAATGGTATCGGTGCAACACTAATTATGACGCCGCTGTCAAATAAAGTGTTACCTATTAACCCAAATAAATCAACAAATAAGCCACACTGGACGATAAACCGCAGGATTCAAAATGAAGGGAAAAAGTAGCGGCTGTTATATATAAATTTCTTCATAATTATAAAAATATAGAAAATTACAATAGTGACTAATAATAAAAAATATATATATAAATACTTGCTAATATCATAATAAGATAAAAAAAAAAAAAGATTTAAAAAAAAGAAAAATCACTTGCCCAATAAAGGGTTAAAGGTTCTTTGTGTCAACTTTTGAATAGCTGCCCACTGTAGTGACCACTGTCCCTGAAAGGGTTAAAGATATGGTTAAATCAATAAAAATGACAAACATCTTGATAAAGCTTTGAAAAAATAAACAACCCCAAAGAATGTTTTCATTCCAAAAAATGTCAAATCGCATTTAATGTTATATTGTGCAGGGCGGAACGAGACGGGGCTCCTTTTGGGAAATAAATGACATACTCTTCAATGAGATCCATTCACTCTGGTTTTAATGTGATTGTGTGCGAGGATAGACATGAAATAGAACTATTTTATGAGCCCATTGTCTCACTGCGCATTTAACTAAGAGCCAGAGAATGCACATGGGAGTCGGGGAGGGTTAAAATATACTACACAAGATCCAAAAGCCAAGTGGCTTAATCCTGTATGGAAATGGTAATGAGAAGAAAGCTCTCTGTCTGTGTGCACTCTCCTATCCAAGATGGGATGGAGGCCTCTCTAGTGGGGTTTCTCCAGGATGCATAAGAAGAGCTTTTGTGCCCCCAATGTAGTAAGCCAGAAATACAGCTTTTGAACCATGAGCATTGAAAGACAGACAGAGAAATGGAGAGGTTTGGGGGGGGATGAATTGGCGATTGAAAGAAAAGTCGGGGGTTGGGAGGACTCTAAAAAGGTGTTAGTGTCAAATGCGGAGGGTGTAATGCAGTTGTAGAATGTGTGTGTGCGGGCACGTTTGTGCCTATACGTATCCGTGTGTGTACGCGCAATGGTCTGATATGAAGTGCCACTTTAAGCCCTCCTTACATCCCCAAAGATGCTTCACTCTTTAGTTCCCACTAGGCTACTTCGAATCACATGACTGGGAACGAGGGCTTGGGAAAAATAGCCACATGGGACAGACGTCTGCAGAAAAATGTATAGTTGCTTTGGAATGTTCCCGTTATGTGGAAATATTATGTTAAGCGATGGTGAACGTCTTTTGCTCTACATTCATAACCTCATGTCTAGGCTACGTTGACACTCCAGGTCAATTCTGATTTCTTTGCCCATATGCGAAACAAATCAGATTTTTTTTTTTTTTTCATGGAGTGTGAACAATCCAATTCCGATTTTATCAAAACCGACCTGTTTGTATGTGGATAAAAATCAGATTTCTATAACTTTTCAGTCTGTAAATTTGCATGAAAATGAGGCACACATCATTAACAACTGAACTACATCACAGCTGTTCAACAAAACAAACAACAGATGAGAAAAAGCAATAGCAGACAAAGGCGCAAAAAATACCTTCTGCTTCTTGGTACCGCATGTTAAGCTATGAATGTTGGCTTCAGTTAGGGGCGTAGGTTTGCATAGGGATGGTAGGGACATAACAGTACCAACTTTTCAGGATGCTCAAACTGTCCCCACCAACTTTCAGCAACCTTATTTGCATTATATATTTAATTCAGTTATATAGGTAATTTGTCTTCTCATATGTTGTCAGCATAGAATAGCGTACTGCACAAATGCCATTTTTAGACCGTGACGTCGCCATTGTAACGCGGAAGTGGGACATTATAGACACGCCCTCGCATACAAACTATGTCATTTCTGCTTGTTTTTTCCGGTGATCTTTCAAAAAAAAAAACATGCCTATCAAACACTGCTGCTATGGAACTTGTCGAAACGACTCTAGACATTATGTCATATGAAGGATGCTTTCTTCATACGTTTCCCGAAACCAAAAATTCAGAGGAAAAAATGTGAAGAATGGATCATCTTGCGCCGACGTCCAAAAGACCAGTTTAACGCCAGCAAGGTGAAGCCATTCAAAATTTCAAATGCAGAAAATATTTTGTTGGGGGCCATGGTCCTTCAGAGGACGAAGAAAAAAAGCCATTTTTTATATTTTTACTTATTTTTTAGCGTAGCGTTTTGCCGTGCTGCTTCTGTCTGACAATGAATGACCTAAAAAATATAAATGGTATCTGACTGCCACTGTTACCTTTTCTGTAGTAAAAAAAAAAAAAAAAAAACTTTAGTAAGGGGGATGCCATGTTTGTGTGCCTTCTCAGTTATTTTCCTTTCATTCCAGCACATGAATCGGCTGGATGGGCGGGGCTGCACAACACACCTGCGACGCATCAGGAGCACTTATTATTTAAGGGCTCCTGTCACCATACACGAGTGTCGGACTATTGCATTTGCTTGTTATCTGCTTTGCTTACCGCTGTGTGCTCATCGTCACCCTTGGTGCTTCCCGACATTCTTCGATCGTGGTCTGGTTTGATCTCATTTACTTTTGTGCTCTTTTGGATTTTGTAAATTGTAATTTTGTACTCAGTTATATTCGCGCCATTTTGCGTGCTCTCTAAATTGTATTTTCTTATACTCGCGTTTTCTAGCGTGCTCTCTCAGTTGTACTTTGTTACACTCGCGTTCCTAAGCGGCCCCCTTTGTTGTACTCATTAAATACAAAATTCGCTCTACTGATCTCCTGGTCTGTGTTTTGGATCCACATTAACGGCTTGCCGTTCTTAACAGGGGAAGTGTAAGTAAATTAGAGAAATAAGATTTGTTATTAGTGAAAACATTAAAAGTGTTCGTTGGCTGTCACTGAGCAGCATTTGCGATCGCTAGACAAAAATAGCAATGTAAATTGCCCCCAAGAATGGTCAGAGACGTAAGACAACCAGGCGATATAATATATAAGTAAGACAGGGCATATGGTGGTAAAGGATATATTGTTAAAACAGGAGAATGTCATTGCCAGTGGTGTAAGGCAATGCACACAAGAAAAAGTTGACGATATAAAAGCTAACTCTGGATGACGTCGGCTCTTTTTCCCGTCTTTTTTAGCACTCGACACTCAAGCCATCTCTTTAACTGAACATTTGTATATTCTTCCACATTTTTACCAGTGAATTTGGCACCAGGGACATCATTTTCGGACAGAATTGGTAGGTTTAGCTCAGTAAACATCTCGTTCGTACACTATTTTCATTCATTTACTATTGGGGACCAACGGGAGGTTGACCCGCCTAGCCACAATTGCTAACTTCATGAATATTAATGAGCAAAAGTGGCGTGTTGCTTGCGGTACGCCATTGACCTTATCATTATTAAGTGAATTACGGTACTTTAATTATGTTCTGACTCACATTGACCCCTTTTCACTTGCAGAATGTGCCAGTCTACCCCCCCCAGAATGTATGATTGATTGGCTGATGAGTTGCCCCAAACACCGCCCCCACCCCCTGACAAAAATACAAAATGCCGCCTCCTCAGCCTCCTTCGAAGACGAGGGATATTAGAAGTTTTTTTTTGCCCCGTCAGCAGCTGCTACTGTAAGTATTGTAAAAACGTAAATGTTGTGTAGTTGAGGAACACACCACTAATTTTGCTACTGCAAGTCCGACCTGCATCAGAGTTAGCATAACATTAATTTGTGCGAGGAAGCTGCTTTGAGAGAAATATCCTCCAGGATGTTTTCTACTTTTAACATTAATTAAACTGTTAGAAATGTAGTGAACCAAGGTTTTCCAAACAACCAACCAAGTTTTTATTTTTATTCCATATGGTCTTAAAGCTGCTCAAAGGAGGTTTCATTTTTTGTTGTTGAGTTTGGCTGTGCTTGTGGACAAAAGCAGTAGTGTTTTACCTGAAGGAAGGCTCCATTTTTATTTATTTTTGTTATTCCCTGTCTAAGAAGTTATTTTTGTTATATTTAAATTATTTAGACAGACAATTTTGAGAGGTATTAAGACAAATGTTTATTTTTCTACATTCCTGGATACTTAAGAGATGATTAACAAGTTTGTATTTCTTGTGTATGTAAATATGATTTGTGTTCAGATAATTCAATTTAAATTTGCTAATAAAATCCAGACATTTATTCTGGAAGTTTTGAATGTTTAAGGTTTGAATCGAACAGTGTATCACTTGAACCAATACATATGCACCGCAAAACCCCACCTCCTTAAAACTGACAAAAAAAAAAAAAAAAAAACTTTAATTCCCTTGTTTTCAATGTAAATCTGCTAGAAATAAGTGAAATTATCTGCCGGTGCTTCAAGTAAATTTTACTCAGATTTCTTGAAATAAGAAAAATAGCTAGCTGAAAATAAGTTCAACAGACGTGTTTTAAGCAAAATGTTCTTAATTCAAGAATAGATATTCTTCAAAAGCATTTTTTTAAAATTTAGGTGAAAAATGACCAACTTTAAGATGTATGGGCTTTATAAGAACATAGCAATTTACGAAAAGTAAGTGGAATAATCTGACGCATTAATTTGTTAATTAGCCTTTAACACTCAAAACAAGATGGAGAAAATTATGCAACTAGATTTGAGAAAAAATATCAGATTAAGACGTTATACTGTAAATTTGCAGTGTAAAAGTTAGTATAGCATTGATATTTTAGCCTATCAATTAATAAGGTTCTTACGTATGGGTGAGAAATTTAGCCCTGACTGCCTTCCACCCAATCTGTTTGGTCTTATTAATGTCCCATCCCCAGCAAAAAGTGTACATGTAGGTTTTGCTGTTACATCACCCCTACAAATATTGAGACCAAACCTACGTCCTTGGCTCCAGAAGCATAAAATTCTAAATATTACCACAAAAGCATGCCATATTTCTGTAAACACTGCATTACATGATGTTTTGTTACAGTGTGCATGCGTGTGACGTCTTGGACGCTTTCCTTCACATTGCGAGTCACATGTTTGTGCAAGATAAAAAGCTACACAACAAAAACGGAATAAAAAAAAGAATAAAATCAAACGTAGCCTGAGATTGTTTTTATCCAATCAGATACATATCAGTGTGCTCATTGAACTCTGGGGCTACGAATCCCTAGCGTGGATGTAACTTAAAGCATTTTAGAAATGAAAATGTTTTCATTTCCAATCAGATTTTGAATTTGTCTTGACAACAGCATTTGTCTTTTCAAATTGTCTTCTGACTGGTCTGTTGGAACAAAATTGGTTCCAGCCAACTTGAAGCAGCAAAAACAGCTGTAGCGATCCCCCAACATCCAAGATATGATCCAATAGACTGTACTGTCTAGAAGGGAATGAACAAATTCAATCAATATCTGTTACATTACTTAAAGACAGGCCAAAATTTGCAACCACAAAATAATGATATCCAACAAGAGCTCTGTTGTCATAATCATGTCCATTTTCGAGTGAAATTGTCAATCTAACATGAAAATATCTCTGGTTGTATTTTTTTCAGTAGTGTAAAATTGCACTATACAGAGAGCGGTGTTTAATATTTTCAACGTGTCACTAATTGGAGTAACCAAAATTTTAGACGCAGTTCACTGCAAATTTAACTGAAAAATAAGCAGTTTGATGTAACACATTTGTGACAGCCGATCCAAACTGAGCACTGAAAGACATAAAAAATTTGATTTTTATATTCTACAGTATCTAGAGTATGATAATGAACAAATGTATATATTTGCTGTGACCATTTCATTGATTTTAACATGCTGAAAATCTATATACCCCTGATGTACCATCACATAATTTGTTTTTATTGTGTTGTATTTTCACCATCACATCATTTGTTTTTATTATGTTGTATTTTTGTTACAACCTTGCTACTTTTATGCTCCACTTGATATTGAGTATTTGTGCTGTGGTCCTAGTTTTAAAAGGTTTAGTTGGGTTAAACAAAAGAAAAATACAATTACATGCAGGCTTAGGTAGATTTCTAGATGTAATAAATCCAAGTGAAATTTGAACGTGCGGGTGATATTGCTCATGATAGAAATTCTTTTTCTAGCCATTCTCCTGAAGCGCAGCGCAGCCCTATGAGCACAGATTAGACACGCTAGCGCTTTAGGCTGATGATGCAAATCAGTTGCTGTGATCTTCTCGGGTGTTCCCTCTTCTTCTTCCCAAACAGCTAATCCACTTAAGTATCTCAGGCCTCTCAACTCGGTGCCCAAACCCATTTAGGCAGGTCTCAAATAATTACTTCTCTCTGCACCGAGTGATAGATGTCAGGGAATTCGGGCGGGCAGGCCAGGTGGACTTAAACACAGGGGAAACACTGCTAATTAATTGGAAGTAACCCATCCACACACAATCTCTCCTGAAGTTGAATATTCTAGTAGCTATGGTATGTATTTTTACTAGTGTTGCACCAATACCAATACCTGGCTGTGCAGTATCGCCCAATACCGATACCATGCCGATACCACTCCGTTTATATATATGGCGGAAAATACAGACAAGACTGAAAAAGCAATTTCTGCTCTTGCACTCCTTTTTAAAATAAACTGCTGTATTTTAAGCCAGAAAAACTGTTGTGTTTGATAGAACAATATGTCTATATGCTGCCGTAGCAGATTCATGGCGCATTAAGTCCCAGAAATATTTTTCATTTGTCCGTTTTACCCTTGAAACCTCCGTTTACAGACGTCGCGCAACCGCTTTTGTTTCAACCCAGCCATAAAACAAAGATAATTAATTAATATTTATAATTCAGAATGTCCGTCATTTTTAGCTTAGAATCATTAATTGATGTCTAATATTTTGTTTAAAAAAACAAAAAGACTTAAAAAATTATTCACTCGCATATTTTACACTTTTAACAAATTACGTCACAATGAAAAAAATGGCGTCTGTAAAAAAGTCACGGATATCTACCTCATAACTATCGCTTAATTGTATTTTTTTGGTTTTTTTTTGTTACTATCGCATTTTCTCCGATACGTTAGATGATAAGTAATCGGTCCAAACGAAGAAAATTAAAAAAAAAAAAAAAAAAAAGTTTAAAAGCGTAAATATATAAAAAAGAAAATCTCGACCACTCCTTGATGTCTGTGATTTCGGCATCGCGACCCTTGTTATATTACCATGTTTGACCATAAAATCCCCCCAAAATCCAGCTGTGTCTTCACAGTCAGTGATACATGCTACATCGAGTTTTTGGATCGAAACAAGGTAAGTGAACGATAATATCTTGTTAAAGTTATGGCGTCTTTAATTCTGCTCTCGTGTGCTCTCACCTCTAGTTAGGGTTTTGCTGTTTAAAAAAAAATATAAATACTGTATACTTTTTTAAAATGCCCCCCTGTTCAAAATTTTTCTTCCCCCAGAAAATTGAGATTTTAAGATTTCCAATTATGTATCAGACATGCATATAGGACAATTTTGAAAGCTGGCTAAATTGGGGATCTCAGAGCGGAACTTCAAGTCACCTGAGTGTTTTCCACCATATATATATATCATTTTTTAAAGAGCTACACACTTGGATGTGAAATCATTGCTATCGTGGCTTTGTCAGGCTGCTGCTTACCTTTGCGAAACAGGAAAAAGTGAATCAAGTAGAACTTTTTATTGCATACCGGGTATGAGTGACAATAGTTGAACAAACCTTTGGCTCTCGAAGGCCAAAATAGTGCTAAATTCGTCAAATTAAAACATGTATAATACTAGCCCGACATTAAGAGTGTAAAAATACAGTCATAATAATAAACTCTGAATGAACAGAATTTTTTTAAACCTCTCAAAGGGCAAACAGTGCAACTTTCATGAAATTATAAGTAATAATAATATTAATTAACCACAGCATCCTGTCTCTCTATTAGCCTCCCTCTTTGTGCACCAGCAGGCCCAGGCCGGTCGGGCCCAAAATGTCAATTGTTTAAGTTAGGGTCGGGTCGGTCCGGACTTCTTTTTCCCTAACTTTTTTAAAACAAATATATATTTATATATGTATACTAAAGCGATCTATGGATGTTAAACTAACGAATACTTGTTATAAGCAGTGTTGTTAATCTTACTGAAAAAAAGTAATTAATTATAGTTACAAATTACTTCTCCCAAAAAGTAATTGCGTTAGTAACTCAATTACCTTAATGTAAGAGTAATTAGTTACTTGTCAAAGTAATTGGTGATAATTACTTTTTTTTTTTTTTCCTCAATAAAAAAAAAAAAAAAAAAAAAAAAAAAAAAAAAAAAAAAAAACATTGGCCACACTATGTGAAGTTTTTTGTGAAGGTTTTTGGTACAATTGGCCCGAGCCCTATTCTTTACCCTAATTTACTCTTTACCCTGAATCAACTGTTAAAAGTTGCTAGAATTGCTCCCATTATTGCATTAGTTCCTTTCTCTCTACTTTCGACATATGAAAGTTTTAAAACTATTTCATCATTTAAAGATAGATTCAAGTCAAGATTTTGCCGATTTAGAAGTATTTTATATAAAAAGTTACGTAGGTTCGCTAGGAAGGTTCTCTACAACAGAGCCGTCCTAAAAAGTCTACTGCTTCAAGATGGCGGCTGTCTACTAACGCATTTAGTGCCATGTCTGTCATTTTGCATCTAGTTATATCTATAGACAGTACATGTGATATCTACCATGTCTACCATATCTACCATAACATGCGGGCGTAGTTTGAAGGCTATCGCCTACAACATGTATTATTGGAGCTACCTAGCATCGCGTTTGTTCGGCGTCACAACTTTCTTGCCTCCTCCACACTCCTGCTCTGCTCTGTCGTCTCGGTGAGTCCGTCTCCCTCAGACTTTTCGTCCAATATAGTAACGCATAGTAACGCATCCCTTTACGTCCTCAGTAACGGTAACGGCGTTGCCAAGATGAGAAAAGTAATTAATTAGATTACCCACTACTGAAAAAAATAACGCCGTTAGTAACGCCGTTATATTGTAACGGCGTTATTAACAACACTGGTTATAAGATAAATAACTTGGCATGCCTGCGCACGTGAACGTCGTGGCCCCACCCTCTTTTTAATCTTCCCCTCCGCGAGTCCACCTCATTACATTTTTGACCTAGTATTTCCTTTTCAATATGCAGCCACATGAAGTACAAAAACAAACTAAAGACGGCGGAATTGAAAAGGCCAACATGCACCGGTAGGAGTGGGGTATGGAAAGGCTTGAAATTGATCGTTGAAGCTGCTATAGACCTCATTCACGTGACGTCACAACATCGCCCCCTGACTTGTGCCGCCATATTGTCCGTCATCTGATTGTGTTTACATGTTACCACAACGTACATTCCTCCTATTACTGCGTGTTTTTCTGTTTGTCTAAGGAATCACCGCCTAGTAAACGAACCCAAAAACCTTCCTGACAATCGTTAACATCGTTTAATCAAAATGGTGAAGGCATGTGTGGCTGTTGGTTGCAGTAACAGGAAAGATAAACGGAGAGACTTGAAGTTCTATCGTTTACCGAGAGACCCGAAGAGGAGAGCGAGATGGAGTGCTGCAATTAGACGACAAAACTGGGCACCAAACGATCACCACAGACTATGAAGTAGTCATTTTATATCTGGTAAGATGCATTTAATATATATTTAGAGGGTTTTGGGCCGACAAATAACCACAATTAAGATCATTGCGAGGCTAATCGCCGACAACATACAGTTTCAGTTTCAAATTCAAAATGTTTATTTCTTCCCTTTCTTCCACCATCATTTTTTGTAATAATATTTAGCTTTATTTTTGGACATGGCAATCCACGTACTGAGATGTTAACGAGAACAAAAGATTTTGAATTGAAAATTTCGTAACTCACCTTCCCGAGCATAAGATAGATTCCTGCCGAATTCTTGTGGACAAGGATCTGTTTTACCCAACCAGCAACGAAGTATTTATAAGCCTCCAAGCGCTTAATGTTTTTCAAACTTTCGTGAGAATAGGCTGACTTTGTATGGACAAGATAGCTGTAGATATCCGGGTAGGAGATGTCAGGCAGAGACGGCGAAGACAGCTGGTGGAAAAACATCGATTTGGGCATCAAATATGGATCTGGCGACTGGATCGATCGAAGCTTTTCCAAATAACGTCTTTTATGCAACTCATCCAATGAGTTTACAGCGTCTGAAAGCACCGGGGCTTCCATAATTTGCAAGTTAATCCACCTTTAGAAACTACGATCATTGACAATACGGACACACAATGACGGACAATATGGCGGCACAATAAAGCGATCACGTGACGTAGGTGAATGGGGTCTATACAGAAACCTGTGTCAGCTTCGCTGAATGTAAACAAATGTCGCGCTTTGTTCTCATACGAGAAATATATTTAACAAACTTTTCCAGCGTTATCGGACCGGCCCGGAATGGTATGGGTACTTGATACTGGTATGGGTATCGTTGCATCAGTAATTTTTACTGTACTGTGGATTATTGACACATTTGGTTGAGCGGTTTGGTTAAAAAGAAAGACACTAATGTTTCTGTTTCAAACAAAAACAAAATGGGAAAATCAAAAGTAAAAAAATGAATGTGGAGATATCGTCTAATTACCTATGTTCATGACTTTGTGTCATTGTAGCAAAGCTCAGTAGGTACCATTAAGCATACATGCATGTTTCCTGTCAGTTGTCATCGCAGTGCACAAAGGGCAAGAAGGCCATTCTGCCTGGGATAGCCTCATTGTGTCACTTCACTGGCAACGGCGAACCCTGCCAGTGGAATTTTATTTTTTTATTCCAATGTGAAGGCTCATCGTAACAGGAAGACAATGGCAGGAGTGCAACACTGGAAAGTTCCAAACTGCTTCTTCTAATGGGACTGTTGGGCACTTTTTGAACACCATCCTGAAGCCAGAAAGGACTGTCATATGGAACATATGACTCTCAGAGCATAACAAATGCTTGGCCCTTGCTGAATTGTTACGAACTTCCACATCATTTGCTACATAGCAAGAAAATAGTTACTGTGCTTTTTGTCGTACATTTGTTCTTTCTTTGTCAAAATATTTCATCCTAAAAAAAAAAAAAGTAATAGAGAGAGGTGAAAGTCATTTTAACACATTCACTGCTAATGATGGCGATAGGAGTCCAATCCGATCGCTGCCAGCCCCACACTCAAAATGCACTCGACGTCTATAGTCATTATTGGGAGTGAAGGAGTCAACAACCGTGATGCAAACGGTTTGGAAATGCAAAATATCGTTCAGACAACACAGATTTGTAGTGAATTAACTGGGTAGCACTTTATTTAAATGCTTATGACTGTGTCATAAGACTGTCCCAATCATGACATGACACCTTCCATGAACATAAATTAATGCTCATGACAAATGTCCTTTACTGTCCTAACAATAACACAGTTCCTAAACTCTAAACCCAACCCAAAGACATTGGTAACAATGTCAGCTTTGCATCAAAAGCAACATAGTTTAATAAATGGCACTTAAAGACATCTGTCATAAGCATTCATACATATTCATGATTAACTGATCGATTGATCGATCGACATAGATAGATAGATGGATGGATAGATAGATGGATAGAGCAATTTGATCTGTTTTTATCTGGCAGCCCAAAATATTAGCAAAACATAGAATTCATAATGATACTGACAGGGCGCGGGGCCGACTAATAGGGGGCCTGCATTGTTGGCGTGGCCGTCAAAGCTGACCGAGAGGAATCACAGACAAAGAGCTTTTTTCGTTGAAAATTCTTGTGAATAAATGCTTAAATCCCTGAATTTTTTTTATAGATATGGACGTAAAACAGTCTCAATTCTTGATTAAAAGAAAAAAAAAAAGTGCAGTTAGCATTTATAATACGTAACTATGTTGAAGTATGATGCTAGTCTTTTAGTCAATGTGGTGGCCGCCTTATGTAAACAGAGTTTTTCTGGTGAAAATTCTTGTGAATAAATGCTTAAATCCCTGAATTCTTTATAGATATGGGCATAAAACAGTCTCTATTCTTGGTTAAAACCAAAACCAAAAACGTGCAGTTAGCATTTCGTTTACGTAAATATGTCGAAGTACGATGCCAGTCTGTCAGACAATGTGGCGGTAGCCCTACAACAAAGAGCTTTCTATGTTGAATATTCTTGTGAAAGAACGAAAAATACAATAATTACTAGGGTTGTTCCGATCTGTTTTTTTTTGCTCCCGATCCGATCCCGATCATTTTAGTTTGAGTATCTGCCGATCCCGATATTTCCCGATCCGATTGCTTTTTTTTTTTGCTCACGAATCAATTCCATTCATTCCCGATAATTTTTCCCGATCATATACATTTTGGCAATGCATTAAGAAGAAAATGAATAAAACTCGGACGAATATATACATTCAACATACAGTACATAAGTACTGCATTTCTTTAGTATGACAATAAATCCTCAAGATGGCATTTACATTATTAACATTCTTTCTGTGAGAGGGATCCACGGATAGAAAGACTTGTATTTCTTAAAGGATGAATGTGACTTTGTATATTGTGACTAAATATTGCCATCTAGTGTATTTGTTGAGATTTCAGTAAAGGATACTGTAGCCATTTAACTGTTCTGTCCAAATGCATGATGGGAAGTGCAACCATGACTGTGCAAAGTGGCACCAATTGGTGTATCTTCTCTGCGTTGGGAAATAACAGGGTGTTAAGAAAAAGATGAACAACTACCTTTCTCCCCCACATTGCTTCCCACGATATTTCTAATAGTTGAGAGAAGGATTTTAGGCAATTAAAAATAGGCTCTAAATGCTGCCAAATTTCACTCTACTCATTTTACGCTGCCTTTTAGCTCTATACATACACATATATATATATATACATATATATATATATACACATATATATATATATATATATATATAGGTAAAACGGCGCCATTATAGATTGAACACGACATTGCGTGAGTGGGTCGTGCAGCGCATGCGTTGATTGTGTTAAATACTTTAACGTGATTAATTTAAAAAAAAATTTAATTATTGCCGTTAAAGCGATAAATTTGATAACCCTACTTTAAGCCAAAACTAAAGACTCTGGATGAGTGTAAGACATTGTCTGTAACGTTAATACAATTAGAAAACGATTTAATTTAAAAAATATACTTAAAAAAGGCATGTCCGATATTTTTTTGCCGATTCCGATACTTTGAAAATGACGTGATCGGACCCGATCGTCCCGATCGATCGGCCTTGAGTCCTCAAACAAATTACTCCTAAGACAATCTTTCCTGTTTGCATGCGGTTTTGTACTTTTTCAACCTAAATCTGGTGTTGGATCGCTGCGATCGACTGCGAATAACAAGCGGATTGTGGGATGGCCTCTTACTTGAAGGCGTGGGGCAGTGAAGGTGGAATGTGACCCGTCAACATCATTATGAAGTCTATGAGCAAAACCACAAGTCCACACTGTTTTAATAGCAGTTAAACCACTAATCCTTCTCATTCACTCACAGTGACAGTTATCAGAAGGATGTGTGTGTCAGAACTGGACTACAGGCAGGACCCGGATGCAGAGTTTTCTTGGTTAACAAAAATGATTTATTCAACAATGTCTCTCTCAAGGCAAAAACAAACAAGGCAGGTTCTTCAACAAAAAAATCACTTCACCAAGGAAGGCAAAAACGTTATCAAAAACACAAAGTAGCAAACAAATTCAGAAATGCTTACAATAGATTCACAATCAGAAGGCAGGTTCTTCAACAAAAATTCACTTCACTGAGGAAGGCAAAAATGTTATCAAAAACACAAGCTAGCAAACAAACTAAGAAATGCTTACAAAAGATTCAAGATCAGATTTTCTTCTATGGCTGTGGGCAAGAAGTGAGCTGGGATGACACGACGGTAAACGATGGCACTCTGGCAGAAAACAAAGGGGAACTTGACTATATATACACTCACAGAAGGTAATGGGGAACAGGTGGAAACAATTGGTGATTAGGTGACAAGAGGAAGGGCAAGTGCTCTGAAACAAGGAGGGTGAGACTTACAAAATAAAGCAGGAAATGACCATGACACGACAGGACCTCAACACTGTGTGACAGTGTGCAGAGTTTTTTGCAAAGTTGTCAGTAAATTACTATTTTTGTATTGTTATAATGTTTAATAATAATAACCTTTAATCATCTTATTACACATCCAGGAAGTGAAATTGAGAGTGCCATTTTTATTGTTTCATCAGCTTAAATGTTTTAATTCCCCCCCCCTATTTATTTTAAAATTGAGATGTATGGAGACTGTCTATTAAGTCTCAGTAGTGCTTGATTAGGTCAGGTTAAGGTCAGGGTTCTTCATAAGTTCATCCACACAACTCAAAGAAGCATTACTCTGTGGAACAGAAAATGCCTTTCCCAAATCACGGCCACACATGAGGTACTCAGAAAGTCTCAGCATGATGAATTGTTAAAATTTAGTGAGATTTCTTGTTAATGCCTAAATATTTTGTCCCTTTACAATGAAACATAGTATTGCATTCTGCTTCCTGTTGTTTATTAGCAAGTTAGACATGTTTTACAGTCAGAAACAGCGGTGAGCCAAAGTTAATTGAAAACACAGCTTAAACATCACCACTGACTTTATAACAGGTGGCTCCCTTTTGAGTATTTGAGCAAATCATCGTGTCAACTCAGGTGAACCCCCATTTGAAACATGTCCACAATGCAGTATTTTGTTTTAAGATCCCCATCTGAATAAAGTGACTGATGTTGCCTCCTAGTTTCAGGAACATCTGGACTCTGGATTTAATTTTTAGGTAACATCATATGTTATGATAGATACCGTCATTTTATGATCAAAATAGATTTTTTTCATCGCGTCAAACTTATGTTGTATTTTGTGGGGCAGTGTTTTTGCCTTGAACTACCTGAATTACTATCGTTTTTTTGGGTTGGATCAACATTACATGTAGACCAGGCAATTCCATTAACATCTTAAATTCAAGATAAAAGCTTTATCTACTACATACAGTATCTAATATCTGGAAATGTTACAGTGTTTGGTATACCAGTACTTTAATGTCAGTGAATCACAATATCTTAGGAAATGAATTTATTTCAGCTTTTAACTTCACAACATCAATTTGTGTATTATATAGATTCACTACTTAGTATGAAACGTTAATAAAATGTATGCAATTTAATAACAATCATGCTACAGCTAATGGGGAATTTCCAATTCAGCTTAAAGTGCCTATGACAGCAAAAAGCATGTTTATTTCATATTTCACGCAATATGCTCCTGAACGAAATAGACCGCTTGGATGTGTGTGGAAGTGATAGTTTTATTTATTACATTTTTTTAATCCCGCGCCATGAAAATGAGTGACTTCCGGTTCTGGTCTCGGGTTTATAATGAATGCGAATGTGACGTCACCCGGGTCAGCATCTCACAATACAGCATTGCTTTATAGCATGCAGATGGACTTCAGCTGATTTTACGGATTAATTTGTTTATTTTTCAAATCACTCCAGCCAAATGTGCTGCAGGGTTTTGTTGCTGCACCAGGGAGAGGCGTGTGAGACTTTTTGGGTTTCAAAAAGTTCCCGTTCACCCCGAGATTGGCCAAAACAAGTCCGACAACTGTGGGACCATCGGACTTACGAGGAAGTGAGTAAACATTGTGTTTTGCATTATGTCAAATACTGGGATCATGGCACATGTTTTAATACGGAGGTGGCTTGCATTTTGCGGCTGACAATGCTAATTGTCCACCGAGAATGCCACTCGGCTTGTCGAACACCCCCCTCGGTCCTCTTTGCGTGCCCGCCGGGAGAGCACTATACTCATCTTATGCTCGTGCGGTTCTCCATATCATCCAGACTTCCAGCCCCCTCTGCCCTCTTCGTGTGCCCGGCAATAGACCACTATCCTCGCGTTGAGCTCGGGCAGCTACGTGCTCCTCCGACGTCGGCCAGTTTGTTCGGCGGTCATTCTCCAGCTGCTTCCCCAGCAACAGCACTCCTGCCCGCAGCAGGGGAACGCCGCCAGGGGAGTTTCCGATCAGTGAAGACAATCGACAACCACGCCGCCGTGTGAGATGATCCGGGGTAATTTTGTGTGATTTTTCGCTTCGAAAGGCGAGAACAAGACTTGGAAACGCTGCTCAGTTCAGGTTAGTAAGTCGGTTAGCACGGTGAGTCGGTGTCTTCTTAAACTCTTGGAAAACATTTTACATACAGTTCGTGGCGTCCAGGTGAGATTAATTTAATTTCAAATAATGTGCTGTTTTCTTGCTGAGTGTGTATTATCATCATGAAAATGGTGATATCCTTATAAGTAAAAAAAATACTTTGTGAAAAATGCTTTTTATCTCGTAAAATCTTTTGCATAATAATGTTACCTTATTTTACAATTTAAATGCCAAGTTACACAATCTGTCTACTTATCAAAATGGTATTTATTTCAAAATGTTGTTTTTATTTATTTAATTTTGACCCTTTTGGGGTTCCGTAGCATCGGAGCTGAGCGCAGTGCACACAGAGATAGTGGAATTTGGGGTTTAGGGTTTGTGTTTGCTTCCTCCTAGTGTGTTCCTCTGATTGCCCCTTGATTTCACCTGTTGTGCCTCCTCCTTATGTGTTGACCAATCTGCTCCCTCTTGTGTCACCCACATGTGCCTCATTGTCTCGTTACCCCATGTCTGTATTTAGGTCCCCCGTGTGCAGTCAGTTCTTTTGGCGTTATTGTCTATGTCACATTCAGCCTCTGTACTCCTCGTGTTCCTGTTCCCTCGATCCCGTAATGAGTATTGATACAAGGTCTTTTGTTTGGTCCCCTTAAGTTTGGTTTGTACTTTGCTTTTTTGACTTTTGTTTCTGCTTTGTTTTTGTTGACTTCAATGAAAGCGTTTTTGAGTTGTATCCACCACCCTGCCTTTCTTCCCCATGTTTTCCTTGCAATTGGGTCCACCTCGCCTGCCCGCCCGAGATTCGTGACATTGACGGCGTGAGACGTCCAATTAAAAAAAGAAAAAATGTACGTCTAGCGCCATCAATGGCAGCCCATGAGATAAGAAATTTTAAACATTACATACCAAATTGGACTGATTTTAAAATGATTAAATGTCAGTTATGAACCAGTGTGCACCATGTGAACTATAGCAAGAAGACAAAAACATTTCAGCAAGGAAAATACTTTTTTTTTTTTTTTTTTTTTTTTTTTTTTAAACAGCTTTATTTCAGATGAATTAATTTTCGTTGCTAGCAGGCTGTTCAACTTGCAATCACATCAATACTATTCATTACAGCCATCTACAATTCAATGCAAAATGTGATCAGAGTAAAAAAAAAAAAAAATCGCAAAAGCCGCATTATTTCACACGTCATTAAATATATTCTTTTGATAAACATAATATATTAGTATTACAAGACATTACACCACCTTTTCAATGGCCACCGCTACTAACTGTATGAACATAATATTTCAGATATGATCATGAGGGGGTGCAGAATTATGGTTGTTCTACCTTTCTGCAAAAAAAAAACACTTTATTTGGGCAGACATTATTAGCAAAATGTCAAATACACAATATTGAAGCGCAACCAGTTGGTTAATGTGATGAAATTAGTGCAAACTAAATGAAGTCTGCATATGACACCATTCAAACTAGAAACATTGTTGATCTACTTCATATGCAAACAAGCAAATAAGACCAAAGTACTGGGTTCAATACAATCTGTATTACTTCATTACTCCACAGGTAACTATCACCACAACAATAAATGCTGTATTAATTCCACGAGATTTTAGTGGTTTGAGCAATACTTATAGAGCGCTCATTGGCTGCCGTTGACAGAGGTACCATATTCTTTGGACTATAAGTCGCAGTTTTTTTTCATAGTTTGGCTGGGGGTGCGACTTATACTCTGGAGCGACTTATGTGTGAAAATTTTAACACATTATTATGTCATTTCAATGTTATTTTGGTGTTTTGGAGTGACACTGATGGTTTGGTAAACTTGTTAGCATGTTCTTTATGCTATAGTTATCTGAATAACTCTTAATAGCTATGTTACGTTAACATACCGGCCACGTTCGCATTTCGTTGTTCATGCATCATGTAACATTATCATACTGTACACTTATTCAGCATGTTGTTCTCTATTGTATTTTATCTTAAATTGTCTTTCAAGATGACATCTGCTCTATGTGTTGGATTTTATCGAGTAAATTTCCCCCAAAATGCCATTTATACTCCGGTGCGACTTATATATGTTTTTTTCCTCTTTGTTGGGCATTTTATGGCTGGTGGGACTTATACTCAGGTGCGACTTATACGCTGAAAAATACGGTAGATGTCCAATCCATTTTACATCTAGCACCATCATTGGCTCTGAAATATAAGCATTCATGACCGGTCATCCCAATGAATTGCTGCAGGGTCGAGAAGGAAAAGTGGTATTTGGTATATGTCAAAATGGCTTTTGGCATGTGGCATTTTTTGACACATGGCATTTTTTGAATATGGTAAAATTGCTTTTACAGCGCATTGGCGTTCAACTGGCACCCAAGTAAGGCCATGCCATTGACGGCCATGCACTTCCAAATTTCCCTGTCATTTTCAATGGCAGAAAAATGTTGTGATAGTAAGTGTATGGACAGAAACCACAACCACATGTTTTTTTTTGCCATTCAAAATGAATGGGAAATTTGGACGTGCATGGCCATCAATGCCATGGAGTTGCATGGCCTGAAAAAAAAAAAAGCCATACGCCAAAATTCATTTTGCCATATACTAAAAAAATGCCATTTGCCAAAAGCCATTTTGCCATATGTGTCCCCCAAGAGTCCCATATGCCAAAAGCCATATGCCCAAAAAATGCCATATACAAAAAATGTCATATGCAAAAAGCTTTTTTTCATATACTAAAAAAAAATGCCATGTCAAAAAAATGCCATATGCCAAAAGCCATTTTGCCATTTACCCAAAAAAATGCCATATGCTAAAAGCTATTTTGCCATATATCCCAAAAAATGCCATATGTCCAAAAAATGCCATTTTGCCATATGTCAAAAAAATTGCAAAACCCCAAGCTATTTTGTCGTATACCAAAAAATACAAAACTCTGTATGACAAAAAAAAAAAAAAAAAAAAAGTCAAATACCACTCTTCGTTCTTGCTGTCATGAATTGGTTGTCTATTCTTGTCAATTGCAGGCAATGAATTAAATACTATGAAAAATAAAATCAACTGTCAAGTGTTATTCGGGGCCATAAACTGAGTGTATTTTGTTTCTAATCGTTCTACTTTTGTATTTATCAACATTTTATAATTCAATCTATAATAATATGACAAAAAAAAAAACAATAATGAGTACTGTAATTTTTGGACTATAAACCGCACCAACCAAATTTGACAAGAAAACTGTATTATATCGTATGCATACATACAATACATTGCAATATGGAATGTTTGGTTTTTATTGTCAACAAAAAAAAAAAAACGAAATGACACAAACTAACCATGAAAAAAATATTTTCATTAACTGAAATAACTAAAAATTATGAGGAAAAAGAAATGTAACTGAAAATGTATGTTGTGTTCACCGAACTAACTAAAAAATACTATTTTGTTTTAATTTTTGCTCTCTAATTCAAATATTTTTAATTGATTTTGGGATGTATTTGATAGTTTTTGTATTAATTAAAATTTTAGTTTAATATGTTTTGTTTTTTTAGTTTTAATGTCCATTTTTCTTTCACATGTTCAGTTATTTGTCAGGTCCATTTTGGATATTATTTTTGCTATATTGCCATTTCATTCTTGTAATGAACTGATTTGATTCTCTATATTGAAAACTGTCAATTGCCAATTTTCTACAACTTCATGTTTGCAATTTTACCTTTTTTTGTCTTAGCAGTGTGGCCCTTACTAGTTAATTCCTTGCTGTTAATATGAACTAATTTGAGTTATCTTCAAGCAGGGTTTGACACAAGTATCACATTGATGTCTTAAATCTTAAACATTAAACTTTGACGTATAAATACGGCCTTTATTTATTGTCTTTAATTTCAATACGTTTAGTTTTGTGGGCACACAATACAGTTGATCGTTTTTAATTTCAATTGTAGTTTTTATTTCAGTTAACGAAATTTGTTTTTCAATTGTAGTTTTTGTCATTTAGTTCATTTTCACTAACAATAATTAACAGTAACAGTCATTTTTAATTACCAAAAAGATTCACTTGCCCTACAAAGGATTAAAGACAACAGTGCCTTGCGACAGTCTTTTTGAGTTATGATTATCTGAAGGCACCACTGTATTTTAACTCATTTGCCTCTCCCAGTCAAAATGGATTGGATGTTTAGCACTGCCACTGAATGAAGAGAATTGACAAGTCCTCCCAGTTTAACTGAATTGTACGGCTATCGTTGTCAGATCCAGGCAATGAGTTTAAAAAAAAAAAAAAAAGCTGGACATTAACCAAGATTTCTTGTTAAACATCCAGTTGTCAGCAGTTCAGTGTGGTTTTGACTTCCATGGAAAAATGATACAGCTTAAATTTACCGTGTAAAGAGTGTGGCGGTGCGCAATCATAGAACCAATGAGAACAAATACCACAAATTCTTCTTGAATATTTACAATTATAGCAATTGTGGGGGTTATTAATTAAAAAATGTCACAATCTTACAATTAAAAAAGAACAAAATAAGCAAAGTTAGTTACAATATTAAATGTAAATGTTTGCCTTCTTCATTCTAAAAAATAAAATGTGTACAAAACATACCCCTATGTGGCCGTGTGTATCATATTGGAGCACTGTGATATTTTTATCCCTTGAAAAAAACTGATATATCATCTAAATGGTTTTTAGTTTGTTGTGAGGGACCACTAACTGCTCCAAGTTTACAGGATTTTATTTTTTTCTCCATTATTTTGTGTTTGAGCCTGAAAAAGTTAACAATTCACCATGGTTTCTGTACAAGTGGCACTTTTCAATAGTTAATATCACATATATCAGTCAGTTGTAACTATACAGATACTTTTGCATCAAATGGCACTCGAGTATACTTTTGTCCTTTTGAATGTCACTTTACAGTTGTGAACATATCTCATATGTTCTAAAATAGTCACCTAGTCAAAGTAAGTGCAGGCTTGGTGTGTCTATTCTACATCAAGTTGATGCTAGGACATCATCTATCTAGTGTTTATGTATGCACATAAAGTAACTTTACATTGCAGAGGTCACCACGACAACATACTGGTATTATGAACTGGTATTTGTAGGAGCTGCTCATAATAAGACCACAGCCATGAACACTTTCACAATTTCACCGGAGAAAAATATGGCAGCTTTTTTTTTTTAAACATTTATGGTCAAATCGTGTTCAAGTCAGGACATTTCCCCAAAGTTGGTTACTGATGAAAAGGGTTTTTTGACATGTAACTCATCCCTAGCATTAGGTGCAAACTCTGCAAACAGAAACAGAATGACCTCCTTCAAGAAAAATAAAATGTTTTTTTAAATTTAAAAAAAAAAATCTTTTGTCCAAAATCAGAGCAGCAGCACTCAGTCATCACTTTTACTTTTCACCTTGATCTTTCTAGGAATGATTCTTCCAGTTTTTTTGTAATCTCCATTTCCTTGCATTCCATTGGAGATTTCCCTTTCTCCCTTTTCTCGCTCTCTCTTCCAACCTTTAGCACTTTCCCCTCTTGTCGCGCTGCTGGAACTTCCGGAGGCGGCGTCCCCACAAGTCTTTCCAAGGGATGAGCAGGCTTCCCTTGTCCGCCACCACACCGCTCTGCCCGGGGGAGTCGTCATCGTCCGAGCCCATGAGCAGGTACTTCCTGCCGGGTTTGATCTTGGGGCATTTGCAGGCTACGTCCTTGGAACGCACCCACAGCAGTTGGTCCCCGCGGCGGATGCGCTGCTCGCCTTGTTTGTAGACAGATATGATGTTGACGGTGAATTTCCACCACTCGCCTGCCTTGTCTCCTTTGAGGACGTGCACCTGGACAGCTGGGAGAGGATAGAACATGAACTTGTCTTTAAAATATCCAGATTTGGGAAAATATGATTTTAAAAATTTCTTTCATGCATTTGGTAATGATTTTGAAGAACATTATTTTATGTTGTTTTGGTAACACTTTATTTGACAGTGGGTTCATAAGACTGTCATAATTATGACATGACACTTTCATGAGCATTAATGAATCCTTATGACCAGGGGTGCACATAAGTGGTCCGCATGCGCGCATGCGTACTGGACATAGACAAACGCGCTGGCCCTCAATGGCTTCCATTTGCTTTTGCGTACCGATGGCTGACCACTGTATTTGCGGCGGACACGAGAAAATAACTTCTCAAAATGTCAAAGAGGCAGGCCCCACTGAGTAATTACAGTGCCTTGCAAAAGTATTCGGCCCCCTTGAACCTTGCAACCTTTCGCCACATTTCAGGCTTCAAACATAAAGATATAAAATTTTAATTTTTTGTCAAGAATCAACAACAAGTGGGACACAATCGTGAAGTGGAACAAAATTTATTGGATAATTTAAACTTTTTTAACAAATAAAAAACTGAAAAGTGGGGCGTGCAATATTATTCGGCCCCCTTGCGTTAATACTTTGTAGCGCCACCTTTTGCTCCAATTACAGCTGCAAGTCGCTTGGGGTATGTTTCTATCAGTTTTGCAAATCGAGAGACTGACATTCTTGCCCATTCTTCCTTGCAAAACAGCTCGAGCTCAGTGAGGTTGGATGGAGAGTGTTTGTGAACAGCAGTCTTCAGCTCTTTCCACAGATTCTCGATTGGATTCAGGTCTGGACTTTGACTTGGCCATTCTAACACCTGGATACGTTTATTTTTGAACCATTCCATTGTAGATTTGGCTTTATGTTTTGGATCATTGTCCTGTTGGAAGATAAATCTCCGTCCCAGCCTCAGGTCTTGTGCAGATACCAACAGGTTTTCTTCCAGAATGTTCCTGTATTTGGCTGCATCCATCTTCCCGTCAATTTTAACCATCTTCCCTGTCCCTGCTGAAGAAAAGCAGGCCCAAACCATGATGCTGCCACCACCATGTTTGACAGTGGGGATGGTGTGTTCAGGGTGATGAGCTGTGTTGCTTTTACGCCAAACATATTGTTTTGCATTGTGGCCAAAAAGTTCAATTTTGGTTTCATCTGACCAGAGCACCTTCTTCCACATGTTTGGTGTGTCTCCCAGGTGGCTTGTGGCAAACTTTAAACGAGACTTTTTATGGATATCTTTGAGAAATGGCTTTCTTCTTGCCACTCTTCCATAAAGGCCAGATTTGTGCAGTGTATGACTGATTGTTGTCCTATGGACAGACTCTCCCACCTCAGCTGTAGATCTCTGCAGTTCATCCAGAGTGATCATGGGCCTCTTGGCTGCATCTCTGATCAGTTTTCTCCTTGTTTGAGAAGAAAGTTTGGAAGGACGGCCGGGTCTTGGTAGATTTGCAGTGGTCTGATGCTCCTTCCATTTCAATATGATGGCTTGCACTGTGCTCCTTGAGATGTTTAAAGCTTGAGAAATCTTTTTGTATCCAAATCCGGCTTTAAACTTCACCACAACAGTATCTCGGACCTGCCTGGTGTGTTCCTTGGTTTTCATAATGCTCTCTGCACTTTAAACAGAACCCTGAGACTATCACAGAGCAGGTGCATTTATACGGAGACTTGATTACACACACGTGGATTCTATTTATCATCATCGGTCATTTAGGACAACATTGGATCATTCAGAGATCCTCACTGAACTTCTGGAGTGAGTTTGCTGCACTGAAAGTAAAGGGGCCGAATAATATTGCACGCCTCACTTTTCAGTTTTTTGTTTGTTAAAAAAGTTTAAATTATCCAATAAATGTTGTTCCACTTCACGACTGTGTCCCACTTGTTGTTGATTCTTGACAAAAAAATTAAATTTCATATCTTTATGTTTGAAGGCTGAAATGTGGCGAAAGGTTGCAAGATTCAAGGGGGCCGAATACTTTTGCAAGGCACTGTATTTCCGTGTTCCCCCACCCCCGTCAAAAGACAGACAGACGACAGAGACGTCACCGCAGCTACCGAGAAAAAGGACTTTTGCTGAAAAGTGGCTGAAGGAGGTACCATGGCTAGAAGCAAATGATGCTCGCACGGAAATGCGGTACAAAATGTGCCGTGAGAATCCCAATGTCGCTGATAAGAGCAGCGCATTTTATGTAGGGTCAAAGAATTTCAGCCATCCAAACTTTGAAAAGCATGAAAAAAACAGAGAGCATGTGGCATTTAAGCAAACTATCGATGTCAGACAGGACCCCACTCGCGCTATGGACAAGTGGCGGAATAAAGGTAATGAAGAACAGCGCCATGCACTGACAAACGTGTTTTTGCTCGCATTTTACAAAGCTAAACATGCACGTTCAATGAGGTCTTATGAGGAGGACATCCCACTTTTACAAAGGCTTGGAGTTAATGTGGGAGCCGCATAATGCCCTTTATTTTGAATTGGAGCTTTTATGTTTATTTCTTTAAATTTCACTTCAAAGTAATGGCAATTTTGTTGTGCCAGTTGATGTAAATCAAGCATTAATTGTTAATATAATTAATTAAAGTTAATTGGCTCTAAGTAAAGCTTGTCATAATTTTATCGCATCAGGCGGGTCGGCTCTCAAGCTCAATGAGGACCAAGTCACATCTCCAGGTCCTCCTCTGAGAACCTGGGCAAAAAAATATATGTGCACCCCTGCTTATGACAGATGTCATTTAGTGTCATCCGGCAAATTGTGTCTGTTTTGAATGGATGTAAAAGATGCGGACTGGACATACAGTGAAGAAAATAAGTATTTGAACACCGTGCTATTTTGCATTTTGTCCCACTTAGAAATCATGGAGGGGTCTGACATTTTCATCGTAGGTGCATCTCCACTGTGGGAGGGATGATCTAAAAAGAAAAATCAAGAAACCACAATGCATGATTTTTTCACAATTTATTTGTGTGATACAGCTGCAAATAAGTATTTGAACACCTGTCTATTCTGACCCTGAAAGACCTGTTAGTCTGACTATTAAAAGTCCACGTCCACTCCATGTATTATCCTGAATCAGATGTTCCTGTCTGAGGTCGTTAGCTGCATAAAGACACTTGTCCACCCCGTACAATCAGTAAGACTCAAACATGGCAAAGACCAAAGAGCTTTCCAAAGACATCAGAGACAAAATTGTACACCTCCACAAGGCTGGAAAGGGCTACGGAGCAATTACCAAGCATCTTGGTGAAAAAAGGTCCATTGATGGAAGAAGAGAAACATGACGGTCAATCTCAATCAGAGTGGAGCCCCATTTAAGGTATCACCTTGTGGGGTCTCAATGATCCCGAGAAAGGTGAAGAATCAGCCCAGAACTAAACACAGAAGTTGGTCAATGACCTGAAAGGAGCTGAGACCACCGTTTACAAGGTTACTGTTGGTAATACACTAAGATGTCATGGTTTGAAATCATGCATGGCACGGAACAGACCCGGCGGCATGGGCGGGCATTAGGGGGCCGTGCCCGCCCTGAGGGACGGCTGTGCCCGCCCTAGCTCGATTAAACTGTACTGTGTAATTTTTTTTATTTTTATTTTTTAAATCTTCCACAAAAACACACACACACGGGGAGAATGAACCCTATATTCCAGTGTTTTTCAACCGATTGTGCCGCCGCAGCGAGAAATTATCCAATGTCGCTTTTTTTTAACATCGTCGGGCAAAGTTGCAGTAGGAAGGAAGGAATGTGGAAAAAGTTCTCGGTTGTGTGCAGATGAGTCGTGTTGCGTTCAAGGACTACTTGGATTTCTAGCCGTCAGCCACCTTGCTCTCCGTAACAATGTGGACCCCAGCACTTCTACTGTTCATTATTTGACTCCTCAAGTGTCGATATATACAAAAGTGTCCTTTCCATTTTATCCATATGTGACGACCGTTAATCCTCCCTCTTTGTTGTATTCCAACACATTATCGAGGACAGCTAGGTGAGAGATACCTAGAAATCCGAGCAGTTCTTGAACGCGACACGAGCGGCTATCTAGCGCCATGGCGCCATACAAGCTTAAACTCATCTCCAAATGGATTATTTTGTACGCCTTCGTGAAAACACAGAGAAATGGCCAACTTTTTTTGAGGAAAACTACAAAGGTAAATAAGAACGCCCTGAAAGCCAGTTACTTTGTTGCTAAATCCCAAGAGTCCCAAACTGTGGCAGAGACGTTAATACTACCTGTCTGCAAAGCCATTGTCAGCGAGACGACCAGCCCTGATGTGCTTAAATGCATTGCTCAAGTCCCCTGTCTGATAGTTTTTCAAGCCTAATTGCTAAACGTTTCACACTGAGTAAGTATAAATACTGAGAAATTATTTTATAATTAAATATACTATACAGAAAGTAATTTTGGAACATTTTGGTGTGGTGTGCCGCGAGATTTTTTCCAACGCAAAAATGTCCCGTGACTCAGAAAAGGTTGAAAAACTCTGCTCTAGTCATCCTATCTTGATCTGTCGTCACAATCAGAGCAGCGAATGTAGGCAATTTCTAGCCAATCACAGATAAGGGGGGCGGGCTGAGTAGCCGGCCATTGTGTACTGCGATTGGATAGGGATTGCTCCGGTTACAGAAATGGCGATTGAGCGGCTCCTCCGTTGCTAATTCAAATTGGAATGGTCATCCGTGTTTTTTTTTTTCAAAAAACTAAAGACGAACTCAAGCCATGACAAAGACGCGGCCGAAAGTCAACATGAAGGGATAGCGCTGCCACCTCCTGCAGTTTCACTGACTGACACTATCATCAGAAAATATAACGGGTAAAAACGCCACTGTTACGGCTAAATTTACATTGAAGAAGTGTGCCCCCCCCAAAAAATGTAATGCTCCCCCTGTAATTTCTTTCTGCAGCCGGGTCTGGCACGGAAGATTCCCCTGCTTAAACCAGCACATGTCAAGGCCCGTCTTAAGTTTGCCCATGACCATTTGGTTGATGCAGAGGAGTCGTGAGAGCAAATTTTGTTATCAGATGAGACCAAAATAGAACTTTTTGGTCATAATTTCACTAACTGTGTTTGGAGGAAGAAGAATGATGAGTACTATCCCAAGAACACCATCCCTACTGTGAAGCGTAGCATCATGCTTTGGGGGTGTTTTTCTGCACATGAGACAGGACGAGTCCACTGTATTAAAGAGAGGATTACTGGGGCCCTGTATTGTTACATTTTGGGGAAGAACCTCCTTCCCTCTGTCAGAGCATTGACAATGACAATGACCCGAAACACACAGCCCGGAACACCAAGTAGTGACTCCATAAGAAGGTTCTAGCATGGCCTAGCCAGTCTCCAGACCTAAACCCAATACTAAACCTTTGGAGGGAGCTCAAACTCCGTGTTTCTCAGCGACAGCCCAGAAACCTGACTGACCTAGAGAAGATCTGTGAAGTGGGGTGGGCCAAGATCCTTCCTGGAGTGTGTGCACATCTGGTGAAAAAATACAGGAACTGTCTGGCCTCTGTAATTGCAAACAAAGGCTACTGTACCAAATATTTAGGGCCCGAGCACCAACTGGTGCGAAGGCCCTATTGTTCTGCAAAGGATTATTATTATTCGTTTTTCATGGCAAATAAAAATGGTCAATTTGGAGGTCTTAACATGCTCAAAAATTCACCAAAATTTGCACAAACATGCGGATTTGCGAAAATTTTGATAATTTGGCAACGTTGTGAAAAAATGTCAAAAAATGGCTCAGTGGCGCACCCTGAAATTTTTAAAAAAGGCCTCTCCATTTAGTTTTTTTCAACGTAGAGCGATGAAATTTAGGGAGTCGATACCTTATGCAAAAATTCTTCAAAAAGTATTTTACACCCATATTCCAAACCCAATGGGAAATCGGGTATTTTGGATTGAATGTTGAAAAACATGCCATTTTTGTCGCAAACAAGGGTGCACATTTGAGACCATTGCGCCGAGGCAGTTAGTTGGATCCTCCTCAAAATTGGTGAGACTCTTCATGAGACATATGAGATGTTAAGTTATCAAAATGGTGAGTTTTCATTCACGGGCCTGACATGGGCGGACTACCAAAATCGGGCTTATTTGGGGATTAGGGTTTAGGGTTAGGACTGCTTCAGGGCAAATGAAAATGGCCAATTTGAAGTTCTGAACATGCTTAAATACTCAACAAAATTTGCACATATCAAAATGGTGAGTTTTCATTCACGGGCCTGACCTGTGCGGGGTACCAAAGTTGGGCGTTTTTTGGTGATTAGAGTTAGGGCTTAGGGTTAGGGCTTCTTCATAGCAAATGAATATGGCCAATTTAATTATTATTATTATCATTAGGTGGTTGTTATTACTTTTTCATGGCAAATGAAATGGCCAATTTGAAGGTCTTACCATATTTAAAAAAAACACCGAAAAGACATTGGAGGAATCGGTAACGAAGCATTGAACGATCCAATTGGATTCAAAAAAACTTAAATCCAAATAGATATGTTTACACGTGGTAACAGGAAATACACTGGAAATATTTATTTGTAAAGCATAATAAACATATTTAACAGACATTTAGCATACACATATAATGTATAATTTTCTTGCTTTTTTTGACATTACATCAAAGAGTAAGCCAAATGTATTTAGCATCCCCAAAAAAAAAAAAAAAAAAAAAAAAAATTCACCGAAAAGAAATTGGAGAAATCGATACGTTCCCCGAGGGCCCGTTGAGTCCTGCTTGCTGGGCTAGTAACATTTGTTTTCTCAGGTGTTCAAATACTTATTTGCAGCTATATCACACAAATAAATAGTTCAAAAATCATGCATTGTGATTTTTCTTTTTAGATTCTATCACTCACAGTGGACATGCACTACAATGAAAATTTCAGACCCCTCCATGATTTCTAAGTTCAAATACTTATTTTCTTCACTGTAAATGAGGTTAGTGACATAACTAATGAGCATTCATTAATGCTCATGAAAATGTCATGTCATAATTATTATGGTCTTATAAGTCTTACACACACTGTCAAGTAAAGTGTTACCGTACTTTTTTTGGGTAGTTTTTTGGGTGTGATCAAATGTTCATTTCATTTTAAAAAGTGAATGTGTTTAAATGTGTTTAATGATAGTAATGGTAGGCATAAAACGATTGAAACAATATCTTACACAACACACTCAAGTCCATTCACTGTAAAAAATACTAATGGTGAAACATAAAAAAGAAATAGCAGAAATTAAAAACAACCATTCATAACAAGCTATAGCTGTTAGTTTTCAGGAAAATTGTAATTAATGTAAAAATGAATGGTGAAAGGATTGCTGAATGGATATTTGGACCACTAAACTGAACACATCTTACAATGATAGAAGTAATAAGTCTTTCACGCCAAAGCCATCTTACAGCAGACAAACTTCACATGAGAGATGAATTAAAGCTCCCTCGCCAGCAGAGCCAAACAGAACATTTCTTCACTTTGATTGCCCCGAGAGGGACACATCTCTGGCGTTCATCTGGGCTCGAAGTGCGTTACAAAATATGGATTTGATTTGAACTTTGTTATTCGTATTTATTTAAAATGGTGCAAATAATTCAAATTCTAAGAAACACTGCTTTAGATGACAGGCATTCACTCAAGATTGTCACGCAAAGCAGTTGAATGTGCATAGATTTTATCTTATCGCTTGATCTACAATTCATGTAATACTACAATTGCTATTGAATGTTAATGAACACATCCAGTCATTGGGGGAACTTTGGCATTTATTGTGAAATTAAGCCAGTGTGCACTATTATTACTTGACAGTCATTCTTAAATCCACAGATGTCCAATCCATTTCGATGGTGTGCTGCTTTAAGCAGGGGATGGTTGTTTCCCAAAATCTAACAATAAAGGGCCCCAGTCATCCTCTCTTTACTACAGTGGACTCGTCCTGTCCCGTGTGCAGAAAAACACCCCCAAAGCATGATGCTAATACCCCCACTCACAGTAGGGATGGTGTTCTTGGGATAATTCTAATCATCTTTTTTCTCCGAACTGGGTTCGTGGAAATATAAACAAAATGTTCTATTTTGGTCTCATCTGACAACAAAATTTGCTCTCACGGCTCCTCATCATCATCCAAATGGTCATATGAAAACTTAAGACGGGCCTTGACATGTGCTGGTTTAGGCAGGGGAAATTTACCATGACGTCTGAGTGTATTACCAACAGTAACCTTGTAAATGGTGGTCCCAGCTCATTTCAGGTCATTGACCAGCTCCTCCTGTGTAGTTCTCGACTAATTCCTCACCATTCTTAGGATCACTGACACCCTACGAGGTAGATCTTGCATGGAGCCCCAGTCCGAGGGAGATTTACAGTCATGTTTTGCTTCTTCCATTTTCTAATAATTGCTCCAACAGTGGATCTTATATCACCAAGCTGCTCGGCAATTGCCCCATAACCCTTTACAGCAGGGGTGTCCAAACTTTTTGCAAAGGGAGCCAGATTTGATGAGGTAAAAATGTGGGGGGCTGACCTTGGCTGACTTCCTTTACGTAGAACAATATATTTAAGCAAGTTTTAGCAAGCCACTCTGTGTGTCACATTTGCTTAATTATTTTTTAAAATTAATAATTTCAACAATCTCGCAATTAGCCTTTGTGGCGTTTTCTTTTGACTCTCGGGCTCTTATGAAATACTGCTGCTGTAAAATTAAACTACCTTCAAGTTGCTTCAATTTGTCACTACGTATCTTCCCTATAATCTTGTCGTAAATGTCAGCATGTCTTGTTTGGTAATATCGCCTCACATTGAACTCTTTAAAAACAGCGATGGTCTCTTTGCAAATGAGGCACAGTTGTTGTGTATTTTAGTGAAGAAATAGTCCAATTTCCACCTATCCTTGAAGCGTCGGCCGTCGCAGTCAACTTTCTTTTTTTTGTTGATTGTCGCCATTTTAGAAAATTGGGAGGGTAGGGTCACATGGTGTATGTTGATGTTGCTTAGAGTGCTGCTGCCCTTTAGTGGGCAAATGAGGAGCAGCATTTAGTGTGTAAACTACTTCATATGCTGGTAGCAGTACTGCTGACCAATTTATTAAGTCTGTGTGCGGGCCAGACGTTATTGATTTTATGACAGAGGCTGGGGGCCGGATGAAATTTGACCACGGGCCGCATTTGGCCCCCGGGCCGGACTTTGGACATGTCTGCTTTACAGCCTTGTAGAGGTCTACAATTCTGTCTCTGGGGTCTTTGGACAGCTGTTTGGTCTTGACCATGTTAGTAATTGGAGTCTTCCTGAATGTATGGGGTGGACATGTGTTTATATGCAGCTAACTGCCTCAAACAGGTCAAAAGTCAGACTCAAAAAGTCTACCACCACTCCACTTATTCGTTGGACTTTTTAAAGGCGACTTACAGGTCTTTAAGGCTCACAATTCTAGATAATAGACAGGTGTTCAAATACTTATTTGCAGCAGTATAATACTAAGTTGTTAAAAAAAATCATAGAGTGTGATTTCTGGATTGTTTTCTCCTTTAAAGGGCAACTGAAGACCTTTCCGGATTTTGGTGTAATTTTACGAATATAAACTTTGGACGAGTTCGTCAAAACAACCATGACATTATCAACACGTAATTGTAAGGATAATTTGCGTTTTTTTAGTTTTTTTGCACTCCGTTAATGTTCCCTTCGCAAACCTGGAAGTGTGACGTAGATTCCCCGACGCAACAGAGAAGACTATCCACAGCTAGCATAGCAGCAACAACGATGTCAGTGATATTTCCACCAAAGGTAACCATTCAGGATCGTTCTGTCGTGACGCTACCAATGGCAAAGGCTCCCAGGAAAGATGAACTACAATTAATCCCTACATGTTTGAACCTGAGGTGTCAGATGACGACGATTTGCTTGACACAGCAGATGTCGTCATGACGCCAACGGACAGCTCGACACTTCATGAACGGGAGAGTGAGTGGGAAGCCTAAGTCCAGCATCGTGATTTTTTTTATTTGAGGGAATGAGATTACATGGTTGTATATTTTTCTATGCTCTCCACATAGCTAAAACTGGATATTAGGTCATGGGACAGCTCCTACCGATCTAAATATGGTAAAATTGCCCAAATGTGGCTAAATGAATAATATGTTACTGATTTTTCAAAATAAATGACAAAACGATTTTATTTTCCAGGTGTTGCTGTAAACCGTCAAGTAATTACCTTTCCTAGAGTATGCCTGTGTCGTCAGGAGATCCCAGACGTGAGAGCCAAACTTAAGGAGGCTGAAGCACTGACAGGGGCATGAATTACATTAAAAATAAATAAAACCATAAATTGTAAACAACATTGACATATTTTGTTGACTGTTTAATGTATTCTATTGGTATATAATATATTGTAATTATATTACATTCTGAAACACTATTCAATAGGCCACAATAATAGATGATACCAGATTTATGTTGAATCAGCATCAGCTTTCGCTGTCAGATTGTAACACAACATAGAAAGCCAAGTTATACCAATCACACAATGGCACACATCAAAGAACATAAATTTAGTAAGCAACACAAAGTTAGGATAGCAACGGACTAGCGCAACAATGAAAAATGATAATGGCAGTGGGAAATATGTATTCACTCTTTTCTGCAGCATTAAGTGTTCTCTATACAAAGATAAATCATTATTAAAATATGAAGGTAACTAGATTTTTCTTTTAAAAATGTGTACAGCATATACGACTAGTTTATGATTTCATGTCATCAAAATTTGCTACATTTATTTCTCCTAAGTCATCGTCCTCTGATGTCGCAGAAATTCAGCATCTGGCAGGCCTCATTGGATCTCTCACAGTGGACAAACACCTACCATGAAAATTTCAAACCCGTCCATCATTTCTAAGTGGGAGAACTTGCAAAATCGCAAGGTGTTCAAATAATTATTGGGAATCCATTGACAGGAAGCTAAACATCTAGCTTCTACAAATGAGAAAAGGATAACATTAGTTTAGATGTTAGTTTCAGACATAAGTTCATTTGCTGCATGCCAGAATTTAAGAGTTCTATGTTAAGTGAGATCACAGGTAGACATCCAATTCATTTGGAGGAGGGGCAGCAATGGCAGCCAATGCGTTAAAAAATGCAGGTGTTTTCTCTGTAGTTCTTTTTGGGAATCCACTGACAGTCCTCTTATTAGTGGGGCGTGGCATTTTGTTGTGTATATGTACGTGTCTGCAGAAAATGAGCACAATATCCAAAGAAAGACGGTTTGTTGGGCTGAGTCGAGTGCGCTCTCACAGGCCTACCATTCAATCGCGGCCCTCTCCTTCATCCAGACACATAAAGGGTGCGTGAGCGGGGCGGAGGGAGGAGAGGCCACTATTTGTCTTCCCAGCCACAGAATAAGTTCCAGAAGAATCGGAATATAGTCCGACCTCGTGAGCTATCCGGGTTCTGCTCCCAGAGCGCCATCCAACTTCCCAGCGTGAGAATCCACTGGAGGCAGAGCCCTCTTCTCTGCGGCATCCAGGCATCGAGCCTCGTTTCCTCTTAGTATCTTTCACTATTCCTCTCTCAAGTATAGTCTCACTTTGTGTTTAAACACACACAAATCCCCACACGTCCGGCCACTCGCTTGAAACTAAATAGCCGCCGGCGAAAGAAGGCTCACTCAGCGGCGGGTCAAAGAGTGTGTCGCAAAATAGTGACAGTGTGGTGAGACGCAGGAAAAACAGAGGTTTTGTGAGAGGAAGCGATAAGTGTGAAGTAGCGCCGCGCTCACACAATGCTTGCCAAATGAGACGACCTCGCAGCCAAACCTCCCACTGGGTTAAACTGCTTTGGGCAGTGTGCTGCAGCTTGACACTGCTCACCATCGACAGGCCAGGGCTAATGAAATTAGGGCTCACTTAATTACAGCGGGAGGCCCCTGTCTCATCTGGTTATCAGCTGAGAGAATGATCGGGGACTTGGTTGAGCGCGGAGGGGGCGTCCGCGTCTTTGACCGCCATTGCGGAGTGTCGGTAAACACGCGAGGCTTTGATTCATTGTCCACCCGGTGGCACAAGGAGGGAGGGAACGTGTGTGTTGAGAAGGATGTCAGGCGAGAAAATAATCCCATTGTGACCACCGTCTCCGTAGCGACGGCGTTGATGAAAAACAAAAATTGAATCAACAAAACATATTTCTTTCTCTCCGAGGTGGCGATCCGTCACCGTCTGCCTAATTTACCACCTGTTTGCGCCCTGAGGAATGCTCGGCGCAGGCCGAGTGCACAGCTCTGTTTAAACAGAGGGCCCCTTCCCGTGACCCCCGGGGGGCCTGTGTGCTCACGCACACATAAGGGTTGCGGCACCCCCCAGAGAACAGGGAGAGACCAATAAAAGCAAGGCGACAGGCCTGAGAAATGAATTCAAGTGAAAAGAAAGGGATGCAAGCTAAGCAAAGATGTCTGCAACAGAACCGCAGTGCGCTTCGGACAGAAGCATCTGCTTCCAGAAGAAGTTCAGAGAGAAAACCAGCGGGAATTGCCTGACTGTCTTGAGCTCGCCTGCTTGTCTACTTGCCGAAAATTAGCGTAGGTCATAAGGTTTTGCAGTTTAGTCCCCTATCGGTCTAGTCCCGTATTGCTCAACTTTTATTCAGCCAAAGCAAAAATTGAACATTTCAAAACTCCCACTGCACACCAACAAACAGAAAATTCCTCAAACGAATATACAGTGGTACCTCGACATACGATTGCTTCGACATACGATCTTTTCGACACACGACGTAAAATTTGACTCGCCATTTGTTCCTGCATCCGACAACATGCTCGAAATACGACGATTAATGACAGCGCCGCAGTGTCTTTGTTTTGTCGCAAGACGGCTGCACGGCAGATTTTCTTGTGAGAAAAATCAACATGGGTTCCAAGAATGTTAGTGCAGGTGGTGATAAAAGGAAAAAGGTGAGGCTTACCATTGAAATGTAGATGAAAATGATACAAAAATATGAGCGTGGTGCTCGCGTCCATTAACTCATTTGCTCCCAAAAGCAAAATAAATACATTCTATTTTTAATTGTTTCAGTGTCCCAAAAACGTATTTATACGTCTTTTACTGTTTTTTTTTTTTTCACAAGAGACATCTCTAGGTTCTGATGCAACTTTGCTCCAAAGCACAACGCTGAAAATCCATTTTAAAGCAATAAAACTGGTTACTGGAGGGCAGTAGGGCATTTGATAAGACCCGCAACTCGATTCAACGGAACGAACGGCCGGGCCGCACAGCTGGGGTGCCGGCAGAAGACGACCGAATGGACGACCAGGACGCCAGCCGCGGGAGGTCCAAGCAAGACGACAGGGAGGACGTCCGGTACGCCAGGCGACGAACAACCGAGCAGAATAACCTCGAGGACGCCCGGGATGCCAGGCGCTGGACGACCGAGCAGAACGACCGGGACCACGAGTGCAGCGGACGATGGCGTTGAGTCAGTGCTGCTCGCCGAGCAGAGCCCGCGCCGCCGTGCTCAGCCGCTCGTGTCCCCCGCACCCTCCAGAGTCCTGCGACTCAGCCGGAAACGCGCACGGCTAAACCAGTTCCCCCCCAGGAACCCTAACCCTAACCCCACACAAGTTCCCCAGGCGAACTCGCCACAAAAGAAAGACTCAAACAAATCCATCTTGATGAGTAAGCCTGTTGCAATATTAAATAATTCCATTTATCGCACGGTAAATGAAAATGAAGGCGGTAATTTTCCCGCTGCAATTTATCGCCTCACATGCGTGTGTACGTGCGTGCGTGCAGCAGATGTGCGGTGGACGTGCTGTTAAAATTTCGGCTTCCTTGTTACCAACATCGCAATATGCTGTGTGATGAGGATTCACTCTGTTTTTTTTACTTCTGGGTATGTTCGTTTTATACATTTGAACCTAGCCTAGGGCTGCATTCATACTATAGGTCTTAATGCATGAATCCGTTTTTTTCGTGTTTTTCCGACTCGAGTAAGGCATTAACTTGACAGTCTGAACGTGACAAGTCGCATAGAACTGGACCATTTCAAATCCGATCTGGGTCACTTTCGTATGTGGTCAAAATCTGATCTGGGCCACATTTTTCCAGAATGGGGCTGATGGTCTGAACTTTCAAGTCTACCGAATCGGAATTTATGCAGCAATGACATCAGCAAAGCGAAAGCGGCAGGCAGGACAGGAGCGATGTAGCTGTGCATTAGCTTCTAGCTTGAACTCTGCTTTTATGCACGAAGCAGGCTTGAACACGGTCATAAAAAAATAAATGAAGAAAAGGATAAGCTTGACAGTTTTTGATTTTAATTCTATGCGCCGAATGAGGAATATTTCAGTATTGCTTACATGGCCGAGACGGGGCAAAAGACGGGGCACGCACACAAGTCAAGGCGTATGTGCGTGCGTGTATGCGTTCTATCAGTCCATATAAACTTTGAATAAAGGACTAAACGGGGATTATTAATGTCTGTTATTTGTTGCATCTTTTTGGAAATCAAAATATGATCACCCTGGAATGACATACAGCTAGCGCGTGTAATTTGTTTTGATGCTTCTGTGCATGCGGTCACTTTGCTGAGCGCATCTCAGACTGCGAATCAGTGCGTATGCGTGATACTTGAATGAGCTCCATGGACAAAGGCAGTCTGAACGGGCACGCCAAAAAAATCACATATGACAAAAAATTGGATTTGTGCGTTAAGACCTGCAGTATGAACCGAGCCTTAATGAAGCCAAATTTTTGTTACTGCTACTTAATTCATGTATTTTTCTCTGTTGTTGTTGACGTACAATTGCTTGTGTTACTTCAACTTTATACCTCTGTGCCTAAATGCTTAAGTTATTGAAGTGCAATTTTATCTTTCCTTGAAAAAGACATGTTATTTTATTCTGTGTTACTGTGCGGTATTGATATTGTTGTCTTTTACTTAAAAGTGGCATGTTCTATTGTTTTTAGTGTGATTTCTTAAGAGTAAACGTTTGTTGCGTTTGAATGGGTGTACTTAATATTATTTAGTATTCTTACTGTGTTATTGTAAATTTGTAAATTGGTTTAAAAAAATGGGGGGCGGGGCGCAATAATATCGCAATTTATCGCACACTACAATTTGTTATCTCGACAGGCCTATTGATGAGACACTACAGGCAATGACGAGGGAAAAGCCCACCCCGTCCGCCGACACAGCTGCGGCGGCCACAACAGCGCCATCTCCCAGCCCAACAGTCCAGCCATGTGCAAATAGATTGTTACTTTGCTATCAAAACCTCTATTTGTCTTGTTGTTTGTTATTTTGTAGAAGGAAAACATTATTCAGATGTTTGGGATGTCACTAAAGCAAAAAATAGCTGTGATAAAGTCAACGTTATGTTTGAAATGTATGCTTTTACAAAAAGCTCAATTTCCCCTTTTTTCCATCAGAAATTGGAAAATTGCTTTTCTAATGCTGATTTTTAAAGAATGGAAAAAAATATGAACTTTTTTTTTCCTGCTGAAAGAAGGGTCTAATCTTTCTTTTGGTGGGTTCCATGCTTATATAGAAATAGAGCAAAATTTTCTGTGGGCCTTGCAAAATCAGTCAGAATCCAGTAAAACGGCCGGGAGCAAAGGGGGTTGCACCGGTGAAAATGGCTGGGAGTGAATGAGTTAAAAGACTCGACAATATGGCCACACAGAATGACTAATTTGAAACGGCCCTCCTCCGACCTCCAGTCTTTAAAAGATAAGGTGACATTTATTATTGTGATAACATCGCCAAAAAATCGCCAGCATATTCAGGTTCTTAATCATTTATTTCAGAACTTGTGCAACACAACATGTCTACTGTCCGCCACAGCTAAACATTAAAAGTAAAAGTAAAAAGTCCTCTCTCACTCTATCAAGTCAGCCACATGGTGCGTTCAGGTACACCACACAAAACACATCCGCCACATTGGAACCCGATTTGTTACATTATTACAGGTATTTTATTACTATTACTATTATTATATTGTTATTCCTATTTTTATTCATCATTTATTTGTTTTGCTCTGTGTAATTGCCATTTGCAATGGTACCAGCAGCATTTATTAAGGATTTAGTGTAGGGTTTCAGGCTGTAGAACAAATTAATGGAATTATAATGTATTCTTATGGGAAAATCCTGCTCGACATACAACCATTTCTACTTACAAACAAGGTCCTGGAACAAATTAACGTTGTATGTAGAGGTACCAATGTATATGGCGGAAAAAACAGACAAGGCTAAAAAGCAGTTTCTGCCATTGCACCCCTCTTTAAAATAAACTGCTCTTTTTTAAGCTAAAAGAACTGCTTTGTTTGATAGAACAATATGTCTATATGCTGCCATAGCAGTTTCATGGCGCATTAAGCCCCCAAACTATTTTTAGTTTTACCCTTAAGACCCCCGTTTACAGACACAGCTTTTGTTTCAACCCAGCCATAAAAAGAAGGTAATTATATTCATTATTCGAAATGTCTATCATTTTACCTTAGAATCAATAATTGATGTCTCATATTTAGCTTTAAAAAAATGACTTGATAAAATTATTCACTTGCATATTTTAAAACTTTCAACAAATTACATCACAATGAAAAAAATTGTGTCTGTAAATAGGTCATGGATATCTACCTCATAAATATCACTTAATTGTATTTTTTTTGTTACTGTACCATTTCCCCCACTATTTTAGATGACAAATAATCGATCCAAACACAGAAAAATTGAAAAAAAAAAAAAAATTAAAAGGGTAAATATTTGAAAAAGAAAATCTCGAGCACTTTTTGATGTCTGTGATTTCTGCATTGCGACCCTTGTTATATTATTGTGTTTTACCCATAAAATCCCCTAAAGGTCCGGCTGTGACCATTCACAGCTGTGTCTTGACACTCGATGAGACATTCTACATGGACTTTTTGGATCGAAATAAGGTAAGTACATGATAATATCTCGTTAAAATCATGGTGTCTTTAATTATGCTCTCTCATGCTGTCACCCCGAGTTAGGGTTTGGGGTTTCAATTTTTTTTTTTTTTTGAAAGCCTGCCTATTCAAAATATTTCTTCCTCCAGAAAATTGAGATTTTAAGCTTTCCAAGTATGTTTCACACATGCATAATGGCCAAATCATGGGTCTCAGAGCAAAACTTCAAGTCAACTGAGTGTTTTCCGTCACATACTTAAGATCAGTGTTGTTTTCAGCAATGACAGTAATGAAAATATTTCTTCCACGAACATTTTTCTTTCCATGACAATGACCAGCTAAAACGTGGCTTGGGAGAACATAAATGAGACGAATGCCAATTTTCGTCTGACAAGACGACAATGAGACGTAAATGCGACATTTTCTGTCATATGTTTACAATACGTGACATTTTCATATTGTACTTGGAGTTACTTCAGCTTGCATTGTAGCAGTGTTTGGGTCATGTCACTCATATAAAATGTGCTGCGCCACTCCCTCACTTGCCTCAATGGAGTTTAAGATGTGTTTCAAGCTAGGCTGCGCTCCATCTTGCTTGTTTGAAAACACATGGTAAGATTTGTTTTCTTATATTGGCTACAGACAATATGGAATGTTGCATAAACCCGGGAATGGGCAAAATATTCCACAAAAGGCTGTAGTGTTTCCGTTCCAACCCATCAAGAGGAAACCTCTTCACCAACCTATCAGTTAATCGCAGTCAGGTGCTTCTTTTTTCAGCAGAAACCTAATTGGTTAAAATGTCTTTGCTGGTGACTCCGACCCACTAGAGCCCTTGACAATTTGTGCCAATGACAATGATAGACGCCCAACGCATTTAAACTTTGAGGACTGGTTCTGAATGTTCTTGTTTCAGTGCCATTGACAAACACGTAAACAGTTTAATGACATCTGAAGACAGCGGTGGCTGCAATTTGAAAATAGATTAATAAAAAAAGGGGGTTGCTGAGAAGAAAATGTGTATAATACAGTATCAAGTTATCAAAACGTATCACAATCTTGCAATTTTAGCCAGAAACGTGATTGTGTTTGGTGTTTATGGGCCACACAGAATGATGTGGTGGGTCAGATATGGCCCCTGGCCTTGAGTTTGACACCTGTGATTTAAAGTGCTCAATAAATCTGACATACATCCATGTAAACTTCAAACAGGAATGCCAGCATTCAAAGATAGAATTGTGATGTAGACGAGTATAGCAAAATCTTACTGCAAATCTGTTTGTTTGGTTTTTTTAAACTGATTTTAGCCTTTCTGATTAGGCGTGTCCTCAGTTATAACCCCAGACTGTGGAGGTTTTGGTTGAAGTTGATGACAACCAAGAAATATTGTTTCCTTCTCCCCAAGTTCCAAACAATAACTCATTTCAGGGAAGATTGTCATCAAATCAAATGAAATACTTAATAATAGCGGCAAAACAACCACACTCTCCACCAAGCACTTCTGGTTAAGGATGTTGATTGTAAAAGCTTTACTCGAAACATAACATCTGGTAAAAATCAGAAGGGAAGTACATATAATTTTGGATGGATTCTTGATTTGCTTCCAGATTATTTCAGTTGCCGCCATTTGTTTGTGTAAGATCCAAATTTTGATAAACTGTGCGTCAAAGCTATCTTGTTATTTGTGATTTGATATTTGACATGTGTGGGAAGTGATGCATAACTAATATTAAAGTTGCAATAAAATTAGGGCTGAGCAATATGGTCAAAATTAAAATCTTCCCTCTATATTTTTTTACTCTTTCAGTGCCATTGACGATGATAGACGTCTAATCATGTGGCTCTTTTCATTCTCCTGCCATAGACTTCACTATCAGTTGGCCTATTTTCAAAACTTAAAACTAAAATATTTTCAAAACCAAAGCCGCTAGTGACCTAAAACCAAAACAGGCACCTCCCTTAGGCATACAGTTGTGGTCAAAAGTTTACATACATTTGTGAAGAACATAATGTCATGGCTCTCTTGAGTTTCCAGTTATTTCTACAACTCTGATTTTTCTCCGATAGAGTGATTGGAACAGATACTTCTTTGTCACAAAAAACATTCATTAAGTTTGGTTCTTTTATGACTTTATTATGGGTTAACAGAAAAAGTGATCAAATCTGCTGGGTCAAAAATATACATACATGGATCTGAAAAAGCGAATCATTGACTTGAACAAGTCAGGAACGTCACTTGGAGCCATTTCAAAGCAGCTGCAGGTCCCAAGAGCAACAGTGCAAACAATTGTTTGTAAGTATAAAGTGCATGGCACTGTTTTGTCACTGCCACGATCAGGAAGAAAATGCAAGCTATCACCTGCTGCTGAGAGAAAATTGGTCAGGAGGGTGAAGATTCAACCGAGAATCACCAAAAAGCAGATCTGCCAAGAATTAGAAGCTGCTGGAACACGGGTGTCAGTGTCCACAGTCAAGCGTGTTTTGCATCTCCATGGACTGAGAGGCTGCCGTGCAAGAAGGAAGCCCTTGCTCCAAAAGCGGCACCTTAAGGTTCGACTGAAGTTTGCTGCTGATCACATGGACAAAGATAAGACCTTCTGGAGGAAAGTTCTGTGGTCAGACGAAACAAAAATCGAGCTGTTTGGCCACAATGCCCAGCAATATGTTTGGAGGAGAAAAGGTGAGGCCTTTAACCCCAAGTACACCATGCTTACCGTCAAGCACGGTGGTGGCAGTATTATGCTGTGGGGCTGTTTTGCTGCCAATGGAACTGGTGCTTTACAGAGAGTAAATGGGATAATGAAGAAGGAGGATTACCTTCAAATTCTTCAAGATAACCGAACGTCATCAGCCCGAAGATTGGGTCTTGGGCGCAGTTGGGTGTTCCAACAGGACAATGATCCCAAATACACATCAAAAGTGGTAATGGAATGGCTAAATCAGACTAGAATTAAGGTTTTTGAATGGCCTTCCCAAATTCCTGACTTAAACCCCATTGAGAACTTGTGGACAATGCTGAAGAAACAAGTCCATGTCAGAAAGCCATCAAATTTAACTGAACTGCACCAATTCTGTCAAGAGGAGTGGTCAAAGATTCAACCAGAAGCTTGCCAGAAGCTTGTGGATGGCTACCAAAAGTGCCCAATTGAAGTGAAAATGGCCAAGGGACATGTTACCAAATATTAGTGCTGCTGTATGTATATTTTTGACCCAGCAGATTTGATAACTTTTTTCTGTTCACCCATAATAAAGTCATAAAAGAACCAAACTTCATGAATGTTTTTTGTGACAAAGACGTATCTGTTCCAATCACTCTATCAGAGAAAAATCAGAGTTGTAGAAATAACTGGAAACTCAAGAGAGCCATGACATTATGTTCTTCACATGTGTATGTAAACTTTTGACCACAACTGTATATGAGTCTCCTTGAGCAGCGACATAAAAAAATTCAAAGTCGTTCCCAAATAAAATCCCGAATAATTATTAAATTTTTTTTTTTTTTATACAAGTACTGTATAACAAAACTTAAAATGGCTATAAAATTCTCAAATGTTACGCTAGATGCACAAAAATCACCAAATGCAGAGATAATCACCTATACTTTCAGGATCAATAGCAATATTTAACATATCATACAAGTTTTTGCCCAAAATAGCAATTTATTTTTTTCCCCTTTGGTACAAGAATGAATGTACAGTATGTATTATTTATATTATTTATACATTATGCTAAGTTTGTTATTTATATTAGGTTTTATTTGCATGTTTGAAACTATGCAAATATGCATTAATAGGGGTTTTATATACACTTATTAATTTTAAACTGTATATACACTAGGGCTGCAACTATCAATTATTTTAGTAGTCGATTAATCTATAAACTAGTTAGTTCGAATAATCGAGCAATCGGATAAGGAACATAAAATAATTGAACTACCTGAGCTGAGCCTCAAACGGTATAAAAAAAAACTAAATGAGCATCAAAGTACAACAAAGGAACAATTGGCTAACTTACATAGCAAAGGTCCGCTAGCTTAAATGTTATAAAATGCTAACTTTTTTTTTTTTAACAATGCTCTTAACCAATGGTTCAAACACATATTCCCACAAAAAACGGCTAAATATACCTATAAACTAAATTACAAATGCATTTAAAAAACATTAGCTCAAACAGAAACTTAGCTTATGTTGGTCTTAACAGGGAGCAGCTGGATTGAGCCATGTGAAATATGTCATGTTATATTCACTATTGCCACTAGAAGGCAGTGTATCCACCCAAATCAATAAAACTAAATGCAAAAACTTTCAAAACAAACCATTACAACACCACTTTAATTAAACGAATACTCGAAGCAGCAAAATTGAATTCAAACTTTTTTTTAATAATCGAATTACTTGAGTTAATTGATTAATTGTTGCAGCATTAATATACACCATCAAATTGTAGAGGTGGGAATCTTTGGGCACATAACGATTCGATTACGTTTCAGAGGCTCCGATTCGATTATAAATCGATTATTTATGTAACCCCCACCCCCGCTTGTAATGGGTTGTATATTGGTTCTAAAATTGTACAAAAATCCTCTCGGGCTAAACCAAACTAATATTTCAGTATCAAGTTAACAGTTAAAAACAGTAAAATACTCAAGTCCCCATTCTGTGTCAGCAACTTTAAACTAATCAATCAATTTATAAATTAACTAATTAATTTAATGATGTGAATCAACCGTTACAGTTGTCAAGATTTTGCCGATTTAGGTGCATTTTAGACAAAAAGTTAATTAGGTTCACTACTACAGAGCCTTCTAGAGAAGTCTACTGCTTTAAGATGGCGGCCGTTCACTAACGCGGCAACTACTAAACGGCAAGTCTGTCATTTTGCATCTAGTTCTACATATATGTGATATCTACCGTAGCCATATGTGGCCATATGTTTGTAGCAACCAGCATCTGGGTGTTGTTTGTAGCAGCTGTCGGCCGCAGTCAGATATAATTGTTTTATTTATCTAGCGCCATGAGTTGAACATGATATTTACTCTCGGTCCGTTCCTCATTGCATCCCGAAGACTGTGCTGGCTGTGTTTTAGTTCTGCTTTACCTGGTATAATTCAATAATCGGAATTTGGATGTTTGTAAATCGTTCTCGAATCTTCCACGGCCGAATCGCGAATAATCTAAGAATCGGAAATTTCGCACGCCTCTAATAAATTGTATGTTCAAAATGAGGAGGGAGTGTAGTTGACACTACTTTGCGGTTTTTCACTTTACGCGATCAGTTCTGGTCCCCATTAACCGCGATAATTGAGGGTTCACTGTACTCACAAAGACTAGAAAATACATTATTGAATTTAAATAACTCATCCATTCATCTTTCTAAGCCTCATTTTCTCTCTTAACTCTTTCAGTGCTATTGACGATGATCAAGGTCCAATCATGTGGCTCTTAAAAACTAAACTAAAACTCTTTTAAGCAGTTTGTAACTATTGGTCATCGCCGCAAGTGACAGCCATTGAGTTAAATGCGTTGATTTATGTCGCTACACTACATTGAGCCCTCATGATGTCACTGTTTAAACACACGTTTGTCCTCATGAAGTGAGGAATACCAGAACACACCTAATTATTCCATCACAGAGAGAGAAGATGTAAGTACAGATGAGCCCGCATCACTGGTTACGACTGTTTAAGTCATCAGCCGCAGAGCAGCAACAGTTGGGATGCTGATTAATTGAGACATTTAACGTCTGCGGTAGTACATTCTTCCCTAGCGGACTCACTTACCATAGTCTTTTTTACAGTACTTCTTCATGGTGATTTTCATCTTCCCTTTGGAAGTTTTACAGTGGGATTCACAATCTGGGAACAACAGAAATACACATTTTAGTTTGGGATTAATACAATCACTCTATAAACACAAGAATCTGTCTCGGTGTCCTCCTTTATTCGGAGACTGACTCGGATGGTCATGGTGGTAAGGTGGCTGAAGGAAGAACAAGTCTTTATTAGAGTTGTCTTATAATGACTTTTTAAACGATAACGATGCTTACAAATTGTCCAACAATGAGTACACAAATCTGATACCGATAGCAAACTGATACCGATATATGCAGTCGTGGACTTAACATCAAGGGAAAAAGTTGCTCGAATTTGAGACAGCGAGAACGAAAAGTGATATTTGGAATGTGGCAAAATAAATTTTGCCATGTGGCATTTTTTTGCCATGTGGCAAAATGTTTTTTGGCATTTGGCATTTTTTTGGGCATATGGCCATTAAAGCGCATTGACATTAAACTGGCACCCAAGTAGGCTATGCACGTCAAAATGTTCCATTCATATTAAATTGCAGAAAAACATGTGGCTGTGATTTTTTACCCTACACTTTACATTTCAGCGCATTGACATTCAACTGGCACCCAAATAAGGCCGACCATACACTTACCATTCATTTAAAATTTTAAGTTTATGGTTATAAATCACAACCAGATGTTTTTTATGCCATTGAAAATGAATGGAAAATGTGGCGGTGCATAGCCGTCAATGGCATAGCCTGACTTGGGTGCCAATTGAATGTCAATGCGCTGTAATGGTAAGTGATTGGTCAAAAATCAGAGGCACACATGTTTTTCTGCCATTTAATATGAATGGAAATTTTTGACGTGCATATGCATAGCCGTCAATGGCATGGTTGTGCATGACCTGCAAAAATGCCATACACCCCCCCCCCCCCTCAAATAAAATGCCACATACAAAAAAAAAAAATAAAATAAGCCACATACAGGGCATTACCCAGCCTATACGCAGACTATGCAGCTGCTTAGGGCCCCTGACCACTAGGGGCCCCCCAATCTGGCAATTGTTTAATTTGTATTCTATTTTGTTTACGACAGTTTGCTTTATTTGACTTTTGTGAGTTTTGAGACTTGATTACAAGCTTAAAAAAATAAAAGTTCTTCCTTAACTTCTTTCTTTCCTCTTTTAGAAAAAGGTTTGGCGCTATCTACTGTAATCACTTACAATCATTTGGGGTGAGAAGTTTGAAGTATGCAGTGCAACAAAATCTGATTAATATACAAAATATGGACGTATGGGTTGGATTGCATGTATGGGTTTCACAGTACACTGTGACGAAATGGTGGACAAAAATATGGGCTCTTTGCATTTTTTTGCTTAGGGCCCCCAAATGGCCTGGGCCGGCCCTGGCCACATACCAAAATCCATTATACACCTTATCCCCAAAAAATGACACATGGCAAAAAAAAATGACACATGCCAAAATCTATTTTGCCACTTACCAAAAAAAAAAATGCTATATGGCAAAAAAAATGCCACAAGCCAAAATCCATTTTGCCAATGGCAAAAGTTAGGAAAAACAGTAATAACCACAACCTCCATCTCGTAATTTTTATTTTCCCCTGCAAAATAACATTGCAAAATTCAATTGTAACTACTTAAGCACATAGGATATACATTAAAATTGAAGTTAATGTAAATATTTATTTTTTGTTTTTTAATTAATAAAGATATAAGAAACATACATTCGCAAAAATAAGTTCAAATGACTTATATGGTGCATAGTGAAATGGGAATATATTTTGAAGATCACGCAAACATTGACTTTTTTAATTATAATGAAACGAATAAGTAGCCGACCATTAATGAAAACAAATAAGTCTAAAGTGCACATTGACAGGTAAGATGTTCTAAACCTCTTCATCAGAGCAAATACAATAAAATATGGCCTCCTCAACTCTTTTCTTGCTCTTAAAGATTTGATCAATTTTCTATTGCATTGCCCTTTTTTATCGTATCAATTCAACAAGCTTGTTCATTTTTTTTCTTCTTTTTTTGTTTCTTTGCTGTTCCAGAAAACATGTGCATTTGAACCAATCACAGCTAACCATCTCTGCTGATCACATGTCAGTATGTCAGCCAATTGAACGGACAACTGAGTCCAGGGCAACTTGCTTTGCTAGTGCATGCATGCGCACATTGACGTGACTCATCATTGTCAGACTCGGATAACTGCAGCAGCTAGGGAAACCTCCATGTCATCCGTGGAATAAATAAATAATACATATCGGCGGGAAAGGATTACGCTACACAAGCACTTTATTATGCTTGTTGTTTACACTTGTGTATGTAAATCTGATGTTGGTAAATCTTTTTCTTCTTGGAGATGAAATGCATGTGTGGCAGCCTTTACATAGCATTTTGACTGTTGCTGTTATATTTTCGGAATCAAAGCACCGTATACCGGAACGGCGTTATGGCCCCGAATTTTATACCAGAACGGTGTTCCAGACCGTTCCGGCCACCTTCACCCCTGCTTAACATACGATGGCTAATTGTATTGAGCTGCCACATTAGACGTTCCACTAATGATAAATGTAACAACTTCAAGGTTTTCCATATAAACATTCTGTAAAAAAATAAGAGAACAACTTCAACTGAGGTTATGGAAAAAGTGCCAATATTGCACCATTACATTTGTTGTTGCAATCACTCTTGTCACATAACAATTCCTAAGCGTCTAAGTTTGGAGCGTAGACGCCACCATCTGTTGACAAGACAGCACCCAAAGACATTGCGCCGCGTCTTCTCGTAGGGGGCCGACCCAGGCAGAACGTTGAGTTGGCTTTCACTCTGATAAGCTCAAACACACGCTGCGTTCTAACGCCAGATTTAGGTGGAAATAGGACAAAGCTTTTACTGCATACAAGCAGGCAGCAGTGTCTCAAGAGTGATTTTGGTCGAGGATTCAAATCATTATTATATCAAATATAACTTCAAACTTTGAAACGAGAAAAAAAAAAAAAAAAACAATTGATAAAATTTGTGTAACTTTGACTTGAAATATTTACGTAAAATAAATAATAACCAAGGGTGAAAATGGCTAAAATTTCTTGCCGGAACTCCCTAACATAAAGTTCGGCACAGAGCCCTTTTTTGTGTGTGTGTGTGTGTGTGGGGAGGGGGGGGGGGGGGGGGGGGCTTAAACTTCCTAAAACCACCAAAATGTAAGAACTTTTGGCACAGTTATAAATATAACACACAATAAAACACAACAGGTTTCACAGTGGTTAGCACGTTCCCCTCACAGTTCTGATACCAAGGGTTCAATCCCGGGCTCCGGCCTTACAGTGTGGAGTTTGCATGTTCTCACCATGCCTGCGTTGGTTTTCTCCTGGTGTGTGTGAAAGCAGGGCTATAAACATGGCAAGCTGGAAATGGCTAAATTAAACTGAAAACATAACGAAATTAAAATGTCAATCATTATGTTCGGGTTGGGGTTCTCGCTAAATTTTTAAAATAAATATATATTTATATACGTATACCAAAACGATGTATGGATGTTAAACAAAGTAATACTTATCAAATAAATAATTTGGATAAAAAAGACAAGGCGCTGTAAGGTCATTGCAGAGCCAGAGCGTGCCATGCGCCCTCTTTTTACTCTTTCTCCTCTGCGATGCAAAACCGCATCTGTTTATTTACATCTTACAAACTTTTCCAGCGTTATTTCGTTGTGCAAATGCATTTAAAATTATCATAAAAATATGTAGACTATTTAAACATTAAGAAAAGTTGCGTTTTTTTTCTGCCAACTGAGAATTCGTTACAAAAGACCAAATGTGATCACGCAAAACGCAACCAGTCCGTTTTTCCAAGCAGCAAGCAGTGATCTGTCCAGGTCTGACTGGAGCATCCCTTCCCTCTCCTCCTCACAAATAATACATAGAATTTTGAGGGTTTTTTTCTTGGGCTTGGGCCTACAAATAAAATTAAAATTTCGTTTTTTTTTCGGGGCTCGGGCCTACAAATAAAACATAACATTTTGGGTTTTTTTTCGGGCCTGCAAATCAAGTTAATTGATCGGGCTCGGGCGGGTCGGGCATTAATACGAGCGGACCCGGGTCGGGTCGGGCTGGATTTTTTTAGGCCCGATCTTACCTCTTGATGACCTTAAATTGGTTGCAGTTACACGTCGGGGAACGCTCCCTCCGGAACAAAACACGACAGGATTTGACCAACATTGTGACAATGCTGACCAAAAATGACATAATGTCCAGGTTATAAAATCGCCCAGCAGCCTTCCACGCACAGAGAGTGCCAGTGGGCAACACAGGTCAAGTCTGTGAAAGCGTCCAACAGGCTTCATTCTCGGAATCTTTTCATGCACGAAAGCAATGACGAATCCTGCGTTACCTTATACGGGAAATTCCCTGGTAATATGTGTGAAAAGGGCTACAGGCAATGCGACTTGTCAGATAGAGAGAGAGACGCTGGGGAGAACTACGTAGAATAAATGAATAATAAAAATCAGTGAAAACGGATGACGCTAAGCAAGCTCTTTATTAGGCTTGTATTGTTAACACTTGTGTATGTAAATCTGACATTAGGAAATTGTTCTTATTGGAGATGCGTGTGTGGCAGCGTGGCAGTTTTTTTTTTGTTTTTTTTTAAACATTGGGTTTTGACAGTTGCCCTTATATTTTCGGGATCAAAGCACTGTATGCCAGAACGGCGTTCCGCCATCGTATTTCTTGGCGGAACGCCGGTCCGGTGCGTTCCGGCCCACTTTCACCCCTGATAATAACTGCTCATTTTTTGCTTCTAACCATGAATCTAGACTGTTTAACGTTCATGTCTATAGAAATTCCGCGATTTAAGCATTTATTTACAAGAATTTTCAACTTAAAAAGCTATACGTTTTGTGATGGCCGCAAAGTTGGATTTTGTATCTCTACACATTAGCGGAATGCAACGTAAATAAGTTGTGATTGTATAAAGAAAAATGCTAAGTTTGCTTTTGTTTGTAAAATCAAGATGATTCTGCATGCTTTCCTCAAGTATTTAGTTACCTGGGTCTTTCCCAAAGGGAAAGCACAGGTTATGTTGTTGTGCAACTTTATTGTACTTTTTATTATTATTATTATTATTATTATTCAATAATTGTCGATGTTTTTTTCGGCGCGCCACACAGCCCGAACCGTAACACAACCGGAATTTTCGCGCGACGATGGGAATTTTTCAAACAGCCCAGAAAAATTTTCCGTTCGCCCGTAAACGGCAATTTTCCGGGAAAAAAAAAAAGTTTCAAAATGTATCTAGTTTCTGAGTGATTTATTAGCTGTTGAAAACAACATTTTGAAAAAATTAAGTTGGTATTTTGGGTAAAGATTTATATGATATGTTAAACATTGCTATTGATCCTAAAAATATAGGTGATTATCTCTGCATTTGGTGATTTATGTGCGTCTAGCGTGAAATCTGAAAATTTTATAGCCATTTTAAGTTTTGTCATGCTTGCACAAAAAATAATCATTAGCGATTTTATTAAGGAACGACTTTGAATTTTTTCAATATATTTTTTATATTGTTTTTAGGGCTGTCAAAATTATCACGTTAACGCGCGGTAATTAATTTTTTTAGATTAATCACATTAAAATATTTGACGCAATTAACGCACATGTCCCGCTCAGACAGTATTCTGCCTTTTGGTAAGTTTTACAGCAAGGTTTTTTGTGCTATCTAACAGCGAACTCTTGTGGTCGCTTTGCGACATGGTTTATTGCTTTCTTGCCAGTTCAATATGGCTGCACGACGTCTCGGACTGACGCCTACGTTGTAATGTTGTGCTTATATGATCCTTGGACAAGATTTGTCCATAAGTATGGTTGTTGTAAAGAATGTACATATTATGTTAGTAAGCGAAATGTTATATTTTTTGTATGAGACGCTTTTTGTTTATGTTTAGTGAACCTGTATAGCGTGCTAAGCTAACGTTGTTGCTAATGCAATGCTTGTGTACTTTTTTTTTGTAGTTTCACTACGGTCTAAAGAGCACAATGGTTTGAGGCCATTTTATTAATAAATCAGATGAAAAAGGAAGAAGTCTGATTATTAAGGCGTCGTTCACAAGCTGTCTAGCTTTGGAAAAAGTATACGCTTCGGAGTGAGGACAGCATAGACAGATTTAAATGACAGTAGAGTGAAATGCCCACTACAGTCCTTATGTACCGTATGTTAAATGTATATATCCATCTTCTGTCTTATCTTTCCATTCCAACAAATTATTTTACAGAATATATATATAATTTACAGAAAAATATGGCATATTTTATAGATGGTTTGAATTGCGATTAATTGCGATTAATTACGATTAATTAAATTTTAAGCTGTAATTAACTCGATTAAAAATTTTAATCGTTTGAAAGCCCTAATTTTTTTCATATATGCCTAAGGGAGGTGCCTGTTTTGGTTTTAGGTGGCTAACGGCTTTGGTTTTGAAAATATTTTAATTTTTAACTATTTAAAAATAGGCCCCCTACGGGTCGGCCCTGAGCCCTGTGTCCCGTCACCTGATAGTTAAGTCTATGTTTCGAGACATCTAATGGTCAAAAAGCATAACTGCTGTGCTAAACTGTGACCAGCAATTGTACAAAGGCAGAAGGCCTCTTCTGTCACTTTGAAGGTAACATGCATATTGGCCCAAAACCTATGTCAAAATTATCCGATATCATTTTAAAATGCTTTATCTCTATATATCGAGACAAATCTAGTTATTAATTTTTTAAGCGATTGGTCAACAAATGGTCTCAAAAGCGGTTAAAATATATTTGAGGATTTTGAATCAGTAAAAAGTACTTGAGGCACAGGGCACAATGAATTATTTTTCATCTTAGGAGGTGATTTGATATTTTCACATATTTTCAAGCCTTCTCTTATAATACCTTATATTGGTTCTGAAAATTCGGTCTATGGACAAGTACATTTAGGCATAATAAATGGGGGTTTATTTAAAATTTGGGTGGGATGTAAAATGTACTGTAACCGTAAGAGACGGGTAACCAAATATTCTAGTATATTAAATCTGATATTTTACAGTAGTGATTCGCAACCGTTGGGTCATTGAACACTTATATATAATTTGGGAAAAAATGACGACAAATGTTTTTAAATTACATTTTCATACATGCGATTACTGTATAATGTTCCAGCCAGATTCAAGTGAGTGTTGCACATGTAACTTTGCGTTATTGTTAAAAAAAAAAAAAAAAAAAATGATGATGTGTGTGCTCAAAGGCTATTTTAGAAAAATATATAAATAAATGGACTTGTCTTCAATAAAATTGGGCCACAAAGTAATTACCATGGAAAAATGTGGGTTCAATTGAGAGCTCCCATTTAAAAGTGTCGTTATTTCACAACTTTGCTGTATGTTTATTATTGTGAATAAGCTTTCCTAGGGTTGTCTAGTAGTGTTTACCTCCATAAGGTCCCACTGTAAAACATTAAGAAATCGTCCTCTGCTTGTCGTTAAAACTTTTCTCACATGCTCCCTGTTCCCGTTATTGTAAAGCCCCACATATTTGTGGTTTGGCATTTGCAGATTTTTCTTTGGAACTGAACCTCTGTTATTCCAGAAATCATATTTGTTTTTTTTGTTGTTGTTTCTTTAACATGACTCAAAAAAATCAGATTTTTCTTTTCTGATAAAATATTATTACACATACATTAAATGGCATTTGAGTGATATTTATGGACTTATAGTGCTTTCCCAGTTGAAAAACTAGCTCATAATTAAACTAGGAAATCCATTACAGAAAAAAAATGAACTAAATGAAACTCAACTATAGTGAAAAATCCAAGACTATTATGTTGTTGTTCTTAAATGCAATAATTATTGTTCATCATCCTCAAAATACTTTAAATTGAAAATCTATGAATAATAAATTACCATATTTTTCTGACTATAAGTCGCGTTTTTTTCATATTTTGGCTGGGGGTGCGACTTATACTCAGGAGCGACTTATGTGTGAAATTATTAACACATTATGATATCATTTCACATGTTATTTTGGTGTTTTGGAGTGACACTGATGGTTTGGTAAACTTGTTAGCATGTTCTTTATGCTATAGTTATCTGAATAACTCTTAATAGCTATCGCCACGTTCGCGTTCTGCCTTTGGCAATGTGTGGTCAATTGTATTATTGACTTTTTTATATTGAAATGCATGCTTTTAGTTTGTGGCGGTTTCAAGCCCACGTGGGGGCGCACTCACACTTGTTTACGTGAAGAAGAGCGCTCACATGCCAGAAGAAGACAGACAGCTACGTAACTCTGAGTGAGTGGGCGAGTTAGCGAGAGAGAAACACGGATGCAAACCTACATTCATTGTTTATGCTTTTAAAATATCTCTACAGAGGCTACGCCTGTGTGTATTATCTTTTCTGTTGTTGTTGTGTATTTTCCACCCGCGATCGAACACTTAGAGCCAGTTGTGTGGTTCTTTGAACGATGTGCTAATAATAGCGAACGCATGGTAACCGTTTATTTCATTGCTGTAAAACCACCTAATTATCATTTATTTACGTTGATGCTAACCTGTTTGGTATCGAGGACCAGATTGATTCAGCAAATTATACGGACCACCAGCATCGTCATTTGGGAGTTCGCTGTATAGCCAGGACCGAGCCGTAGCGTCCTGGTGAGGACAGTATATTCGCATTTCGTTGTTCATGCACTGTACACTGTACATTTATTCAGCATGTTGTTCTCTATTGTATTTTTATATTAAATTTCCTTTCAAGATGACATATCTGTTCTATGTGTTGGATTTTATCAAGTAAATTTCCCCCAAAAATGCGACTTATCCTCCGGTGCGACTTATATGGTTTTTTTCTCTTCGTTGGGCATTTTATGGCTGGTGCGACTTATACTCAGGTGCGACTTGTAGTCCGAAAAATACGGTACAAAGAAATGTAGACTCTACATTTTAGATCTGTTCTTCACAGTAATCATTGTAGTTTACTGTATTTTAACACTTGATAGGGCATTCATTGAACTCAATGGCTGCCATTGACGGCACTAGACGTCCGATCCTTTTTGACTGGGAGGGTCTGGCAGCGAATAATCACTGCTGACACTCCCAGTCTAGTGCTGTAAATGGCACAGAAGGATGAGCATTCAAATCCACTACTCCCAGTTTAAATGAAATGGACGTCAATTGCAGGCAACGAGTTAATAGTAAAGATTTGCTTATTCATTTATTTTTAAAATGTCTTCTTTCTTTTCTTTTATTAATTAAAAAAGGGAAAAACAGTAATTACCGATTTGATTTATTTGATTAAAAAGCTCAAATAAAATAGATAAAACTGCATTTATTTGCTTTATTTACTCAAAATGTTTATTCTTTTTTCATTTTTAAATTCAAAACAAAAAAAGCAATTAAAAAATGGTATTTATGCTTTTCTCAAATTAAGTTTAACAAGCTATTGGGGGCCATAACCGGAGTGTATTTTTTTATTACTCATTTTATTTATTATTATTAATTTTAATTTAGTTTTTATATTATTTAATAACTTATAACTTTATTCATCTAAAACATTATATTATTGATTAGTAATGAAAACAAATATTATAATTAAGACTTATAGTCCTCACATATGGACATCACATTTGGGTCAAGGAGGTCAGGCTTGTTCCATGACCCAAAATGTATTTTGTACTTTTTTTTTCTTACGTTTTTTTAAATAACCCAAAAATACCCTAAAAATGGTTAAGTGTACACACTAGAGTTGTCAGATAATGACTTTTTAACCGATAACCAATATCCTAATGTTGTCCAACTCCAAAAATCCAATACCGATATCAAACCGATACCAACATACGCGGTCGTGGACTTAAAAGTATTATGACTAATTGTGTTGTGATGTCCCACCGGATGATTTATTAATGATAAATGTAACAACTTCAAGGTTGACAAATAAACATTCCCTAAAAGATAAGAGAACAACATCAACAGAAGTTATAGAAAAAATGCCTATATTGCACCACTATATGTATTGTTGAAATGAAAATACAGTGGTACCTCTAATATGAACATCTCTACAATTATTTTCAGGTTACGACACACTTAAATGGGAAAATATTGCCTCTTGTTAAGAAAGATTTTTCAGGGTATGAGAGGCAAAAATACTTACAATACTGTAAAAGATGCGTATGTACTTCATTCTTTCTGCTTTTAAATGTCACGCCGTCCGGCTGCCCTATTGGTCATAATATTTCCCAACATGCCTCCGTAATGGGATTCTGCTCTCCTATTGGCCTATTGTTGATGACGTTTCAATTTGGGTGTTGCAGTATGATGACGTGCACAGGTACGTTGGTGTTATTGTTGCTTTAGCGGGTCGACGTCTGAGCCAAATGAGCACAAGGCTCCTTGTGTTTTTGTCTCAAGAAGAGTTTTTTAAGCCCACAGATGGTTTATTACATTAGTAGCACATTAGAGCATAGGTCTCCTCGCGTTTTTTTGTACGAAGCGTGAGATAGGTGATAGGCAACATCGATCTCGTGAAAAGGACAATGCCTCACTGGAAAGGTAAGATATATTTTTTGATTTTTCTATTTGCATTTTGTTGTATTATATACTTCATCACAGGTATTAATGGTTAGATCAGGCATAGACAGGGTTAGGTATATGGAATGATTCAAATGTGTTTGGCAGTTGTTTTGTTCCAGTTTTACCCAAATTATAAAATTTAATGTAGCGTGTCAGTAGTGCTTAGAACAGATTAAGGGCACTTACATGTAAAACGCGTCTGTATTTACTGAATTTTCGGGTTACGAAACTACATCCAGCACCAATTAATGTCGTAAGTAGAGGCACCACTATAGTGCAAACATCAATTTTTTATTTGATTACTTTCATCTTTGAAATGCTAACAAGACCCTGTTAAGGTAAACATATAATTTAAATTTATTAGTATAGATAAGTTTCCAAGATATTTCCACTTTAGCTCAACATTTCTGCCCGCGACTTCCGTTTTACACTTTCTCTAACCAAAACAACAGTGGAGCTGGAGTGGCATCACTCATCAAAATCCCTCAAAAAAGACAATTTGGATATGACGCATCCATCTGCCATCATTACGACACGGCAGGAAAACATGTTCATGAAGGCAAATGTTGAACCAAGCCAGTGCCACCACAAAGACTGGGAAGGTATGTTTTTCCTATCTTTGCATTTTCACGTGTCCAGTGCTTCAAAAATACTAGAGCTAAAATCTGGCGCATGAAACGACTTGTTGTCTTTGAGATTGCTATTACGATGATGATTGTAATTATGATGTTTAATATTATTTACTACAACTACTGTACTGCTGGGGCTGCAACACATGCTATCTGCTGCTAGCCTGTTCCTAATCTGTACGTGTAAGATGGCAATATTATGTTCAATTTGACTGCAATTCTGTGTTTTGCGTCACAGCTGAGACATCATTAGCTTTGCTAAATCAAGTTATACAACGATAAAGAAATGGAAAACAAACACTCATCTACTACAAGTTCTTACCCTAAAGGTATAAATGCAAGTGTCATAAATACATATTTATTAAATACAAGTTTTTGTTTGTTTTTTACGGGTGGAAAACGCTGTTAGGCAAGGAAAGACAATTTGATGTGCCTCACAACACTTACTGTACGTTGATGGACATATATCGAGACTACGTGCATTCTACTTTGATGATGGAAGGCTCGACTTATGCTCCACCTTTGTTAATATTTTTCTAATAATTTTATAAATTGTGATTTATTAACCTGTTTTGCACATGCACCAGTCGTTTTAAATAAAACACGAAATGGAATCATGTTGTCCAGAAGTTATATTGTGATCAATACCTGCAATAAAAAAACATGACATACTATTTGTGTTTATACTGTATGTACATGTGTGATGAGCTCATAATACCATAACTATAATCTAAACAGATGAACAATACTTTGTAGCATTTCTTTGTAACAACAAAATCTGCGTCAGCCCTTCTGCATTCGGCAATTGTACAGTCCCTGACAAAAGTCTTGTCGCTTATTCATTTTGTAGAAACAATTGCTAATAACCTGACTTTTAATTATTCAATTGGTTTCAGAAATGGCTCATATGAAAGCTAAGACCCTCCCAAACAGGGGTCGCGTTAACCGAATATTTTCCGTCGTTGACCGATTTTTTAAAACGGTGACGGAAAAAACTGAAGTCCATCCATCATTTTGACAGGTTGCAATTCACACCCCAGACCACAGGGTGGCGAGTGGGCATATTAATTAGCTATTGTCTCTCTTGATGCATGACGTCGTTGGCCTTACTCGGAAAAATGTCAAGGCAACTGAGTGTCCGAAGTTTCTTCAAAAAGCCCCAAAACGACGATGGTGTTGATAAAAGAGGGACTGCACAAGCGGGCACGCAATGGCGTACCGCACGCAGGCTATTTTTAGACCGTGACGTTGCATCGTAAAGCGGAAGTAAAGCCGAAGTGGGACATTATAGACCCGCCCTCGCATAGACCCAACGTAAAAAGTGCTACTTTTCTCCGGTCATGAACATGCCGATCACGCATTGCTTTTTTGGAACTTGTAGAAACGACTCTAGACATTACGACACATGAAGGATGTTTTCTTCATACGTTTCCGGAAACCAAAAAGTCGAGAGGAAAAAATGTGAAGACCGAATCAACTTGCGCGGACTTTAACACCAGCTCGGCGAATCCATTCACGTTTCATATGCAGTAAAGATTATGTTGGGTTGGCATGGTCTTTCAGAGGACAAAGAGGTAAGCCATTTTTATATTTTTAACATTATTTTAGCATAACGTTGTGCTGTACTGCTTCTGTCTGACAATGAATGACCTGAAAAGTATTACCAATGGTATCTGACTGCCACTGTTACCGTTTCTGTTATATACATATAAAAAAAAAAACTACTTTAGTAAGGGGGAAGTGTAAATAAATTATAGAATTAAGATGTGTTATCAATGAAAAAATTAAAAGTGTTCGTTGGCTGTCACTGAGTAGCATTTGCGATCGCTACACAAAGCTAACTAAATTACCCCCAAGAACGGTAAGAGACGTAGGACAACCAGAGGATATATAAGAAAGACAGGGCTGATGGTAAAGGATAGCTTGTTGAAACAGGAGAATGTCATTGTCAGTCGCGTCGATAAAAAAGCTAAAGCTATGCTTAGGTCGGCTCGTTTTTTTCGTCTTTTTCAGCCTTCGACACTAAAGTCATCTCTTTAACTGAACATTTTTATGTTCTTCCACATCTTTGCCAGTGAATTTGGCACCAGGCACATCATTTTCGGAGAGAATTGGTAGGTTTAGCTCTGTAAACATCTCCTTCGTACACGATTTCCATTCATTTCCTATTAGGGACAAACGGTGGCTACCTACTGGGGCCACAGTCAGCTGTTTTTGTCACTGCAGAGAAAAAGTTACTGATTCATCTGCTTGAAGTGTGATGGCACGGTGTGGATTCTCTGTTAAGCTTGTTCGGACAGAATATTAATTGAAAATGAATGAAAACTAAATACTATTGAATATGTTGAAGCGGTATGCAATGTTAAGAGTCTTGTTAGCTGGAATTGCTGTGTCCAGCCACTGTAGCTCTGCTGCTCTCTGTGAACTGTCTATTCAAGCCGGAACGCGCGCGGCTCCTAAGTGTCTCTGTCACATGACTGTGTCGTAGCCGGTAACGCGCTTGGCCAAATGGACACACAAGTACGGAAAGTGAACTATGCTAAACAAAGGGTCACCACAATGTCATTATTATCATTTTAAAAAATTAAGTGACTGGTAAAAATAGATTATGACCGGATTTTTATGACCCTGTCAGTCAAAATGACAGACAACGAAAAAGTCTAGCGCAACCTCTCCTCCCAAATGATGTTGAATGTACAAAAATATATTTGTTTCACTGAAAAAAGATTTATCATTTAATGAAGACATAAAGGTCAAATTTTGGGAAGACAAAAGTTTTGTCGCCCACAGAAAGTAGTGCGATAATTGAACAAAAAATGTACTTCAAATACAAAAATATGTTACATAACAGAACAGAATTAAGTAGTGGTGCTGTGAGATCCAAATTTAATATTTTGTATGACTTCCATGGGCTTGAAGGACTGCATCCATGCGGTTCGGAAAGGATTCATACAATTTATTGATTAAGTCATCAGGAACATCAAAGAAAGCAGTCTTGCATGCCTCCCAGAGTTCATCAACATTCTTGGGTTTCGTCTTCCATGCTTCCTCTTTCATTCTACCCCGGACATGCTCAATGATGTTCATGTCTGGTGACTCAGCTGGCCAGTGCTGGAAGATCTTGATCTTCTTTGCCTTGAGGAACTTTGAGGTAGAGATTGAAGTATGCGATGGAGCACCATACTGCAGCAGAATTTGTCCCTTTTTATGCTTAGGAATGTAAAAGGCAGCTAAGATTTGTTGATTTGCCTTTGTCTTTATTAAATAATAAATCTTTTTTCAGCCAAACAAATATATTTTTGTACATTCAACATCATTTGGAAGGGTCTTAGCTTACATATGAGCCATTTCTGAAACCAATTGAATAATTAAAAGTCAGGTTATTAGCAATTGTTTCTACAAAATGGATAAGCGACAAGACTTTTGTCAGGGACTGTAATATTATTTGTAATTTTGCTTAGTCTGTTTTGCACGGACTGTCAGAATTTTGTCCATGAACGATTGATATTTCAATCAATGAAATAATAAAAACAATCGCACAACACAGAAAGTCCTGGAGCTTCATCTACGTCGTGCTGAATCCATTTTTGAAGATTCCGTGGGTTCCTCTGGTTGATTTTGCTGTTTTAACTTTGTCTACAGACTGCTTACTTCATCCGCACTTCATGTTGTTGTGTCTAAACTGGAAGTCCGTAGCAGAAAATGTCAAAGATGGCGCTGCCAATGCTCTTGAAACTTGTCTATAGGCAATTATGATCACTCATAGGAGTGCCAGTTTACTATTCTTGGTAGGGCTTGACTTTCTAGCATTGTGTCAACTTGGATGGCCACATATGGGAGCAAAGTCAACCTTTACATCATCATAGAAAGACAACAATATGGCATCAGCTGAGTCTAAATGTTCTACAGTATCTTAAGAGATGCTACTCAAACGATAAGTCATGTCATAAGAGTTACCGTTTAATGTGCACTTGGCATTGAGTGCCACACTTTAAAGACGACTCCTACTTTTGTCATCGTGCCTGGTTATGTTCATTATGAGGGCAAAAACTTCAAATTGAAATCATTTGTTCTTTCCACTTTCCACTGACTGACACAAATTGGAAGCAGATCGTCGCCAGCTCTTGCACTTTCTGAGCAGTAGGCCTTGTGCTCCCTTTTCTGGGGGGTGGGAAAGCTGGGCTGGGTAGTGTAAAGAGGAAGGAGGGGGCAGTTGAGAGAGGGGGAACCTTTCAGCTTGCCTGAATATGGACAAACTTCATTATTTCTTCCAGCTCTCCGTCCAGTCGTACCCTTTCTTCTCCATTATGCTCCGTGTGAATGAGGTTGCCTGGGTAATGATGGAGGAAGAAAAAACGCCCCTCTCCTCCCTCTTAAAAAAGAAAAAGTCATTTGGTTTGTGGGATGAGGATTGAATTCGTGTATGTAGAGGAAGTATTTTTGGAGAGGAGGTGGGTGCCTTGACGCGTTCTCAGGTGGGGGGATCATTAAAAAAAAAAACGGAAATCCCAAAGTAAATGAATTTGACTAGTTCATATCAAGCATGCTTCATTTCCATGTGAATGTGGTAAAGAGAGTGGATAGGGCCTCTATCTGCCGCTGGCCCTCGGGGGCCCTTTATCGCAAACCCTCTTTGATAGGCGACACTGACATTGCGCCCCCTCTGAGCAATCGCCGCACACTCAGAGCCATTACACCCGCAGCACTCATTAAGGTCCAATCTCCTGCTGGGAAGACAAACGCCCCTATTGTGCGGCTCGGCGGCAGCGCCACGCTCATTCCAAGGGGTCGCAAGGGGACCACACGGCTTTTAATTTGGAAGGAGGTGTCAAAACAGAATCCAAGCTTTACCCTGTCATAGCCATTATGTTGGCCAACCTGTATAAATATTTAACTCACTTGGCTGCCATTGACGGCGTGAAATGTCCAATTTTGACCGGGAGGAGCAATTCCCTGTCAAAACGAGTTGGACATATCACACCATCAATGGTAGGTAAACTAGGGTTGCCATGATTAATTCCAATGTACTGGTAAATGAGCTGTCACCTGCTGTATGCTAATCATCAATACACCATTTAGAGACATTGTTGACCTCAAAATTGTCCAGTTATGTTGAGCTTCTAAGTAACATTTTTATTCTTTCTTCGTTTATTTCTCTTTGAAAAAATTATGGGAAACATTAAATATTCTTTTATATAATATAGTTTTCTGTTGTTTTTTTATTACTTAAAAAAAGGGAAAACAGTCACTTTATAAATTTCTTTCTTCATTTATTTTTCCTTTTATCTTTTATTTATCTACAATTTTCGATTTACAATACAAGAAGGGAAATCAGAAAACATTCTCTTTTTCCCCATTTATGGATTTTATTTTTTAAAAAAGGAAAATAGGAAATATTCTTTTTTTTTTTTTTTTTTTTTTTTTAAATTAAATATACATACAAAAAAGCAACAGAATATATTCTCTTGATTTTTTTTTTATTTAAAAATTATTATTATAAATATTTAATGAAAGGAAAAATAACAAATATTATCCAGTTTTTGGACTTCATGCATTTTTCCATAATCTTATTTTAGCAACAAAAAAAAAACAAAAAAAGTCATCAATACACATGATTAAATTTCACAGTCCAATTAAATAGTGCTAATGAGCTCTGAAAGGACAAAAAAAAAAAAAAAACTGAAGCGATGGGTAAATACTGGTGTGACACATCGTCTTATGTCCGTACTCCAACATGGTGACTCTTTGCAGAGTAAATGAACAATAGCTTGAGTTGAGCCTTCGCTGCCAGCGCAGCCAGCCTTGATTGAAATACAAACTGGTGCAAATGAAGCATGTAATCAGATTAAGGTCAAAACCCTAGGGAGGCTGCCAGGCACGCTGGGAATATGGGCAATGACACCAAGGGGAACCAGTAAAAAAAAAAATAATAATAATAATAATACAGATTTAGGGATGAGATTAGTTGTGGCTGTAATGCTGAGGACTGAAACCATGTTGTGGATGCAGAATGAAATGTAGAAACATGAATACAATTTTATTTAGTGTTTGTCAAAGTATGAATGGCTTTAGGTTAGGTAAACTGTCTGCAAGGTTACGGGTCTTAAAACCTTTTTTTAAATTCTGTACTTTTCCTAATTACAGTTCAGTTGTATTTAACTTTTTGGTACAATGCATTGCATGTTCATCTTTTAAAAGGTTTTTTTTTTTTTTTTAATTGTTTTTAAGTTTTATGGTGCAGGTGAAATTGTACCGGGCAAAATCCTGGTTAAGGGACCCTCCACCAGCCCACCAAAATAAAGTTTGAAGTCACATAGTACAAGAGAATACTTATGTTCTTTCACTTTTTTCACTTTTCAATCATGAGGTACTTTAATTTAGGATTTTTTTTGGTGGTGTCTTATTTAAGTTGTGTCAGACTATGCTCTCAAATCACATTCATTCTACAAATATATTTAGATAATTTTTATAAATTATTTTTAAAAATCTGATTGGCAAAAAATTAACACTTTGGCTTCAAAGTGTTCAAAATTTCTGGGCACAAAAATGGTGTTGCGTGCCTGACTTAATTTCTTATGCTAACTCATAGACAAGACGGCTCCCACAGACATGAGACATCCCACAGTGTGCCACACCTTCCCATAGGGTGCCGACCCCGGCAGAACGTTGAGTTGGCTTTCATTGTGATAAACTCAAACACACGCTGCATTCTAACGCCGAATTTAGATGGAAATAGGACGAAGGTTTTATAGCATACAAGCAGGCAGGAGTGTCTCGAGAGTGATTTGGTCGAGGATTCAAGGTAAGTATTATATTAAATAGCACCATGCTTGCACTTTGAAATGTGAAAAAAAAATCAGTGGATAAAATTAATGAATGTAAAATGAATGATAACTGCCTGTTTTTTACTTTTAACCAAGAATCTAGACTGTTTTACGTTCATACCTATAGAAATTTTGCGATTTACGCATTTATTTACAAGAATTTTCATTTTAAAAAACTCTTTGTTTAGTGATGGCCGCCGTGTTGGATTACACATTACCGTAATTTGATAGTGAAGTCAATAGCTAACTCTTTCAAAATGACACCCACTAAAAATATATATATAACTGCCAAAAAATATATTTTGGCACATTGAGGTGCGAATGGCAGGGCTATGCGCTGGTTTTGCTCCAGGGCCCAGATTTGCTTAGAACCTGCCCTGTATAAAGTAACAATTTTTAACTTTCATGAGATTAATGTTACAGTCATTTACAACAATATTAATATTGCAATTATTTAAAAAACAAAAACATTGAAAGTCAGTATTTCCAGTAATCGGCCGCCAGCCTGCCATGAGGTAGGCATTTTATCAATGGCTTTACTATTGTACCCAATCAAATGTGAGTATCACAGATTACAATTCCTTACCTGTGATATCATAACAGGTAGTCCCTGGAATACGATGTACCCGTATCTTTTTTTTTTTTTTTAAACTTTATTTTATTATGAAGACATATAATACTAGACGTATAATAACAATATAATAATGTTTTTGGATACTTATTTTGTGAATTAGGTGGTATTTAGGAGTACTTAAAGTGTTAATTCAGATTTACACGGAAATTTGGGTTACGTCGCCAGCGTAGCAACAAACCTTGTTCGTAACCTGGGGACTACCTGTATGCAGAGGTGGGTAGCAACACGTTACATTTACTCTGTTACATTTACTTGAGTAACTTTTTGAGAAAAATGTACTAAGAGTAGTTTTAGTAAGCCATACTTTTTACGTTTACTTGAGTAGATTTGTGAATAAAAAAAAACGTAAGTTACTCTACTACTTTGGGCTGCACAAAGGTTGTTACATTTTTATCTTTACATCTTTATTCTACTGCACATATTAGATTTATTACTTTATTTTGCCAGAGATGCCATTGCCAAGAGTAGTGCTACCAATTTCACCAATGAGACGTCACAACAAGAATCACATGACTCCATTACACCAATCAGACGCAAGCTTCCATGATCACACCAGCCTGTTTAATCACATGGCGTCTTTAAAGTAAAATATGAAGTATCTGACATAGAGCGCTGCCCTCAACATGACCCGAAAGCGCAGATTTATACCTCTATCCCAGTCTTTATTTGGCACCGATTGATCACGGAAAACCGGACATATGATCCTTTTAATTTCATAATAATAACTATGGAACAACAGAATTCATTATTCAAAATAGGAACTATTTTCTCCACTAGAGGGCACTCATGCTTATTGGACGAATAATGCTTCATTCCTGTGTTTTTTATATCTCTCTTGCCGGAATTCAATGTTTTTTTCCCCCTTTGGCTTAATCTGGTTATGTAATGGGTTATTGTACAGTATCATCATAACAACGGTTCATATGTTATTTTTGGACTATAAGACATTACTTAATCCTACAGCTTTTAGTCCAGTGCAGCTTATTTGTTGATTTATTTGGGTTAATAGGCAACACTTTATTTGACAGCGGCGGCGTAAAACTGTCATTATTTTTAAATGACACTATTATAAGCATAAACGAATGCTTATAACGGATGTCATTTAGTGTCGTACGGCAAATTATGTCACTAACTCCACTTATGTCCAGCTCGGATCTTTTACATCCATTAAAAAGTGAGATAATTTGCTGGGTGACACAAAATGACTTCTGTCATAAGCCTTATGACAGTCTTATGGCTCCTTAGTCAAGTAAAGTGTTACTAAATACCATAACTGGCAATTCATGAAACAACTGGAATAGTAACTGAAGAAATAATTAGCACAGAACACGAATTTTGACTGTTTATTTATCTGTAGCCCTGCAATGCATGTTATGAGGCAGGCTGGACAACAACAGTGTTGACAGCAGGTGGCAGCAGAGGTTGACTGTCACCCCCAAAGGAGCAGTGATGGCCAAATGAATCTTTTTGAAGCAATTCATGGTGGTTCATTTGGTCTCATGACAGTTTTATGATGCCGCTGTCAAATAAAGTGTTATATCTTTGGTTTAACTATTCCACAATACAGTGAGGACAGCTACGGCATATAGTCCAGTGCGGCTTATCTATGAAAAAAATGCCGTTTTCATGTGAAATTTGGTGGGTGGCGGCTTATAGACCCTACCCACGTGACGTCACAACTCCACTCTCCTGAATGGTACCGCCCACTTGTCCGTCAAAACATAGTGTTAACCTGTTACGGCTACGTACATTTCTCCTTTTTACGGCGTGTTTTTCTGCTCCTTAACATTAATAATCAAAATGGTGAAGGCGTGTGTGGCTGTTGGTTGCACTAACAGAGAAGATGGAAGGAGAGACTTGAAGTTTTACCGTATTCCGAGGGATCCAAAGAGGAGAGCAAAATGGACGGCTGCAATTCGACGTGAAAACTGGGCACCAAAAAATCACCACAGACTATGTAGTAGTCATTTTATATCCGGTAAGATGCATTTAAGATATACTTAGAGGGTTTTGGGCTGACAAATAACCACAATTAAGATCATTGCGAGGCTAATCGCCGACAACATACGACGTAGTACGACATAGTTTCAAATTCAAGATGTTTGTGACTTCCCTTTCTTCCACCATCGTTATTTTTTGAATAATATTTAGCTGGTACCAAGTGAAAGAAACTGGCCTCGTCTACGGGGCTGACAAATAACCACAATTAAGATCATTGCTAGGCTAATCGCCGACAACATACACGTATGTATGTCGTGAGAGTGCTATCGCTAAACCATATAAACATTAAAAGCCTTAACTCCATTGACAAACGACATGAAATACATTAGACTTGACAGTGGATGTTAGCAATAACAAAAGATTTTGAATTGAAAATTTCGTAACTCACCTTTCCAAGCACAAGATAGATTCCTGCCGAATTTTCGTGGACGAGGACATGTTTCACCCAACCAGCAACGAAGTATTTATAAGCCTCCAAGCTCTTAAAGTGTTTTTCAAATTTTCGTGAGAATAGGCTGATTTTGTGTGGACAAGATAATTGTAAATATCAGCGTAGCAGATGTCAGGCAGACAGGGCGAAGACAGTGGGTCGAAAAACATCGATTTGGGCATCAAATATGGATCTGGCGACTGTATAGAACGAAGCTTTTCCACATAACGCCTTTTATGCACCACATCCAGTGAGTTTACGGCATCAGAAAGCACCGGGTCTTCCATGAAATGCATTTTAAATTCCTCGATCAATTGAAACCAATGCTAATACAGAGACAAAATGACGGACAAGTGGGCGGAACCATACAGCGAGCACGTGGTTTTGTGACGTCGGTGGGTAGGGTCTATAGACAGGTGCACCCTATAGTCTGAAAATTACAGTGGATAAGTTTGTGAGGGGAACAAAATATACCATTGTTTAAAAAACAAAGATAAGCAGTTACTCACAATGTTACTCATTACTTGAGTATTCTTTCCACTGGATGCATTTTTACTTGTAATTGAGTACATTTTTTGGATGACTACTTTTACTCTTACTCAGGGGTGAAAGTGGCTAGAATTTCTTGCTGGAACTCCCCGACGTGAAGGTCAACACGGAGCCAGAAATTTTATTTATTCATTAATTTTTTTCTTTAATTTTTTTTTTTTTTTTTTTGGGGGGGGGGGGGGGGGGTCAAACCTCTTAAACTACTAAAATGCAAAGAAAACTATTTTAGCACAGTTATTTCTATAACAAAACACATACAAAAACTGATTTTCATTCAAAATTGTAGGTTTTTCAATGATTTGCAAAATAAAAGTTAATAAAAACAGCAATAACCCCAAACCTCCATCTCCTAATTTGTATTTTCCCTCATTTCCTCACATATTAAATGCCATATCTTAATTTTAACTATTTAAAAACATAGGATGTATATTAAAATGGAAGTTAATGTAAATTTTTACTTTTTCTTTTTTTTTTTTTTTTAATAACAAATATATAAGTAACATAAGTTTAGAAAAATAAGTACAAATGACTTATATTATGCAGAGTGAAATGGAATATATTTTGATGATTGCGCAAATATTGACTTTTTTAAATCATAAGGAAACGAATAAATAGCCTAACATAAATGAACAAATATAAGTCCAAATGCACATTGATAGCTAAGCTGTTCTGAACCTCCCTATCAGAGCAAATAAAACTAAATATGATAAATAAGCTTCCTCAGCTCTTATCTTGCTCTTAAAGATTTGATCCATTTTATGCTGCATTGCCTTTTTTTTTGTCGCATCAATTCAACAAGCTTTTTTTGTTGTTGTTGTTGTTGTTTTTTGCTGTACCAGAAAACATGCACATTTGAACCAATCAGAGCTAACCATCTCTGCTGATCACATGTCAGTATGTCAGCCAATTGAACAGATAAATGAGTCCAGCCTTTTTGCTTTGCTGTGTTCATTCGCACATTGACGGGACGCATCATCGTCACACTCAGTTAACTGCAGCAGCTGGGGAAACCTCCATGCCGTCCGTGGAATAAAATGAATAATAAATATTGGTGGAAACGGATGACGCTTCACAAGCACTTTATTATGCTTGTTGTTAACACTTGTGTATGTAAATCTGATGTTGGTAGATTGTTTTCTTCTTGGAGATGAACTGCATGTGTGGCAGCTTAGCATTTTTTTTTTTTTTTTTTTTTTTTTACATAGCGTTTTGACAGTTGCCGTCATATTTTTGGAATTAAAGCACCGTGTACCGGAACAGCATTCCGGCCCTGAATCTTATACGAGAACTGCGTTCTGGCCCTAAATCTTATATCGGAACTGTGTTCCTGACCGTTCTGGCCCACTTTCACACCTGCTCTTACTTGAGTAAAATTTTTGGCTACTCCAGTTCATTATGGCTATGCTTGTGAGCAATGTAATGCTTTTTTTTTTGTTAGTTCAAAAATAATTGTGGAGATTTTTTTAATATGTACATTTAAAGTAAATGTGTGATTTATTGTCACTGACCTGAAGTCTCATCGTAGCTGCTGTATGTCGCTGTAGGGGATGCAACTGGAATCTCTGGAGTGCAGAAAAGGAACACATTAATTGCAATTTAAAAACAATCATCCACGTATTTGTCCACTAGTATGCACTTTCTCCATCCTCGGACCGCGTGTAATATATCTCAAATCATACATGAAATGCGCCAAAGTAATCTCTTATTAAGGACAGCTGATTCAACATATGCCCCTGTGGTAAACTGAGTGTTGTGCTCTCGCCTGATTGTGGTATGCTTTAACTGCAGAGAGCCAAACTGGAGCTGACAGTGTGATGAGAGAACCAAATATATTCTGCTTTTCCACTTCATGATAAGAATGGAAACCATATTGGGGACCATTTTCCGTGGCTACAAACATGTCTTATCTATTAATACCAGTCAGATACTTGATGCTTTTTGATAAAAACTGAGATTTCTACCTCAGCGTGTGTCTGGCAGCCAGCAGATACAGCCAATGAATATACAGTATCAGCCATTTTATTTTGGAGTCATTCTGGGGATTTACTGCGAGACGGGCAGTTAATGATGCAAAAGGCATACAAGGTCTTGTTAGGTGTGTGGTAGTACTGTGTTTATCCAGGCTGTGGTTTAATATCCACCAAGGATAATGGAACAGGATATAAATACAACAAGATATGAATATAGGGCTAGCAATCCGGCACACACATAAACATTTGAAGTTGTTATCTGTGATAGATGGTGCATACAGAGGTTTCAAATTCAGGAAAAATGTAAAACAGTTGGAGGAATGAATAGTGCCAACATGTGGCCACGCTTTTATTAAGATTAAAAAATATTTACTAGTGTACGAAGTCACAGCTGTTTCTTTACTATAGAACATTTACTTCTGTAGACCAGATGTCTTCATGTAGGTTTTAAATCCTTATAGTGATTTAAAGCTAGGCGATATGACATAATTTTTTTTTTTTTTTTTTTAATCTAAGTACAGCATTCGTGTTCGCATTAGCATCAACATTATCGTGTTGAGCGTCCTCTAAAACTCTCTGTCAACCTGTTTTACATACAGTTTGTGTCATCCAAGAGGGTATAATTAATTTTTTATTATTATTGTTTTCCTGTTAAGTGTTTATTATCATCATGAATTTGTCATTGTCCTTGTAGAAGCTACAATATGTGGTCCTCTGTCAATGATTATTCAAAAGTGTTGGAAAGCTTTGTTCATTTATTTATTTTTGGACTAATACTTCAGAAATGTGGCGACGAAAACACGAGCAATCGTCGACAAAACTAGAAAAAATTGTCCTGAGATTTTGTTTAGTAAAAGATAACCATGTGCAGCACAGTGGTCGAGTGGTTGGGGAACCTTCTGAGCAATGCACGATTTTAAACCATTGCACCGAAGTGTTCTACTGACAGTACCTTTGAAACTGTGCATTCAGCTCTCCTTCGGGCCATTGACCAGCTCCTGCTGTGTAGTTCAAGGCTGAGCCCTCTCTTTTCTTATCATGAGTGATGCCCCACTAGGGATGATTTTACATGGAACCCCAGTCCGAGGTAGATTATCAGTCATGGTTGCCTTTTCCATTTCCTAACAATTTCTGCAACTGTTTATTTATTTTCAACAAGCTGCTTTCAAATTGTCCCACAGCCTTTTCCAGCTTTGTGGAGGTCAACATTTTTTTCCCTGGTGTCTTTAGAAAGCTTTCTGGTCTTGCCCATGGTAGCAGTTGGATTATGACTGACTGAGGGGTGCACAGGTGACAGTAATGAGCTCAAACGGGTGGTGGGTGGGTGGTTACTCATGGGGTAAAGGTGGACATTTTTTAAGTTAGACTGATAACTCTTTGAGTGTCATAATTATTGCTGATTCTCAGGGGTACAAATACTTATGAACCCCAGTAAATTACAAATAATTAAAAAAAAAAAAAAAAAAAATATATATATATATATATATATATATATATATATATATATATATATATATATATATACAATATGATTTCTGGATTTTTTTGTAGGTTATGTATGTAAGTATGTATATATGAGTGGAAATGCATCTATGACTGAAATTTCATACCTCTACCTATTTTCTAAGTGGGTGAACTTGCAAAATCACAAGGGGTGCAAATACGTCTGCTCTTCACTGTAAATATATCTCAAAACTCTCAATCCTTGACTCACACTTATGAGCAATTTAAGATTCTTCACTGTTGCAAACTCCACACAGGAGGTTCAAACCCAAATATGCTAACCACTAGGTCACCATGCTGCTTTTTATTATCAATCATTAAAGATAATTTTAAACCACCAATCTATCAAACTCAACACGATTAAGGATTCTGTCAAAAATAATAAAGACTCTGCGTTTGACAAGAGCAAATTATTGGTTTGGTCCTACCTGGCGCTGGAATTTTTTATTCCAAAATTGGGTAATGCAGTTATAAATCAAGTTATTTAAGACAGGGATCCCCAACCACAGGCCCATGTACCAGTAAAAGACCACACAAAAAGTTTTTTTCATATACCGGTATATAAATCTGCAGACTATTTTCATTTTGTAAAATGAGAACTTAATACAGTCTTCCATGTTTAATGCATCAGTGAGCTCACAAAATAACACGTCAAAAGGGGCGTTTAATGAACTCATTGGCTGCCACTGACGGCGCTAGACATCCAATAAGTTTTGATGCGGAGTGGCGAGTGAATGAATGTCCAGCACCGTCAACGGCACTGAAATATGAGCATTCACTGGTATACCAGCGCGGTCAACATGGAGATTTTTTTTTTAATTAACAAATACAGTCACTTGCCCTATAAAGGGTTAGAAAATATGTTGACCAAAATGATCTTTTTGTCTCCTCTTTCTGTTTGTGCTGTCAGCCTCCAAATACAAAATAATAACTTGAGACTCATGGATGCTAGATATCATTTTTAGCAAAACGACAACAACAAAAACACTGATTATTATTCTTTTTTTTTTAACAGCCTAAAACAAAAAACCTGAATTGATTATTGCCCACGCCGATCAATACCTTATTCATTGATTGCTTGTATTGCAAGTACTTTGTCAAATAGACTTGCTCCTTTTTTAAATTCTTTTTGTTGTTGTTTTGTTTTGTTTCTAACTTTGAACGGCAAGGCAACAGTGAACGTAAATCAAACTATTCAGTCATGCATGATTTTTTAAAATAGGTTATTCCGATGGGTAATCTATATAACAATATTAGGTATGAAAAAGTTGTGTACTTTTGTACCTGGGTACATTTCAAATTGTACATTTGTCTTTCTTTTGTACTGTACTTGAATTACGTCTATTTCACTAGCAGTCTTCCCCCACTCTTTTTTTTTTCTTTCTTTCTTTCTAATATTTCTTATAGTAGTTTGACATGTGAATCATTTAAAGAGATCTCCACTGATCGGTCACAATGTCTAAAATAATGGGATTGGGAATGGTAGCTTGACCACGAGACATCTGTAAAGCAATCTGATTACCATTTGTAATTTAATATTCCGAGATTATTTATGATTTTTCAACTTCTGACAACTGGCAGAAATGCTTACTGATGCAGGGGGCGATAGGAGAGCGACTCTGCTGGTAGCCCTTTGCACAGCGGTTACAGGTGATCCCAGCAACTCCGTCCTTGCAAGGGCATTGGCCTGTCGTTTGGTTACACGTCTTCCCTGCTGCTCCGACTGGATGGCAGTCGCACGCTGGAGAGAACAAATGACACGACAGAAAATTTGAGAAATGGTAATCACAAGTGAACTTAAAGATGTGAGATGTGTACACAGAAGAGCGATAATATACTGTAACCTTTCAAATTGCTTAAATACACCTTGTGGTTTTTCTACAACTCTGCGGATTATTAATTTTAACATTCAAACCATTCATTAATGCATTTTCTGTTACGCCCCACCCCCAACTCTCTGTCAACATTTAAAATAGTGTCATTTGTGTCACGTATTAATGTTTCAGCCATTAATGTATTAATGTTTCTGCCATTAATGTCTCATCTTCTTGCATGTGTAATATTTCAGCTAGTAATGTTTCATCATATTGTTTCACACTCTTACATCACAAGACCCTTTATTATGTCGCTTCATACTCATGCATCACAAAGGCCTTTATTATGTCATAAAGAATAACTGAGAAAACTATAAAAGCCTCGAGCAGACAACATCCAGTGTCAGATCATTAGCGAACAAACATAGATCTGCATGTCAACTTGCCATTATCGCTTGATCTGATAGTTTTTCCTTATCTGTCAACATCAATAAAATCCTGTGTCTGCGATACGCAACTGGGTCCTCCGTCTCGTACATGACAGTACGATCTGACCAGAATGGAACCAGCGTATCAACCCTCTGTTCTGGACCGTCTTCACCAAACGGGAAAGAAGGTCTCCCTGATGTCTGGTGACCTCTCCCTGATGTCTGGTGACCTCGTATCGTTAATCCAGATCGGCCAAGAACACCAGCAGCAACTCCAGCAATAGCAAGAACAAATGACTCAGGTGATCCAAACTCTCACCAAACTGGCAACTCCATCGCCATCACAATCCCATGATCTGGTTCCAGAAACCTCGGCTCCGGTGAACCCAGCCTTGGCTATTGACGCTCCTGAGCCCAAGATTGGATACCCCGAACGTTTTAACGGCGACCCAACTCAGGTACGAGCGTTTCTGACAAGCTGCAAAGTACAATTTTCCCTGCAACCCCGGACCTTTTCAACCGAAGGGGCTAAGGTTGGATACGTCATCACCCACTTGACTGGTCGGGCTCGGCCTTGGGGAACAGCGGAATTTGAGAGACAAACACCAGCTTGTAACAACTTCAATGCCTTTGCCGATGAAATGATCAAAGTGTTCGACCCGGGCTTTGCTAACGCTGAGACATCCCGCGCCCTTATGACCATCCGTCAAGGTAGGCGGTCATTGTCGGAGTATTCGATTGAATTCCGAACTCTGGTGAGGCAAAGCGATTGGAACATGGAAGCTGTGATCGACGCATTCTATCACAGCCTGGCGGACTACATCAAAGATGAGCTCGTCTCCTATGATTTACCCAGGACCCTTGATGAAGCCATTGCCCTTGTAAACCGCATTGACCGTCGGATTCAGACCCGACGGCGAGAGAGGGGAGGTCGGAACGCACCCGCTGCCTCTCAGCCTGTTCCAGTTGCTACTCCCACTCAGTTAAACCAGCCTGTGCCCATGGAGATCGGCCGTGCTGCCCTAACCCCTGAAGAGCGCCAGCGACGTTTCACCTTTAATCTGTGTCTGTACTGCGGAGGTGAGGGTCATCAAATCGCAACCTGCCCAGCAAAAGCCAGAGCTCACCAGACGTAGGGGAGATTCGGGTGAGCTCAACGTGTCTTCTGTCTCTCCCCATTCGTAAACCCCTTCTCCAAATTCGCCTCCTGCTGTCTGACACCACCCGTCACTTGACCGCTCTCATCGACTCAGGAACGGAGGCCAACATCATGGATGTGGATCTAGCCCAGCAGCTCGGCATTCGGCGTCACCAACTTTACCCATCCGTTCCTGCACGAGCTCTGGATGGACATCTACTCGGCACAGTGACCCACATCTCAGTCCCGGTGACCATGCTTCTGTCCGGAAACCACCACGAGTCCATTCAGTTCCATCTGCTCCCCTCACCAGGTCAGCCTCTCATCCTTGGGTATCCGTGGCTGCGCCAGCACAACCCTAACATTGATTGGGAGACTGGAGTGGTACGAGAATGGGGCTGTAGATGCCATCAGACCTACCAGAGGGAGGCGATCATACCCACCAACCCTGAATCTGTCAGTCCTGTTAACGTGGAAAACCCTGAACCTGAATCTGTCAGTCCTGTTAACGAGGAAAACCCTGAACCTGTCAGTCCTGTTAACCCGGAATCCTGCCTAGTTTCCACGCTTGCCTGGGACATTGAGGAGCAGGTTAAAGAAGCCATCCGGGATCAGCCTGGTCCCAGCGCCTGCCCCACTGATCGCCTCTTTGTTCCTGATAATCTGAGGTCCCAGGTGATCCAGTGGGGCCACAACTCCCACCTGGCTTGCCACCCTGGGGTCACACGCACCATCCACCTGCTCTCCCAGCGATTCTGGTGGCCATCGTTGAGAACACATGTCCAAGACTTCGTGAAGGCCTGCCCCACCTGTAGCCAGAACAAGACCATCAGCCGTCCCCCAGCCGGCTTGCTCCAACCCCTGCCAGTCCCCAAACACCGTTGGTCCCATATATCAATGGACTTTGTAACTGGACTCCCTCCTTCTGAAGGAAACACTGTCATTCTCACGGTCGTGGACAGGTTCAGCAAGATGGCCCACTTCATTCCGCTGCCAAGATTACCCACTGCTAAGAAGATGGCACAGGTGGTTATGGAGCAGGTGTTCCGAATTCACGGACTACCGAGGGATGTGGTATCTGACCGGGGTCCGCAGTTTTCATCCTCTTTCTGGAAGGAGTTCTGCTGCCTCCTGGGAGCCACAGCGAGCCTCACGTCAGGCTATCACCCCCAGTCAAACGGCCAGTCGGAAAGGCTCAACCAAGAACTTGAGACATCCCTCCGCTGCATGGCTTCACGAAACCCCCATTCCTGGACGCAACATCTGCTGTGGGTGGAATACGCTCACAATTCCCTTCCCAGCTTTCTGTCACGTATTAATGTTTCAGCCATTAATGTAATAATGTTTCTGCCATTAATGTCTCATCTTCTTGCATGTGTAATATTTCAGCTAGTAATGTTTCATCATATTGTTTCACACTCTTACATCACAAGACCCTTTATTATGTCGCTTCATACTCATGCATCACAAAGGCCTTTATTATGTCATAAAGAATAACTGAGAAAACTATAAAAGCCTCGAGCAGACAACATCCAGTGTCAGATCGTTAGCGAACAAACATAGATCTGCATGTCAACTTGCCATTATCGCTTGATCTGATAGTTTTTCCTTACCTGTCAACATCAATAAAATCCTGTGTCTGCGATACGCAACTGGGTCCTCCGTCTCGTACATGACAATTTGTCTATAAAATTATTTTTATAATTACACCTCTGCCAACATTGTGTCCTTTTTTTCTATTAAAGAAAAAACTTGTATAGTATAAGTATAGGTAAGTATAACTTTATTAACATTGTTTTGTCTGTAACAGAAAAGACTTAAAGCGCATCAATTTGCCTGAATTAAAAAAACCTCGCATCCAATCTGTAAAAATTTGATTCTGAAAAATACAATTTAATAAAATCAATAAATAATTATGAATTCAAATTGATTAGCAACATTAACTAAAGACAATACGCCAAACAATTTGACCGAAAAAACAAAAATAAATAGGACAAAAACAACAGTGTCATTGGACAGAGGGACAGTTTTTATTTTTGCTGCTCGCAGTATCAGCTCCTTTGCAATGGTGTGGGGTTACTTAGCACTGAGCATGCTATACAGTGCTCGCATGTTTACTGATATAACACTGACAAATTGGGACGACTGTTGGCAATATTCGGCACGTTTTCGCTGAAAAACAAGTGGCTTATCAATGAGATTGGGGTCTAATCTCTTTAAGTGACTTCTTAATTGATTTGGCTTCCCACTGTCCGCTACAAAAACTTTTTGACACAGTAAACAGAGTGATATTTCCTCATCTCCCTCTGTATTAAAAGCCAAAGCCAAATGGCCCAAAAACAGTGCATTTTCGGCGGTTGAGGGAGAGCCGGCGGTGAGGGCGTTTGTTGTGACGCTCATAAGCCGAACATGGCGCTCCTTGGGCGGACACATGAGAACCGAATAAGACAGTGGGTCGCTGCGTGAGCCCGGCCCGAAAACAGCGCACAGCTCTTTGCTGTGTGCTCTTGTTTAGTTCAAAAATACTGTACACACTCTGAAAATAAGAGCGCCACTGCCACCCGCTAAGTGGATGTGGAAGTATACTTTATTCTAGTACGGCAAAAAAAAGTATGTTCGATGCTCGAGGTCACATGCACCACTCCTAGCATCCCTCTGCGCCCACCTGGGGGAGGCGGCGTGCCCCACTATTTGAGAAGTACTGCATTAATGTAACATGTAACCACATATTAAGTAGATTCCCTGACCCTTAATGAGGAGAAGGGAAAAAAAAAACTTGTTTGTTTCAACAAGAAAGTTCCATTTCCGGAGAAATTTGTTGAATTTGGGGCATTTGCAAGTCACTTCCTGTTTATTTTGGGGAAATTCTGGTTCACTTCCTGTTGATTTTGGGCCATTTCCAGAAAGTTTATGCTAAAAACAATGTCTAGCAATGGTGATTAAAAAAAAAAAAAGTGTCATTTAATGTCAGTGGCAGAGAATGGGGTTTTATTGGTGTGTTGGAATTCAATATGAATGGGAGTCAATGAGGAGTTTTTTGTGGGTCCACGTAGTTTGATAATAGAGTGAAAGGGTGCATGTAAATGTCTTTTTTTGTGTGTGTGTGTGTGTGTGTGAAATGTTAAATGTAAATGTGAAATGACCACCAATAGATACTATTTTTTGTGTGGGTGAAAGTAAGAGTGAATAGGAGTGAATGTTCCATTGGAAATCAGTGGGACAGTGGGAATTCAATTCTTTGACTGCTATTGACAAGGATAGATGTCCAATTCATTTTTACTGGCCTTCTAGTCGAAACAGATTGGATGTTTAGCACAGTCAATGGCAGTTATTGAGTTAATTATGTTGTCGACAATGAACGGGGCATTTTTTTGTCACGTCAATTTTTGGAACATCGTGCATTGGAACAGTGTTATTCAATCAACGCGTGTTGACTGTGTGGAGCGCTGAAAACGGCGAGACAAAAAAAAAAAAAAAACATTCGCACAATTAACATTTAATACACCATTTCCTTCTACATACAGTATGCTTGTATTTTAATTTCGAAATGCATGCAGGTATGCAGCATGGACACAGACATTTGTGATCAGACACGCTTGTGTGCTCTTCAGATTGACTTTCCGATGCGTAGTTTTTTTGGCAATGACATCCTCGCAAATACTGGCTGAATAACGTTTCCCGTTAATGCTTGAGTGGAAAACACTTCAAAGTCTGCTTAAGCAGTTAGCTGTGAAGACTGCTCGTTGAATGTGAGAAATTTGTGCCGTGAGTGTGCACAACTTTGTGCCAAACAATTACATGAGGTGGTGTTTGAAGTTCAGGCCCAGTCATCTTATTAGCGCTGAAAGTATTTTATTACCAAAACATTCATGGTAGGGTGACTGAAGACTCTGGTGTGAGTGTGAATGGTTGTTCGGCTTTATGTGGTCTGTGAGCAGTAAGGCTGCATTCAGACTGCAGGCATATCTGATTCCAATTGGATCTCTTCTCAAATCTGATTTTCAGGGCTGACTGTTCGAACTATTTTTAACAACTGTCCAAATCAGATCTGCGTCTGTTCAGACTAGGCCACATTATTGACAAACCTGACAGATTGCTGTGCGAACAAAGGCGTCAGCTAGGAGAGCGTGACGTCACGGATAGTCAAAACCCATCTGGGGTGTTCAGACTAAGGCTAGGTTCATACTGCAGGTCTTAATGCACAATTCCAATTTTTTGTCATCTGTTTTTTTGGCGTGCCTGTTCAGACTGCCTTTGTCCATTGAGCCCGTTCAAGTATTACGTATGCGCACTACTTCGCAGTCCGACACACACTGAGCAAACTGACCCGCATGCGCAGAAGTATCAAAACAAATGGCTGCACATGCTGGCTGTACGTCATTCAAGGGTGATCATATTTTGATCACGTAATCACGTAATTGCTGCATGAATTCCGATTTGGTAGACTTGACCGTTCAGATCGCCGCCACATTCTGGAAAAATGTGGCCCAGATCGGATTTAAACCACATACGAAAGTGACCCAGATTGGCTTTAAAATGGTCCACTTCAATGCTACTTGTCCCGTTCAGATCGTCAAATGAATGCCTCACTTAAGTTGGAAAAACATGAAAAAATCGCATTTGTGCATTAAGACCTACGGTATGCACTTCACTGAAGAGGCATGTTGTCCATATCTGATAAGAAACCACCTCCTGTATGTGTTTTCAAAAATCTGATTTCTGTGCTTTGTGACAATTCAGACTACAAAAAAGCCATCGAGTTTCAATCTGTCAGGCAAAAAATCTAATTTCTGTGCTTTGTGACAGTTCAGACTAGAAAAAAAGCCATCCAGTTTCAATCTGTCTTTCAAAAATATTATTTCTGTGCTTTGTGACAGTTTAGACTACAAAAAAGCCATCCAGTTTCAATCTGAATGGGCTAAAAATCTGATTTTGGCTGCCAGTCAGAACAAGGCCTAAGGATGTACACCACCTGTTGCCTAAAGGCAACTGGGATTGACCTCAGGTTACATGCTCATCTATTGATTATATTCTGTTTGTGCTATATATTTTTATTGTGTATGTTGATAAGATCACCGAGCAGTCGAGAGTGTTGTCTAATTTTTCTTGTCACTCAGCTGGAATAGGCTGCAGTACCCTGCAAACAGGAGTGTAACAATTACCCAATCTGGATTGATATATTAATTAGCTAAGCATAATTAAATTTAAAAAAATCCAAAACATGATCAATATCATCATGTCCATGAAAACACAGAGTGGGATGGTTGGCTGATTTAAACAATACTGTAAATATAAGCTGTTCAAGATGTATTAGGTTGGCCAGTTTTGGTGACCTGCTATCAGACCCCTAGTTTTGATCACCAAGCACCCGGAAAAAAGGAGGCGAGGTTTTGAGCTGGTCCGGTACTGATCCAACTGTTTAGAAAGACTTTAGAAATATCCATCTGAGAAAATCTCTTCCATTAACCTGACGGCGGATCCAAACTCTGAATGTAACTCCTCTTCTAATGTGTGAAAATGTTTAGACTGGCAGAGTTAAACAATGCTGGAAGTGTGGGTGATCTATCAAGCGTTTGTTCAACATAGCCTTACCACAAGCAGTAAATCGATCCCAATGCTGTGTTTATCAGGCAGTTTTTGACTTGCCTTTTTTTTCTTTGTATGGGTCATAAAAGCTTTGGTTTTCATTATATTTTCCTTAGACCTTGTGACCAAATGTTGTTTTGTAAAAGGAAGAATAGCGACTATAGAACACTGATAGATACTGTATGATATGAAAGAACAAGAAAACGCATTTCTAGAGAAATTACGTCGGGAACTACAGTATTGTGGCTCGCTCTCTGTTGATTTTAGGGTCTTTACAGGTCATCTCCTGTTGATACGGGGGCACCTTCTGTTAATTTGGGGGATTTTATGGGTCATTTCCTGCTGATTTTGGGGCACTTCCTGTTTAATTCATTGTTATTGATGGTGATAGACGTCCAAACCCGATTGGACGTCTATCGCCATTAATGGCAGTGGATGAACCCATCCACTGCCATTTCAGGTGCATTTACTGGTAACCGCAATTTTCGGACTGTAAGGCGCACCTGTCTATAAGCCGCCACCCACCAAATTTGACACGAAAACGGCATTTGTTCATAGATTATCCTCACCGGACTATAAGCCACAGCTGTCCTCACTGTATTATGGGGTATTTACACCAAAAGATATTAAGCGTTAAGACTTTATTTGACAGGGGCATCATAAGACTGTCAAAAGACGAAATGAACCACCATGAAGCTTTGAACCAATTGGCTGCAAAACTTAATTGCTTCAGGAAGCTACATTTGTCCATCACTGCTCCCTTAGGGGGAAAGTCAACCTCTCCAGCCACCTGCTGTCAACACTGTTGTCATCCAACATGCCTCCTAGCGTGCATTGCAGCACTACAGATTCAAATAACAATCAAAATTCATGTTCTGAGCTAATTATTTCTTCAATTACTGTTCTAGTTGTTTCATTAATTGCTAGTTACGGTATTTGGTAACACTTTATTTGACAGTGGTGCCATTCGACCACCGTAACTATGACAGGAACCTGCCATGAGCATTAATGAATGCATTTGACAGATGTCATTTTGTGTCATCTGGCAAATTATCTCACTTTTTAAATGGATGTAAAAGATCCCAGATGGACATAAATTGAGTTAGTGACATAATTTGCCGGATGACACTTAATGACATCTATTATAAGCATTCATTTATGTCATAATAGTGTCATGTCATAATTATGACTGTCTTATGGCAGTGTTATGACGCCGCTGTCAAATCAACAAATAAGCCGTACTGGACTATAAATCACAGGATTCAAAATGAGGGAAAATGTAGCGTTTTATAATCTGAAAATTACGGTACTTCCTGTTGATTTTGGATCTTTCTTGGGTCACTTCCTGTTCATTTTGGGGCATTGATTTTTTTCTCAAAAATAATGACAGTTTTGTGGATCTTGTATGTGCCATTTTAAATGAATGGACGCATTAGAAATGTATGGGACCGTTTTTTTTCTTCAAATATGGGCACAACCATATGTTTTTTGCCCAAAACTAACTGGCAAATTTGTGCACCTTTAGTGAATTGTGATGTGCAAATTATGTGAACTGGACGAAAACTAAACTTTTGCAGTTGTAAAATAAATACCCCCCCCCCCCAAAAAAAAAGTGTTTTTGGAGCAATAATAAGCATAACTGAAAGAAAGCCTGCGTTGCGTGAATTTTTGGAACGTTTCAATGGTGTCAATCGGTCAAAATGTGTTAATTCTTTGGTGCGCTGATACAGTGGACGAAAAAAAAATTGCGAAGCATCCTTGCAATGAATAATGTCTAAAACGGTTTGGTCAGCACAATATATTCTCCTTTTGTCTCCCTGGTCAATAATCCTCTGGTATGTGCACACACCTGCATCAGCGTGTTGTATCTCTTCATGTGTACGTGTATGTGTTTGTGTGTCTCAAAGCGAGTATGAATAGATTTGTGAGCTAGTTCCAGGATCAGCTAACACCTCAACTATGTTTGTTATGTTATGTCTTGTCAGTCATTCACAGGGGACCCCAAACAGCTTTGTGGTTTTACGGGTCAGTTCACCAGCACCGAGACAGGTGGCTCCTTTATTTTGAACTTTCCAAAGAATTCCTTTAATACCTCAAGCATGACAGTAGGAGAATTGACTGGTTACTGTTTGTGAATAAAGGGATTATTTTACTGGAATTTTACAGGAATTTATGACTGGCTAATGTCCGATGACAACCATAGAAGCCCCCATTTTTGACAGTGTTGACTTTTTAACAACGGATTAAAGGTGTTCCGTATATTCTGTTCAATGAACTGGCAGTAAAAATATGTTGTTTTGTACAGCCTTGGCCTGCATTCGTTACCACGTTTGTCCTATAACATTAGATTTCTGCATTGAATTTTCTGCATCATT